>NC_056737.1:1318590867-1318718367 GCF_019279795.1 Protopterus annectens | reverse complement strand
GGATTACCCCAGAGCAGGCTAAACAAACAAGTAAAGAAACACACCAGCGAAGCCTGAAGATAGAAAGTATTTAGTCTCCTGGTACCTCAGCCTTTTGCGTTCAAGTGATATCAAATTACAAAATCCAGTTCCTTAAATAATTAAATCACAACTGAATAATTACCCTCCATCATTTCATTAAGCAAAATTCCCCACCAATATTAAAGAAACATTATATTAATACAACAGATGAGTGTACAAAACACAAAAATTTCACATCTCCCCCATCAACAACGAACACACAATTAGCAAACAAAATATAGCAATAACTATCATATTTTTTTCTTTTCAAAAATTCAACAAAACTTCTTGATTGAGACCCCTGGGGGAAGGGGTACCATAATTAAATATAAAGATAGTTTCAAGTTGATTTAAAGATTGTTTCAAGTTGATTTAATTTCCTATGAAAGTACCCTCCCTCCCCCACAGGTTGTGCCAAAACACTAAAAAAGAAAGAAACCCCATCACCTGAATGCATGTTATAAAAATGATGGGCAACTGGACTATCCATTCTTCAATTTCTAGTATCTGCTAAGTGTTCCAATATATGGGTTTTCACCCTGCGTTTAGTTTTTCCAATGTACCATTTTACAACATCACACCCACAACCCAAAATGTAAACAACTCCACATGACTTACAATTGAATTTTTTCTTAGCTTCATACCTACGACCATTGATGAGGATCAGAAATGTTACAAATCCTACTACACACACTACAATTGCCACAAGGAAAAGAACCCGCAACTTTGGAAGAGGCCACTTGATCAACAATTGGTCGATTAAGTAACTCTGTCAGATTACAATAACGACTATAAGAAAATGTAACATATTTAGAAAGTATTTTCCCCATAGCTTCATCTGAAATGATCATTGGCCACAAACTCATTACCACCTACCTCAAAGTTTCAGAAAAAGGGTTATACCTTGTGACATAAAAAAGCTTTTCTTCACCTCCCTTCACCTACAAATCCTTTGAGTAATGCCAGGCCCCATTCCCAGCCTGACCCTTACTAAACACCCCCCCCCCCTCTAATTTAGATCTGGTCCTGTCCAACACCTCCTTTGAATATTAAAATGTTTTGTGTTTTGTACACTCATCTGTTGTATTAATGTAATGTTTCTTTAATATTGGTGGGAATTTTGTTTAATGAGATACTGGAGGGAAGTTATTCAGTTGTGATTTAACTATTTAAGGAATTGGATTTTGTAATTTGATATCCCTTGAAGGCAAAAGGCCAAGGTACCAGGAGACCAAACACTATCTATCTTCTGGCTTTGCAGGTGTGTTTTTTAATCAAACAAGTGTTTTTACAGGAGGGTATCCCCCATTCCCTGATAATTATATATACTAACCCTGAGATTGCACAATCTCTGGAGAAAGGGAATATTCCCCTGTTAGGGTATTGTCGATCTCCTGCTAGGGTATTATCAATCTCATGCACACGCCGACCATCGGTTCCTGTTGACTAAATGGTTTCAACCAAACAGGTGGCAACACTGTGCCATAGGGACCCATATATACATACATATGTACACACACACACACACACACACACACACACACACATATGTATGTGTGTGTGTGTGTGTGTGTGTGTGTGTGTGTGTGTGTGTATATATATATATATATATATATATGTGTGTGTGTGTGTAAATCTATATATATATTTATATATATATATATATATATATATATATATATATATATATATATATATATATATATATTTATAGTATATAGTTGCATAAATGTATGCATACTGTGATAAGTCAAGAAGTGTGTGGATATCAAAGGATATGTATTTCAGCTATCCACGTAGTCCAGACCCTGAAGAGTTTCATCTAGATCAATGCAGATGAGTTAGCTGGAATCTGGGTATGACATGCCCATGTGTGCACAGACACACACACAAAGACACACACACACACACACACACACACACACACACACACACACACACACACACACACACACACACACACACACACTTTAAAAAGAGCTTGAATTCAGGTAAGAGAAAGTGAACTAAGCAGTAGAAGGGTCTTTCTGCTGTAATTTGATTTACAGATGCATAAGTAGCTCCTTTAGCTGCATTCCATGAAAATAAGTGAAAATTACAAAAAAAGAAAGAAAAAAATTGGTTCATGGTAGTAGAAGAACTAAGCATTTCTTAATAACCCCACTTGTTTGTTGGGTTTGAGATTAAAATAACTTCATCTTGCCTTTTTTTCCAGAAGGTTTCTTCTGTATATGCATGATAAGCCTTTACTTGTAGTACTAATTTCTGTTGGCATCTTTTTGACTTGTAAATAAAAATGTGTCACATTTGTATAAAAAGCACACACATGCAAACACATATAGCATGTAGACTTTACCTGTTACTGTTTTACTACATAATGTTTGGCAGTTGTTCGGTATAACATGGTCCAAAATTACTGTTCTAGATAAGTATGGATATTTCTCGAAAGAAAGTCAAAGTCGATGGAATTCCTGATCTGCCTGTAGGACAAGAGAAAGACAAGCTTGAGCTGAACTTTTACAAGCCTAGTAGAGGGGGTGGAGAAATAGAGAATATTGAGTACGACAGAGAAACTGGAAGTGCCATTATTACTTTTGCAGAAGCTGGAAGTTAGTAATTTTTTTCCTCTGGACTGTTATGCATGCTTTTTTGTTTTAAAGCTGTGACTTTTACAAATATTTGATGCACTTGTGGTTATATACCAAATGTGACTTTTCTTTGAGAGTCTTTCATGTTACTGCAGCAGCACACTGTGTCTGTCTGAGGTGAAGTTGTCATACTAAACAGCCAAGCTGCACACTGCATTTTTCAAGTGTCCTTTTTCAGTGAATAAGAAAGAAATGATGCACTTTCCTGTCTAGGCATAAGCAGATATTTAAGCACCGTATCTAACATCAGTAATTTAATAACCCTTGATAAAGGGCTTGTGCAAGCCTAAAGGCTGGAGTAAATGCAAAACCTGTGTAGGTACAATATACAGTATCACATCATATCTGGGCTACAGAGCCCTTGTGCAGCAACATCTATCATGTGCAAAGTTAAACAGTGCTCCCATTGTATAGATTAGTAGACATGCATTTTAGCCTTGACATTTTATGTACATTCAGGGTGGTGTTCATAGGTTGTGCAGTACGCAAAGCCACACAAACACAAGTAACTTAGAATACCACATAAGGAGAGAGCCTAATGCTCAATAGTTCAAGAGCTGTGCTATTGAGCAGCAAGGATTTTGGGATTCACAAGTAAATGTGGTTCTGTATAAGACTGGCGTATTTGAATGAAGCATTATTGCATCTTGGTGCATTGTTGTGCAAAGAAGACTTGTGTAATGTATTGCAGTTCATAGCCATCTGTATTATTCATGATCTATGCAGAGCAATGCACAAAATATGCAGTTGCACACAGCAGATCAGCAGTGTGCACTTATGCATTTCAACAGAGGAATCTGTACAAATTTGAGTAGAGTAATTTCACCCTACCTGTTTGTGTGTGTGTGTGTGTGTGTGTGTGTGTGTTGGTATATCACTGTGTACATGAGTGTATGTCTGTGTGTGAGAACAGGACAATGTGTGAGTGGGTGCTGTGAACATATGTTAATTTGTGTGTGTGTGTGTGTGTGTGTGTGTGTGTGTGTGTGTGTGTGTGTGTGTGTATTGGATGGTTGTAGTTTCAGCAAACATAGATCAATCATTTTATGATTTCAGAAACTATCTTCAGTGACCTGACGTGATCCCTGTGTGTGTATGTGCTCATGTAATCTCTGTCTCTCTACCCTTCTTTCCTTCATCCTACGGGGAGGGGGGTTATGTGCCCTTGTGTGGTCCTCCAAGAACCTGTAGCAGTTACTTGTACAGAAGATGCAGTGTGTCCAGCTGAGCAATGGTATGACTGCTCAGTTTTGCAATTCATAACAGTCCATACTAATTGTTAATAAATTCCAGCT
Source organism: Protopterus annectens (assembly GCF_019279795.1). NCBI lineage: Eukaryota > Metazoa > Chordata > Ceratodontiformes > Protopteridae > Protopterus > Protopterus annectens. Next base: position 1,318,714,364 of record NC_056737.1, on the reverse strand, counting down.
TCATGCAGATTATGTATGGCAGTGAATCCCTTTGTAAATGATGCTGTGTGGTGTCTCTGTGAAGTGAGAGACATGCTACCCTCTCTTGTATGTATGTAGGAGTACCACCCACAGAATTTTTCAAATGCATTCTATTTAGAGAAGGCACTGCTCCTCTGATTTGTTTAAGCCATGTGATAAAGTTGGTCTGTTGTTATCACAGTAAACTGTCTTTAAATGCTTGTATAATCAAATCAGAAACATTTTCAGAATTAGTGACAGTCTTGCCCTGTTGGAGTACTAAGTAAAGGTGCAGTTTTATTTATTTATCTGCCTGTCTATCTATCTATCTATCTATCTATCTATCTATCTATCTATCTATCTATCTTTTATTGACCGAGTTATTCCTTCTATGCTAGTGGCCTCTTTTCGGGGGGGGGGGACTCAATGTAGTATTTATACTACTAAGAGAAATTTGGTCAGGGCATTGAGAACTTCCCCTACTCTTTTTTCTTTGGAGCTACTACATGAAGCCAGAGGGCTGCTACAGGAGCAAGGAAGAAATCTAAGAAAAGCAGCAGCAATATGGTGGAGGACAGAAAAGCTATGGGGAGTTTGGAGATGGAAAATGAGAATTTGGAGAAAATTTTGTTTGCTATGGAGAACCACATAGCAGATTAACTTTCCTGTGTGATGGATAACACAAATGAGCAGCTTTTAGCTGTCTCAATACAAAATGAAGTAAGTGAATCCATTGGAGTGGTGCAGATAATAGAACTATCTAGAAGTCTTGCTGATGATGCTCTGTTGAAAACAATTGAGCAGAGTGATCCAGGTGGCAGTTCTGCTCTTTCATAGGGTGAGACGGTAGATAACCTTTTCAGAAGTACTGAATGTGGTGATGTGGAGAAGTCACCAGGTGATGTGGCAGCAGAGAATCTAGCATTTAAAGACTCCAAACAGAAACATTATTGGGTGGAGATATAATATGGAACTTAGGAAGATAATGTTCTGAAGTGGCTGTACTGTGTAAAGAAACAGTGAAAATACTAGATGTAGCTTTGATAAGGATTGGAATGTTAACTGTTGTGGATGTGAGGTGAAGAGAGCATGTTTACTAGAATTAAAACATTGTATATATATACAATTAACAAGAAAAGAGAAAGTTTGTTCCATCAAATATTAGCCCATGTGGAGGTTAACATGAAATTTATAATTGCAGGGGATTTTAATTGTGATTAAATAGGAAGACACAAAAAGAAAGGACTAGATATAAAAAATTCAGGGAATGACAATATGTGGTAAGTTAACTGAGTAGAATAAAAGTCAATTGGTATGAATGAAACTCTTGGATCTGAAATTGATTATTTTGTATTATCGGAAGGCCTGGTACTAGCAGTTGGTGATACAGTTGTGACAAGTTTCTCAGATCATTTAGCAATATGGATGGAGGTGATGGAGGAAAGAAAGTGTATTAAAATAGGAAAGAGAATGCAAAAAATAAATGAGAAATTATGGGGTGAAATTGGAGAGTGGTAAGTATTGCATTTATAGGATGATCATATAACCATGAAGGACTTCTATACAAAAAACAGTCTTGAGTGGTGGATTGGATTTAAAAAATTTAAAAAGAAGTAAGAAAAGTTTTTATTTTTTTATTTATTTATTTTTTTTGCAGTGACAGGATGGTGTGTGAAAGGAAGAAAGTGAAATGTGGAAATGCATTGAAATGTGTTAGAAAAATAAGAGAACAATGCAAGAGGGTATTATGATATAAAAAGCAAATAAAAGAAATCCAGAAAAAATGAAAGCATTAATGTTTAAGTAGAGAAATTATTTATAAGGGAGAATTGAGGAGTTATCTGCATATTTTGGTAAAATAGAAACTATATTATTATAATGAGAGGAATGAAAATGTAAAAAGGAGGTGAAAAGAAAATGGGCAAATTATGAATGTTGTAGTACAGCGTGTGGAAAATGTGTATAGGGATGAAAAGTAACAAAGAATGGAAAGTAAAGAAGTTTCCAGAAGAAATTAAAGAAGTCTTTGAAAAAGAAATTACTGTTAGTGAATTGGATGAAGTACTTAAGAAAGTAAATATTGATTCAGTATTGAGCCCAGATGGTATAGGGTATGGAATGTACAAGAAGTTAATGGAATGGCAAAGAGGGTATATTGTAAATGTGCTGGATGAATGGCCAAAGCAAGGTTTTGTTTAAGGAGAGTTATGTAGTAGGATATTACAATTTATGTGGATGAAAGATGAATAAAATAAAAAAAACATAGACCCATTTTTTTAAATAACACAGATGATAAAATGTTTATGGAAGTAATGCATAGGAGAATGAAAGGAAGGATGAGGGATAAAATAGCAGAATGTATACATGGTATAGAAGGAAAATGATGTCAAGAATTAGTATTGGCTTCTAATAAGAGTCAAAGCCTGCAAAAACTGCAAGCACTTGTGGTGACTCCCTGTTTGGTGAGGAAAATAAATCTATGTTTTTTTATCTGTGAGTTGCTTAATCTGATAGAGATGCTTTCTTTTTTACCTGCTCCATTTTGTTTTCTGTTTAAGAAATCTGCTTGGCCTGGTGTTTTTGTTCTATATGGTAGATAGACACTTAAATTATCTATGCCGCACATTTCAGATGTTTTTTCATTGGTTAATTTATTTCTTGGGTGATAGTTAAATACACAGAGAGTTTCTGGGTCTTTGCTTTTCTGATAAGACTGAAAGCCTAAAAACACTACAAGCACTGTTCTTGACTCCCCTGTTGGATGAGGAAAGTAAATCTATCCCTGGAATTCACTAATGCCTACACTAAGTGTACACCATTCTGAGTGAATGGACAACACAGGCATAACTCACAACGTCTTCCTCCTAATTGTAGTTTTCCAACTGATTTTCTTGCTTTAAATATTGACAGGGATTCATAAAGGTTATCACAAAGTGTGGATTACATGCACACTTAGTGTAATCTTTCTGAGTCACTAGAAAGCACAAAAATGTGGTATAGAGATGTTTTTATGGTTTTGAATACAAATCATGTACACCTAGTGTACATTTAGTATAGGTTGTATTGAATCTGGCCTTATACATTTTTTTGTCTGTGAGTTTTTTTAAATGATAAAGATGCTTTCCCTTTTTACCTGCTCCATTTTGTTTTCTGTTTTAAGAAATTTGCTTGGCCTGGTGTTTTTTTTTTTTTGTTCATTATGGCAGATAGATGCTTAAATTATCTAGGCTGCTCAGATTTCTGGAGTCTTTTCTGATAAGACTCAAAACCTGCAAAAGCTACAGGCACTGTCAGTGACTCAATGTTGGGTGAGGAAAGTAAATCTCTCTATTTTTTTCTTGTCTGTGAGTTGCATAAACCGACAGAGCTGCTTTTTCTTTTACCTGCTGTATTTTGTTTTCTGTTTTAAGAAGTCTGCCTGGTATGGTGTTTTTATTTTGTGGCAGATAGACACTTAAATGATCTAAGCTGCACATTTCACATTTTTTTCCATTGGTTAATTTGTTTCTTGAGTGATAATTAAATAGACAGAGAATGTCTGGATCTTTTTCTTTTCTGATAAGACTCAAAACCTGCAAAAAAAAAAACACAAGCACTGTTGGTGACTCCCTGCTAGTTATTTTTCCTCACCCACCCTCCCATTCCTTGCTTTTGCTTTTTAAACTTGGTGAATCTGATGCCTTTTCATTTTTCCTCACTAATGGGTTCAGATCCAATCCTCGGATCTGACTTGGCTGCATATACTAGAGTTCGGATTCAGTTCTCGAGCGTCTCCCTCTACCCATAATGCTGTACTCCATCCCCATTGCCTCAGATCTCATTTCCCACCATTGTAGGTTCTGCGCTTGAGCATAGTAAGCAGTTTTTTCTTACAATATTTACCAGTTTATTTAGATAAATATTTCTGAAAACGTGTAGCTTTTCTGTCTCTATCCTCTCGCTTAGTATTTGCTGGTGTTAGGATTTTTTTCTGTACCTTTTTCTTGACTTTCTACTCAGCTTTGAGTAGTCTTCATACCATTGTTGGTACCTTTTCCTTATCTTTTAGGTATAAAGGCATTTATTGTCTAGGACCAGATCATCTTAACATGGTCTGTTCCATTTGTGCTACCTTTAATCCCAGAGTGTTATCAGACAGGCGCAATAAACTGATTCTTAAAGGGTTGCTTTCTGCTTCTTCTGGGGCCTCAAACCCCCTCTAAAATATCCATATCCATTTATTCGGATGTCAGGAAGAGATCTCCTCTGAAGTCCCCATGGGCTTCCTCAGAGCTGCTGAAAAAAAAATCAGAAACATTTTGGACCTGACCTCTTCAGATCCAATACCTCTTGGGCAGTCTTCAGATCCAAAGCCTTAATCAGAAACGAAAGGTTCGGCTTTTATTGTCCTTACTGTCTACTTCTTCTTCAGATCCTAAGTCCTTAAATCCTAGAACCAGTTCATTCCATAGTAAGCAGTGAAACCTGTTTCCCCTTCTTTCCCCACTCAACTTTTTCAGACTTTGAAGAAACACTCTTGACCCCTTCCACGACATATTCTAGGTCTTCCGGAAGTCTGCCAGAGGTGAATGTGGCTAGGATGATGCATGAATTCCTCAGAGCTCTGATCCAGATGGGGGTGCTTCCATCTACATGCCCTACTGGTTCCATGAGTGAACCTATGAAGGCCATTGTTTTTCTCTCTGTGATCCGACTCGTGGTTTTGGAGTCCCAGGATCTGAGATCTCTGAGAGTTTTGGTGTGGGATCCGAGGAGAGGTCCTCCATGCCAATGATTTCCTTGACTGGTCCCCCCCAATATCCTCAGGTATGGGCGGGTCTCAGAGCTGAGATATCAGTGCCAGATCCAAGGGGGTTAGGTTTGGCTCTGTTTTTTGTGGGATCCATCCCTTCCTCTCAGGCCTTCAGCCCTGGACAACTCTGATCTGATTCTCCCCTTCAGGCTCGTATCCAGGGGGCGGCCCTGACCTGCCTTCTTCAGAAGCTTCAGCTCTGAAGAGGGAGGAACGGGCTTTCCCTGGGTGCTTGGTGTTATAGATGGTGGAAAGGGCCTTCTCTCTTCATAGAGAACTGTCTCCTCGTGCCTCAAATCCTATCCCCTACAACACATTGGCATCGAGCTCTGAGTCCATCAGACCTACTCCACAAGGACAGCCAGTTCCAGTTAGTCTCCAGACGGTTCCACTAGAGGAACTCCCCCTTTCTTCCAATACCTCCCCTGAACTTTCCACAGAAGAGGTTCCTCGGAAGAGGACATGTAAGAGGAAGCACACAGACTCCCCCATGGAGTTTCTAATGGAAGACACTGATTTTGATGAGGGAGAAAGATCTCCTAGATCACCATCTGATGACATTTCATTTGGAGACATCCTAAAAATCCTTAAGCAAAAGGCTGGTCCCAAACTCCTCCTTCTGAGGAACTGGTGTTCCTGGAGGCTTTTGGTGCTAGACCATGTATCTTTTGGGAACGCCCCCACCCGACAGATGAGCTTATTGACCTGGTTTCCCATGAAGCAAAGAAAGAGCTACACACTGTTGAACCTGTACCCGAGTGCCCAGACAGATTTTTAGCTCTCTCCTTGGACCACCCTCACTGGAGCAAAGGAATCCCAGTTGATGCTGTGGTGGTGGCGGCAGCCACTAAGAAACAGCTAGCAGAGCAAAGCTCTTCTGTCCATCCACCAAACAGGGAGTCCAGAGCACTGGAAGATTCAAAAGCAAGTGTTTGCCTCTGCCACCTTCACCCTGAGGTCACTTAACTATTTAGCATGTTTTACTTGGGTTCAGAGGGATTTGACTAAGGAACTATCAGACTCTCTGTCTGAGTCCATGTCTGCTGAGGACTTCAAATGGACATCTTCTCAGCTGGCCACTCTCTTGTCTATTTCAAATGTGTCAGTGAAGCTAATCTCTCGCACAGCTGAAGGTACCTCACAAGCTGCTATTTCAGGTATTATCATAAGGAGATATGCCTGGATGTGGCTATGCAATTTTGTGGAGCCATTTAAAAAAGTGTTTTATTAATGCCCCTTTTGATGGCACTTCCTTGTTTCGGCTATCTGTTAAAGATACGCTTACCTGCATTGAGAAGGATTTATTTATTTATTTATTTATTTATTTTATTTATTTTACATTTGTTGACCGGGCTAGTCTAACTGGATACATGCCCATTTTCAGTAGAGGCCCGGGGAGAAAAGCTCCAAGCATCTGCAGTGAGTAAAAAATACAATATATAGTAATAGTCAAGTGGATTACAGTACATTAGCTACATAGTACATTAGCTAGATAGGTCAGAACAAATGTTTACAGAGTAAGTTACTAGGTTTAAGCTAAGATTAATTACAGAGAACCAAAAACATGAAGTTAAAGTTTTTTTTTTGTTTTTTTTTAGTACTACAGATAGGTGAGATAAAACAGAAGAGTAGAAAAGTATAGAAAGAGCAGGAGGTGAAAGAGATATCAGTCTGGGTTAGAACAGGGACACAGCCAGTGAGTTGTAAGATATTCTTTCAGATGCTTTTTAAACTGAATAGTGGAAGCAAGGGAGGAAAGTTCAGTAGGAAGCTGGTTCCAGATTTTTCCTACTGTGTTGGTGAAAAGTAAGTCTCCTGCTTTGTTATTTGATTTAATAGTGGAAACTAGAAGCTTATTGGATGAGCGTAGTATAGCAAGATTTTTGTAGGGTGAAGTCAGGTTAGTGAGGATAGGGGTATTTTTAGGGTGGTAAAGGATTTTTTGGGTGATAACAATTTGTTGATAAAGTAGTTGGTTCTGCAGTTCTAGCCATCCCAGTTGTTTTAGGTTAAGGCAGTGGTGAGTTCTAAAGGTGGTGCCAGTGGCAAATCTGGCTATGTTACTGTAACTGGTGGAAAGTTTGGTGAGATTGCTTTTTGATAGATTGGTATATATTGCCGAAGCATAGAACAGGGTAGACATAAGGTGGGTCTGGGCAATAGTTATTCTGGCTGAAGGGGAAAGGAAGGGTTTGATTCTGTAAAGAGTGCCTAGTTTTTTTGTTGACTGACTTTATAGTACAGTTAATGTGATAATCAAAAGTAAGGTTATTATCAATTGTTACTCCTAGAAGACGGGTTGAAGTATCTGGGGATATGTTAGTTGCATTGTTGGAGGTTATTGTGAAGTGCAGTTGAGGTGATTTATGAGTTGGAGCAAAGAGCAATAACTTTGTTTTTTTGGGGGTTCAGGAGGAGGCAGTGTTGCATGAACCAATTTTCAACACTGCTAAATACTGTTTGGGTGAGAGACTGCAGAGAGGTTATGGACTTAGCTGAACAAATTAAAGTGGAGTCATCTGCATATTGTATGCAGGTGGCCTGAGGAATTTTGGTATGTAGGTCATTGATAAACAATGAGAAGAGTAGAGGTCCTAAAATAGAGCCTTGGGGTACTCCAGTGTTCACAGGAAGGGATTTTGAAAGATTATTATCCCACAATACTGCTTGTTGTCTGTTTTCCAGATAGGATTTAAACCAATTTAATGCTTGTGGGTGATCACTTATGGTTTGAGATAGAGTCCCTGCTGACACTACTTTGTGTGAGTGTGATACTAGTATCCAGTCTATGATGGAGCCACTAGTTGTTGTTTTGTTGGGTCTAGTTATTTCATTGATATGCTGGGTATAATTGAATATATTTATATTTAATGAGGGTTGTTTTTTTGTGACTTCTGTCCAATCTATGTTGACATCTCCAAGGATAATTGTCTCATTGGTAAAGTCCAGGCAAGGATTTGTTCTAGGGTGGGTATATTATTGCCTGGTGGGATATAGATTTAAATGATACAGAGCTTTTTGCTGGTATTCAGTTGTAAGAAAGCTGCTACAATTTCGGCAGATGCAAAATGTGGGGTGGGGTTGGTATATAATACTAATGTGAAATGACTTGGGTAAATTAATGCAACAACTCCACATTTTTATGGGGTCTGTCATATCTTAAGCAGGATTAGCCAGGTGGTAGAAATTAGTTTTTTATATATGGTTTAAGTCAGGTTTCTGTGGTTGCTATTATATCTGGCCTACTGTGTGAAATCCAGGCACGGAAGTCTGGAATTTTATTCCTGATACTTTGCAGGTTATTGGTTGCTATGGTGAGAGATTTATTGGTTTGTTGGGTTGTGGGATTTAGGGTTGGTCTGGGGTTTGGGTGGATGTCCTCGCATAGGGGAAGTTTTGCTTTATTGTGAGGTAGGCTTGTGGTTATTAGCTTTCTTTTAAGTGTGGGATGTTTGTATAGAGTTGTTAGGCTAAGTTTAGTATTTACTTTAGTTACTAGTTTAAATCTGGTAGCAGAGTGGTTGTATAAAGCAGTAAGCAGTAGGTGAATTAGGAGGTAGCTGGGTGTAGATGGACTTATGGTTGAGGTGATAGGTAAAGGTGTTAAATTGTGGTGTATTGTGTGGATGGATGTTAAGTGCAGATGGGTAAGGAAAGCAAAGGAAATTGGGAGGAGCAATGGTGTTGAGTGTGGACACATTGTTTGATGAGATGATGGATGAAGTGAGGTGGAGTGCTGATTGGAGGATAGGGAGAAGGAGAGGAGTCTGTCTAGGAATAAAGGAAATCAATCCTGGGGTGGGTGGGAATAGGTGAGGGTAGGTGAGCGGAGTGAGGCCGAGCACAGCAAGGGTGAATGGAGCGGGCAGCACATGGAACTAGCAAAGTGACAGCAGAAATGAGCCTGCAGAATAAAAAACTATCAGTGTAGACACTAACAAGTTAAGTTAGGAATAGAGGAAAAATAGTATAGGATGGCTTTACAATAAAGTCCAATTAAAGAAAGTAATTACACTAGCTTTTGAAAGTCAAATAAGAGTTTCATGCACTAGTCTATGAAAGTCCAAGGGAAGAGCCTGGTAGTAAGATAGAGGGTTGAAGGTATCCCTTTCTTAGGGAATTATAAGCCCTTGGTCCAAATATGCTGCTGAGGAACAGGGCTGTCAAACTACAAGAAGTATTGAAGGGAGTCACTGGAGGGAACTCTGCTAGTCTGAAAGAATGGAATAACAGAAAACCCTGTCAACTATAGGAATCAAGTTTTATACCCCTCAACAGACCTTCTCTCAAACCAGAGAGGCAGTAAGAAGATGTGGTTCCATAAGTCTCAGGGGCCTTTCCAAGATTCGGAGGGGGACACTTTCTACAGAAGCAGAGGGGGGAAGTTTAATGGCAGAGATCATTTCAGAGGCAGTGGAGGCCTACAGAACCGGGGCTTTAGGGATTTTTTTTTTCAGACAGGCCCTGTCAGAGCTCCTGCAGCACTATCTGACTGTTCTGCTCTGGAGGTAGTCAGTGATCATTTCTCTTTGCAGCTAGATGCATGGGCAATTTTCACAAAAAGATTTATGGGTGCTAAGAATAATATCCAGAGGTTACTATATACCCTTTTCCCTTCTTCCTCAGTGTCACAGGAAGAAACTTCTCGATGTTCCACCCAGTCAGAGGAAGGAAGCAGCATGAGAAATACAAAAGCTGCTAGAAAAAACAGAGTCATCCAGATGGTCCCACCTGACCAGATAAGATTCAGAACGTACTTATGCTTGTTTTTAGTGCCAAAGAAGACAAGGGACCTCAGACAAATTTTAGATCTAAGCAATTTGAACCAGTTTGTGAAGAAGGCAAAGTTCCCAATGGACATTTCTGCACAAGGACCAGTTGATGTGCTCCATAGACCTTCAAGATGCATACTATCACATAAAAATAGATAGATGATCCCGGAGGTGTCTTTGCTTTCCACTGGGAGCCAGTCATTACCATTTCAGAGCTCTGCCCTTTGGATTCACCACAGCCCCCAGGGTGCTTTACCAAATGCATGGTAGTAGTGGCAACTCACATGAGGCTCAAGGGATTCCAGGTTTTTCCATATCTAGATGATTGGCTTCTCAGCACCCACTTCAGGCATCAACTCCTACAAGCCAGGGGCTATTTGCTCCAGATTTGTAATACCCTGGGCATTTCAGTCAATCTTGCCAAATCTCAGCTTGCTTCAGTTCAGAGCCTGGAATTCATCAGAACGCTTCTGAATACTACAACTCGGGTGGCACCTCTACCCCTTCACTGCATTGCTTCTTTAAGGCATCGAGTATAGAATATTCTCTCTCATCCTTATCCTGCAGCAAAGTTAGTGCTACGAGTACTGGGATCAGTATCAGCTGCCATAGTATTGCTTCCCTTCACTCACTTCTTTATGCAAATTCTCCAGTGGACCCTAGCTGTACACTGGTCCATTCTGCATCAGCCCCTGTCCTTTCAGATAAAACTCACCCTGATCTGTATACTCCACATTTGTTGGTGGATTCAGCCTTTCGACGTTTTTCTGTGCAGACCCTTTGTTCTTCCAATTCCAGTTGCCACAGTGATCACAGACACCTCTCAACTGGGGTGGGTGCATTTATTCAGAAGGATGGTCCAAGGCACGTGGTCCCCCCAAGAGACCAAATTGCATATCAACATTCTAGAGATGAGAGCAGTCCTTTTAACATTGCAGGCATTTCAAGAATCTCTCCCTCTGAGGACTATTGTAATTCAGACAGACACTATATCGGTAGTGTGGTGCATTAACAAGCAAGGAGGAGCCCAGTCTTAGCCCCTGTGCAGAAGGGCCATGAGAAAGTGGGAGTGGGTGATCTCTTCAGACCGCTTTCTAATTTTGATGCATATTCCGGGGAAAACCAAAGTTCTGGCAGACAAACTGTCTTATGAGTGGTCTCTCAACCAGTCAGTAGCGAATATGATCTTCAGATGTTGGGGCCAACCTTGCTGCAACCTATTTGCCTCCCTTCTCAACAAATGATGCAAGTACTTTGCTCTGATCCCTCTTCAGAGGGAATCACTGAGAGATGCTCTGCTTCACACTTGGCCCTCCAGTCTTCTTTATGCTTACCCTCCTCTTCTCCTAAGTCCAAAGTTCTTACAGAAACCAAGCAGGTTGAAGAGCTGCATAATCTCCATTGCCCCTTTCTGGCTGGGGCAAATTTGTTTCCCCTTCCTATGGTCTCATCTTCGTTATCCTCCATGGATACTGGAGCCTTGTCAGGATCTCCTATCTCAACCATCGTGGATTCAACATCCCAACCTTCTAGCCCTCAGGTTAACCACATGGTTTCTACTCTTCCAGAAATACGCAGACAGTCTAGGCTTTCTTCCCAAGTTTGTAACATTATTTTTGTGTCACAAAACACTTCCACCAAGAAAATGTATACGAGCAAATGGAAAATGTTTTCTATATGCACCTCTAACCAAAACATTGATCCATTTTCAGCCATTTCTATTCAGGAAATAAATCTTTTTTCCTGGCTCCCTCTAAATTATGCAAAGCTTTTATGAAGGGGCTGTTTCTCCTCAGACCTCTGGTAAAGGATCCCACACCACTTTGGGACCTTATAATTCTTCTTTAGGGTTTAACTCAGAAACTATTAGAACTGTTAGACAAATGTGATCTAAAATTTCTGTCATGGAAAACGGTCTTTCTGGTAGCAGTAACTTCAGCAAAATGAATTTCTGAACTCCAGGCTCTTTCAGTGAAACCCCTTACATTATTTTCCATAAAGATAGGGTCTGTCTATGGATTAACCCTTCTTTTGTGCCTAAAGTGGCTTCTGAGAATAACATCAACCAATCCATTAATTTATCAGTCTTTTTTCCAATTTTTTCGCGAAAAGGGAGAGTACATGCTGCATCTCCTTGATGTACATAGACAACTTTGTTTCTATCTTAACAAGATTAACAAGACAAAGCAATTTAGAAAGTAAGATCAGCTTTTCATATCCTTTTCCTCAAATCGCCCACATCAAGCAGTTTCTAAACTTACCCTGGCCAAATGGATTACAAATTGCATTTCACTGATTTATTTTCAGAAAGGTTTAGTATTACCAAGACCTCTCCGAGTTCATTCAACTCGATCCTTGGCTACTTCATCAGCCTTTTGGTCAAGGACTTCTATTGACAACATTTGTGCAGAAGCCACTTGTTCCAAAGTTTATACCATTATTCCACATTACAAATTGATCATATCCAGAAATAGAGCCTGTTTTGGTTTGTCAGTGTTCTGGAATATCCTTCCATTAGGGCTACCCAAGGTTTCCATAGCTGAAGACTTTGTCCCATTAGTGTGGAAGAATGAAGAGGACAACATCAGATTTATAAGTTGTATGGTCATCATAACTAGGCATCTGCGTTGTCCATTTTCATTCTTCCTCACCTTCCCTCTCATCTGCCCCCATCTTTTTTTTTATTCTGAAGAATCTATTGGACTGTGTTTGGTACATACTGTTCCAGGTTTGAGCCCTGTCTTTATTTCTGTCTGTTTCTGTGGTGGAGATTAGGTAGAAAACCTGATCTGAGGCAATGGAGATGAATTAAAGCATTATTGGTAGAGGGAGGAGCTCGATAGTTGGATATGAAGGCTAGTATATGCAGCCATTTCAGAACTGGGGCTCGGATCTGAACCCATTAGTGAGGAAGAACGAAAATGGACCTAATTATGGTGAGTACTTAGCTTTATAATTTTAAGCTGCCTACCCTTATTGTAAATTGAGCTTTATAAGCTCCTCTCTTTCTGCACTGCTGTTCATATCTTGAATTATTTATTTGCCTTTCTTTGTGCTGCTTCTTATTGTCTGTTCTACTAATTTACTTGCTCAGAATTCATTAGCTAGCTGTTGGATAAATTAGTTTATTTTTACACTCTAGCAAGCACCTTTTTGAGTTTTTACATCAAGAAGTTAGTGGATTTTCTATTTAGTGGCACTGGTTGGTAGCCTGGTCTGTATAGGTTGGGGAAATACACTAGTGATTTGCACATGTAGTTGTTTTATTGGCTGGAAGGCTTATTCATTAGCTTACCTTGTTTTTAGTGACTTTATAAATTCTCTACAGTTGAGTGGCTCTTGGCTTATTTCTACAAAGTGAATTACTTTTATTGAATAACCACAGTTTTATAAGCTGTTTAAAGTTAAGCTTGCTTGTGGTAACATTTCACTCAGGATGCTCTTTTACTGCGCTTTTACATTTGGAGAACTGGGATTATTCATTTAGTGGCAGCAGGTGTTAACCTGGTCTATCTGAGTTGGGAAGCACACAAGAGGGCTTTAAGTGTGATCATTTTATTGGTCAGAGAGCTCAGTCAGTTTTACTTATTTCCAGTATAAATTCGACACATTTGCATGGAACTGCTTGCTATGCCAGTGCCCTGTACAGATGCAAACATCTGGAAATATTGTCTATTTTCATTATATTGTGAAAGTTTACCATGCTAGTTACCGTATTATAGCACCTAGGAAAATTGCTGCTCAGAGAGCATCTGATTTGGTGCTGGGAAGCATCACTAGTAAGGTTAGCTGCAGATTACACTACATAAGCACCCTTCCCTCATCCAGTTACAAATATCCAGCACTCCTGTCTTTTCAAGTACACATTAGGACCTGCAACCATGGATAGGCATTTTCTTGCCATCTCTCCATCCAGCTTGGTGGACATGAGTATCCTGAGGCAGTGTAACAATTGCTTTATGTACACTGGCAGCCACTTAATTCTTGAACAGACAAATACAGTATGTGAACGATTTCATTGCACATTGACTCTGGAGGCGAGACTGTTACATACAGACACAAAAAAGCAACAAACAGGTTATCAGTGACTCACGCACATCACTCACCACACCTGTATAGGACCACACACATATAGACCCACATATGTGGAGGTTCTCACATATAAGTTATCTAAACCTCAAAGGCCTCTCAGGCGAAGTCCTCAGAAACTACACATGTACACAGATAAGACAGTTCCCATCACAACAGATCTCATTGTGCCTCAACTACCAAATCCATAAGGCGAAAAACTCCACAACCCAATATTCAGGTCATAGGAGACTCCATTGTGAGACACACTGATGTTCCTCTTACCAGGCTGGATAAGGGAAAGGTTACAGTCAGTTGCCTGTCAGGGGACAGAATTCAGCATATCATGCAAACACTCAGGTCACTTTCCCCTAAGTACCAGTATGATTCAGTCATGGTCCATGTGGCCATGAATGACCTGAGACATATTTCCTTTGGACTGCATGAAAAGAAACATGATTGAGCTCTCAGAATATGTGTGACAGACAGGTATGAGCCTAGCATTGAGCAGCGTTATCATCTCCAAGGATGATGCCACAACACCAGCAAAAAATGATCAACTTTAACAGTTAGCTTAGCTACTGGTGTCATTGCAAAGGGTTTCAGTTCTTGTCAGCCTGAGAGGACATGTTTGATAGGCCACGCTGCTTTGCCAGGGATGGTCTTCAGCTGTCAGCTCTAGGTTTTTGGATATTGGCCAAAACATTATCCACCCTTACAGTGCCTTTTTTGTCACATTGCCAAACAGAAAAACCTTGCAGTACAAAAAAAGCTACTGAGGCCAGGCTAAAGGTGTTACTGCTCAATGTAAGGAACCTCATGAAGAAACTGCACTCCATGGAAGCTGTCGGAGAATGCTGACATCTGTGCAGTTACTGAAACATGGTTCAGAACCATGGAAAGCACTCCAGCAGTGCATGACTATAATGCATTTCATGCATTCTGACCACCCACTGAACATGAAAGAGCAAAAGGTGAAGGTGTATCTATCTACATATAAAACAAAATAAACACACCTCAAGGCTGGTCAAACAATATGACATGCCTAGGCTACTCCAGGTCCAACTAACCATGGGAAAAATCCATTACCATATTCTTGCTAGCTACAATTCTCCCACTATAAATCATGAAACTTATACATCATACTTGAAGTTACTAAAATCACTCACCATCCTGCCCATTACCATAATCATGAGTGATTTTAATTACCCCTTCATTAATTGGGAGGCATACATGACCACTAACATGCAGACCCAAAGATTTCTTGACTTTGTAAATTCAAATGCCTTGGAGCAGCTAATCTGCAGTCCCACTAGGGAAACAAATATCCTAGATCTGGTACTCACAAAAATGGGAGAGTGCTGCACCCCCCCCCCCCGCAAAGTGTGATGTCCTCACTGGAAGATCAAATCACAAAGTGGTCTCCCTTGAAATAAAGGTAAAACCTGTCCCCTCACTTAACCCCAAAAACTTGAAGAACTTCTCTAAGGTAAATTACTTCCTATTAAGGGATTGCAGAGCTATTTTCAAAGCTCCACCAAATCCAGAAAACACAAAAACCTGTGCAGAGGTATACACAAAAGCACTATATGACCATGTAAACAACTGCATAGAAATGGCAGTACTAGAACAAAATAAACCCAGGTCAAACCGCAAAAACAAGCCATCCTGGTGGACCCCTGGTATTAATAGGTTGCATATCAAAAGAAAGAAAGTATTGTTGAGAAGTAAGAACAAGTGAATCAGGGAACTAGTCAAGTCTCTGAAAATAGACTTTGAGGTAAAAATAGCCTCCAAAGCTAAGGATAACCATGAGGCATTTTTCAGTTATGTCCTCAGTCTTGAGGGCAACACCCAACAATGTGCAGAATTAGTTGTAGATGGCATCACCTATACTCAGCTGGAAGATGTAGCAAATCTGCTGGCCAACAAATTCAGCTCAAATTTCACCTCCCCATCACCAGTTCTCCCCCAAGAAATACCAACTACCACTCCACCAACAACTTTAACCAAAGAACAGGTTGTCACTGCCTCTCTAAAGCTAAAAAAGTGGCTCCAGTGGGACCTGACAGTATACCAGGTTGCCTCTTAAACAGCTGAACTGAAGTCAGGACTTGTCATTCCCATTAGGATCTCTATATAACCACAGCCTGCAGGCTGGCTTTGTCCAGATGGAGTGGAGGACAGCAACCATCATCCTTCTGCATAAAGGGGGACTGTATACTGACCCAGGAAATTACAGACACATAAGTTTGACTAGTGTTATATGTAAGGCCATGGAAAGAATAGTCATGGACCTGAAACATGACATAGAAGACCTCCAAACACTGGACCCGATACAATTTGGCTTTGTCAAGGGCAGGTCATGCCTACTGAATCTGGTGAATTTCTTTGAGAAAGTCACTAAGGTCATAGATGAGGGTAAAACAGTGCATACCACCTACCTCAATCTGGCCAAGGCATTTCACACAATTACCCACTCCGGTATTATAAATAAAGTCACAAAACTGAGCATAAATCCCTACATTACCAGATGGATAGCCAGTTGATTCACACACAAGACACATGTGGTTACGGTGGGTGAATCCAGATCCACCAAGAGGCCGGTGACTAGTGGTGTGCCACAGGGCTCGGTACTGGGACTACTCCTATTTGGAGTATACTTTTCTGAAGTCAAGGCTAATGTTGAAGGCCCATGGATGACAAAGTTTGCCAATGACTACAAGCTAGGGGCAGTCATTGATTTGAACAGAAGGAGACCAGCACACAAAGAACAGCTCATGGGCACAGTTTTATTAATGAGCCCATACATTAATATACCCAAAGGGTAAATTCAAAAAAATAAGCATACCAGTTTCAGCAAACAGCCTTCCTCAGTGCAACAAAAAACACATACTCATTTCATTCCACTCTTCTTATATCATATCAAACCAATAATGGTGAAAGTAAATCAGGGGTTGATAACAAATATCAATTTGCCTATAGGAAGGGAAGGACATTGAGGGGGTTGTTTTAATCATTTTAAAAAGTAAGTGGGGTGGCAACAGACAAATTACAAGGGACACTACATGGATTTCCAGTACAAGGATGTTTTCCCTGTGATCATTGCAGTTTTTGCAAGTATATACCCAAGAGAAAGAGTTTCACCTTGTCTAACTGTTCACAAGTTTATGATATTTTTGTCTATGGGACTTGTACTACTGACTGGGTGGTTTATTTAGTTCAATGTACTTGTCCTGCATTTTACATAGGACAAACATCACATCCTTTTAAACTTAGGATTTCAGAACATTTGAGTGATGTTAAATGTGCCAGATCCACTAATGCGTTATATAAACACAGTATGAAGCATAAGACAGCTAGATTTACTCTCACCATTATTGATAGAATATGGGCAGATAATATTTCAAAGGTTGGTTTACATTCTTTGCTTAACTACAAGGAACGTAAATGGATTGTTAAACTGGGTGCACTTTTTCCACCTGGAATTAATGAACAGCTTTAGATATCAATTATGGTGTTAACTGGTTTGATATGATATAAGAAGAGTGGAAGGAAATGAATATGTGTTATTTGTTGCACCGAGGAACGCTGTTTGCTGAAACTGGTATGCTTATTTTTTTGAATTTACCCTTTGGGTATATTAATGTATGGGCTCATTAATAAAATGGCACTCGGATCCAAGAAAATTATAGTCCCAATGTACTCATCCCTCATTAGACCAGTAATCGAGTACAATGTGCCATTTGGCAGGTACTTGAACTTGGCACTTACAGCAGCTGGAGAGACCTTAGAGGTTCCTCACAAAGAACATATCTAATATGTAAACAACATCAACTATGCGGATAGACTAAACACCATATCCCTTTACTCTTTCTTCTACCAGCTGTTAAGGGGTGACCTATGCCTGATTTACAAGGCACCCACAAATCCAGCCCTGATGGTGCTGCTGCTGCACATCTGCAAGTCAAACGCCACAAGAGTCACCCGATCTGGGGATCAGCAACTCAAACAAAACATGTTGGAGAGACAGAGATGTGTCGCAGAGATTGCCCCTTCTTAGGAACAGGCTTCCTGTTCTCATTAAGCTGAGCCCTGCCCTGGCCCTCTTCAAATGCAGTTTGGATCAATGGATATTGAATCGCAAATTTACACCTGGGGTAGTGCCTGTGTAAAAGGAAATATGTGAAACATATGGTAGATGATGTTAACAAGGTATTTTGTACTGTAGGATAGGATGCTTTATTGAATATTATGGAGAAGTAGGGGATAGATAATAGAATTAGGAGAGCATGTATGTCAAGATATTAGAATAACAGGATAAGAATATTAGTAAATGAGTGGCTGAGTAAAGAAATATGCATGAAGTATGGTATAAATCAAGGATGTCTCATGAGTGGAATATTGTTTGCACTGGTGACAGATATGGTGGTGAATGAAGTAGCTTATAAAATGAAAGATGCCAGATATGTGATACAAAGGGAGATAGTGATACTGGTACTTTTGACATATGTGGACAATATAGTTGTAGCTGTTATGAATAAAATATTGATGAGGGAAGTGTTAATTTGTCTGAATAAGGGAAATAGGAATGACCTTGAATAAAGATAAAAGTAGAGATTTGGGTGATGTGAAAACTGTGTGTGTGTGTGTGTGTGTGTGTGTGAGTGTGTGTGTGTGTGTGTGTGTGTGTGTGTGTGTGTGTGTGTGTGTGTGTGTGTGTGTGTGTGTGTGTGTGTGTGTGTGTGCGTTTGTGTGTGTGGTTTTTAGTGGGTGATGTCATTGCTAGGAATACAATTTCTGAAAAATGATATAGTTATGGTGCAATGGGAAAGGTTGATAAAAGAAATGAAACAAATATGTTTCTGAGGAACATGTATAGGTTAGCATTCAGGAAAAAGGTTTATCTGGTGAACTGGGTGTTAATGGGAAAGTAGCATATATCTCAAATGTTTATATGATCCCAGTAAAATATGAAACAGGAATTGTGCAGTTGGTGTTTTCTTTCATATGGTGCTCAGAATTAAACCCAGTGAAAGAGGTGTGTTTTGTACAAGAGAAGATGAAGGGGGTTAGGTTTACTAGAGTTAGTTGTGTATTCTACTTCTTTAAACGTACGTATAATGTTAACTTGGGTAAAGGACGAGAGTAACAATTATGGGAAATGATGAGGATAAGAAAAAGAAATAAGACTGTGAATGAAGAAATTAAAATTATCAAGAAAAAATACTAACATGGAAAATAAAAACTGATAATATAGAGAAATATTAGAGGATGTGGTATAATAATATAATCAAATAACAGTATTTATATTCATGGGACATTTTACCAGAAGAAGTAATTAAAGCCATTAAAGTCGAATAAAAGTTGTGTACCAAGATAGTAAAGTATCAGGATTTCCTATGGAAACTGGTAATAAACAAGTTACCAGTAAACAGGAATATGCTGTGTGAAAAGAATATTTCTTTTGTCAGGAGGAAGGAACAACAGAACATGTTTCTTTGTTTTTTTAATGTAAAAGGGGTGAAACTCTGGAAGAAGTGTACAGAATTTTTTTGAGAATATTAGTGACATAAGCAGTATAGATACTTGTTATTTATTTATTTATTTTACATTTGTTGACCAGGATAGTTCCGTCTGGGTGTGAGCCCATTTTTAGCAGAGGCCCAGGGAGAAAAGCTCCAGTAAAACAAGAATAACATTGACAGGTACAGTGTCAGTTTTACATAGAATTTAACAGAAATATTTAAAGACAACAAAGAAAGTACAATATACAATAGGTACTTTAGTGAAAAGGAGTAAGTTATTACAATATATTAAAGTCATGTTTGTGTGTGTATATATTTTTTGAGGGCAAGGGTCCATCTTTAGTTGATCATTTGAGTATACTTTCATACGTGTACATATGTATACCCTTACAAAAGAAAAGGAATTCTCAAATTATACTCTTATTGTAGGTAGCTAAGTGTTATTAACAAGTGGGAGTGGGGTCTACATGGAGACTCTAAACTTTAGGGGATGAAATTTGATGTGGGCTTATGTGGTTCATAGGTGTGTACTAGGCTAATGACTCTGGAGCCTTTACAAACCTAGCCCATAGGAGTACCCTGGCATCATGCCACCCGACCTTTGTTCCCAGTGCATCTGTCAAGTAGAGCCACTGGAGTGATTCCCAGGGTGAATTTTCTATTTCCTATCCACCCATCAAGATTACTCTTGAAGAGGGCCAGTGAGGTGCTCTGCTTGACATGTATGAGAAGTCTATTCCATAGCATGGGCAGTCTTTACATTATGAACCTGTCCCTCCAGCACGTTCTGTTGATTGTGGTAATGAGGATGAGTTCTCTGGAGCATGTCGTGTGGAGGGATTGTGATTTCTTTAGATGCAGCGTTTTTAACAGAGCTGGGTCAGACATGGCCTTGTAAGTCAAGCAGAGATTGCCTCTAAGTAGGCGATATGAAACAGAGAGTAGTTGGATTTTTTGAGTCTGTCAGGACAAGTGTTTAAGGTCCAGGATCCTCTTTGTGAGGTTCTTTTGCGGTCTTTCCAGATGTTGCAAGTGTCTAGTGAGGTACATGCCAAATGGGGCATTGTACTCGATGATTGGCCTAATGAGGGAAGAGTAGAGGGAGACAATGACCTCTTTCTTCCTGGATGCAAAATGCTTAGTAATGAGGTGTGCCACATAGAAGGACTTTCTGACCACAGTGGCAATGTGGTGGTCAAAAGAGAGGTTGCTGTCAACCTGTGTTCCCAGATCTCTTATAACGCCTTCTGTGTTCACTGGACTACCATCAATGTGGTAATTCATAGGAACTAGGTTTTTCCCAAAGGAGATGAGGGCACATTTTTTGGCACTGAACTTAAGGCCATGGTTCTGACACCAGTTGTTGGTCTCAGCGAGGCCTTTCTGTAGGATGTCAGCATCACTTGGGGAGTTAATAATAGCTCTCAACTTGCAGTCATCTGCGAACTTTGTCAGCCAGAGTCCCTTTGTGTTAGCCTGGACTTCAGAGAAGTAGATACCAAACAAGAAAGGACCCAGGACCGAACCCTGTGGGACTCCACTTGTGACTGGTTGGCAGTCTGACTTGGAGTCAGCTACTTTCACACTGTGGGTTCTATCTGTGAGCCAGTTTGCAACCCACCTAGTGATATAGGGCTTGATGCCTAGCTTAGTGAGTTTTTCTATGATTCCTGAGTGGGGAATGGTATCAAAGGCCTTGGCCAGATCAAGGTAGGCTGTATGAACCACTTTGCCTTCAACTACAGCTGTGGTGACTGACTCAAAGAAGTCGACCAAGTTGAGCAGACATGATCTACCCTTCACAAAACAGCTGTGGTGACTGACTCAAAGAAGTCGACCAAGTTGAGAAGACATGATCTACCCTTCACAAAACCAAACTGTGTGGGATCCAGAGTTCGGAGATTCCCTCTATCCTTGTTTATTAGGTCCATGATGATGTGTTCCATAGCTTTGCATATCAAACTCGTCAGGTTACTTGGGTGATAGTTCCCAGGGTCTGTAGTCGCTCCTCCTTTTTGGAGAGAGGTGACTGTAGCAGTGTGCCATTTGGTAGGGACAAAGCCTGAGGTGAGGCTGTGATTGAACAGGGCACACAGGTGAGGTGACAGTTCAGTCTGTAGTTCATGTAGAACACAGCCAGGGATATTGTCTGGTCCCATAGAAGCTGTATTCTTGGCATTGGACAGTGCTGTTTTAACCTGTGCAGCAGTAATACTGGGTGCCTAGCAATCTACTGGTATTGTGATTAGTCCTTTGGGGGGGTAAAGTTGGCATTGAATCTGTCGGCCAGTATATTGGCAATATCTGTTGGCTCAGTATAGGAGGTACCATTGTGCAGTAGCTCCGAGGAAATTTCGGTATTGCCATGGACATTCTTTGCATAACTATAAAAGGCCTTGTGGTTGTCTTTACTATCTGCTGCAATTCTGTTTTGATAGCTAGCTTTAGAGGATTTGATGAGGGATCTCAACTTTTTGTTGAGGCTGATAAGGGAGTTTTTCCAGTCTTGAGACTTCACCTTATTCTGCATCAGTTTCCTCCTTCTGTTGTAGAGTTTGTTTATAACAGGGGATCACCAGATTGGCTTCCTTTTCTTGGAGGAGAGCATCTTGATTCTATTGAGTATGGCGAGATCCATGAATTTGTGTACGTGTTCGTACAGTGCATTGGTGTATGATTTGGCAGTCATGTAACTATTCTCCATTTGCATGGGTGCCGTGAAGTTAACCACCTCTGTTTTTAGGAGACCAAAGTTACCTTTGGAGAATTTTTTTGTGGTGGTTACCTTTGCGGGGGGGGGGGGGATTTCCAAGGTGTGTGGTTGAATCTAATCAGGGAAGAGTTGACTATTGGTGTAGAGCAACAGTCGCCCATGTTAGCAAAGACCAGTTCAAGGATGCTGCAACCTTTAGTAGGGGTAAGAGCGAGCTGGTCCACGGCACTGGAATTAATGAATTCCAGGAAACATTGGGCAAGTGTAATGGTACATGAGTAGTTTTCCCAGTTAATGGAGGGGTAGTTGAAGTCACCCAGTATGAGAGTGTTAGGTTGAACCCTAATATTCTCCAGGGTGCTTAGGAACTTGGAGTGTGAGTTTTGGGACATGGTTGGGGACCTATAGCAGGCTACTACCTGAATCTTACTGTCGTACCCAGTGTTAGCTGCACCTGCAATATCTCTGATGCATTATGTTGGGCTACCAGTCTGGAGGTGTGCGCATCCTATATGAATATGGAAACACCACTGCCTTTGGAGCTTTGGTCCAGGTTCTGGAGCCAAAAGGTGTGGAATGAGTTATAGCCTGGTAGTGCAGAGATGCTTTCTGCTGCCTTGAACCAGGTCTCTGTTACAGCACAAATGACAATGTTCTCCATTTTAAGGAGTGCTTCGAGCAAGTGCATTTTGAGATTTAGACTTCTAGTGTTGAGCAGCATGACCCTCAAATTGCATTTGTTTGTAGCTGTTATGGTGGTAATTTGGTCTTTGGAACACTGCCTAAAAAAAGCACTATGGGGGTGTCAAGAACCTTGGCCAGTATCCGGAAGCCCAGGGGTGACAGATGCAGGCCATCTCTGACAAAGTATCGAGGTCTGTCAGTCATGTCACCCCAGGCAGACAGATACTGGATCCCCTTAGAATGACACCAGAAACTTAGCCAGTTGTTGAAATCAATCATTTTCTGCTTGTACCATAGTAAACAGCAGTCCCAAGTGTCAAAAACATGACCTTGAACACTGTAGTCAGAGGAATGTACACTACACCATCTGAACTTGGTGCAGGAGCAGAGCCATTTGTTAGTGAGGCGGTCTTTGATCAGAGTTTTGAATTGCTGTAGGTTGGTAGCATTTAGGATGTGCTGGGGGAGTGAGTTCCAAAGTTAAGAAATGGGGTGGGAGTAGAGGGCATTCCTGGCTTTGTTGTTGCTTTTGGATACTTGGAGGAGTGTTTTGTGTGCTTCTTTTAAGTTAAGGGGTTATGAGGTATGAGGATGTTCTGGGTTTATATTTTTTGAGGGCTTTCATTAAAACAAAAAGAATTGTAGAATGTGTCATAGATTTGAATGGTGATGACAAAAAGCAACAATTTAAAAGATTAACCTGCCAAACATTAGTGGATGCATGTAATACAAAGGCTGGAAGTAGACATTTAAAACAGCTGTCATATATAACAAGTGAGAATAATAACATCTTATCATAATGGCTACATTAAACATATTATTCTGGAATGTGAATGGCCTCACAGTTATATACAGAAAGGAAACAATATTGAATTATATTAAGAAATGCAGAGTGCAGTAGCAATGCTTCACTTGGAAAGAAATGAGTATGTGAATTTGATAAAGAAAGGGTTTCAGGGATTTTCAGTAGAGTGTCAGGGACAATGAAAAATGAGAGTACCTATACTAATTGCTAGAGGATCTCCAACAGTAATAGAAGAGGAAAAAAAGACAGTAATGGTAGATTTGTGGCAGTAAGTAGCTACTAGCAAGTGTGGAGGATTATGCTGGCATTTATTTATATTCCATCTAAAACTGCTATTACGGAGCTTAAGAAAATTTTAGGAGACATAATCAACTTTCAGCAGGAGATGTTACTTATAGATGGGAACTGGAACTTGATTTGCAACAGTGAGGATGTGCCTAGGCGATATAGAGGGGAAAGTATAACAAAAGAGAATAGATTTTCAGAGAAATTTATGAAAATATTTGGCGTGAAAGATGTGAATTCAGTAGTATGCACTTGGAGAGAATTGACATATTATTCCCAAAGGTACAATAACTGGGCTAGACTAGATAGAAATTATATTTCACAGAAACATGTGCATCTAATTGAAAGCTTCGGCACACATCCAATAACTATTTCAAATCATGCGTCAGTATTGTTGTTTAACTCCCCTACACCATAATGTGTGTCAAACAAAAAAATATTACTACTTTGGACTTTGCTAACCATTGCCAAAAAAATAATTACCACTAACTGGAAAAATAAATATTCTCCTTCATTTAATTAATTTAAAAACCCTACATTGACTGTTGGTCAAATGGACATCACAATAAAGTACAGAACCAACAGAGTAACATCATCCTTCAGTACTTGGCTGAATGTAATGCAAATTCTGGAGAAAATGGACAATATTCCTAACTGAAAGATGTGATTATGTTTTAGAAATGATTATTCACTTAAGCTGATTAGACATCCTTGTAAACAGTTATGTTCTAATGTTATAATAGTAATATTAAATTATTGTTAGTTTCTATTTCTATTATCTGGTTGTAAATAAATTCATACTTTCATTATTGTATCATTCATTACTTTTTTCTTAAAATTGTGATAAAATTGGAAAACAAATAAAAAAATACAAGTGAAAAAAATCATGCGCCAATAACAACTAAGATAAAAATGCAGGGTAATTAAGTACAAGTGAGACATTGGCGCTTCCCTACCTACTTGTTAAAAAGAGAGGAATTTAAGGAATGGTTAGTGGAAATTATTGGAGAATTAATAGGGAAGATAGAAGTATGTTCAGAAGTTATAGCTAGTGAGTGGGATAAAAGGAATGTGGAGTTTAAAATATGGTAGAAATAAAAAAAAGAAATTTGGCTAAAAAGTAACAAGAAATATTTAGAGGGGCTGACAAAGGATAAAGTATTGCAGAATGAGGGGGATCTCACAGAACAAGAACAGGCACAAATGCAAAGTGATAAAGAGAAAATAAGGGGGTGTTTGGACAATATGCATGAGCTTAGAAGGATTGCTGTTAAGCAGATATTTTTTATAATAACTTCAGAACACAAAAGTTTTTTTTTTGTTTAATGATAACTCCAGAGCATAAAATGTTTTAACACAATGACTTCAGCAACAAAAAGTAGAATGAGTTGTTGCTAAACTTAGGGAGCCTATAACAAGAAAAATAACCAGATATTCTAAGTGCCTTTGTTCTGGTTTGAGCTCAATTAACCAGAGCTGCACTGTGTTTGGCATCCTTTGCCAGAGGTCTAGAGTGTTTTTTTTTCTTGAATCCAAGCCATTCAAAGCTAATAACAGGAAATTAAGCTTATTTCAAGTTTGATCTGCACTTTTTCATCTGTATTTTACTGTTTACTGCAATAATTCTTTTTCCCCTTTTTGACTGTTTTTTACCATTTCTGCTTTCTTATAATCTGCACTTATTTTGCACTGAAACATTGTCTTGTTAGCACAGACTAGATCTAGACTTGCTGAATCTAGCCTGTTTTCATACACTTGAACCCAAATCCAGCCATCTTATTAAGAAGGTCTCCCCTGCACCCTTGTGGAAGAAGAGTGTGGATATAGCCTTGTCTGAGCTGGGGATTGCTGGAGGAAGGTCCATTGTGTGATTCCATATTGACAAACTAGTTTAAAATTGTTTAATTCTGCCTGAATATAAGCCTTGCAAGTAGCTGCTCACTCCACAACAGGGGTTAGTGGTGCCTTGTATAGATGCAAATGCCTAGAAACTCGTAGCTGATCTACTTTGCTCTCTCAGAAATTAGTACTTAAGAATTACCTGCTACTATAGACAGTTTCCCAACCTTTCTTCAGCCAGCTTGATTGACATGGGCATCCTGAGGCAATGTAGCAATTGCCTCGTGTACTGACAACCACTTGTTCCTAAAGCAAACCAATACAGTGTGTGAGAGATGTAACTATGCCATGAAACTACAATCAGTCCTTTCACGTATCAATAAACAAGACATCAAAAAGGATGTCAACACACACACCTCTCCACTCACACAGGATAAGGTCAAGACACATAAACCCATATACTCTGAGGTACTCACTAGGAGCCTACCAAAAGACCAGATACCTCCCAAGTGCAAACAACCTACACATACTGGTACACGAACAAAATCCACCACTGCACATAACAACACAAATGTCATTGTCTCAACAATTAAGCTCCTAAGGCAAAACACCTCAAAACCTAATGTTTTAGTCATAGACGACTCAATAGTGAGACACACAGATGTCCCCCATATCAGGTCGAAGAAGGAGAAGGTCACGGTCATCTGCTTGTCAGGTGCCAGGATCCATCAAATCATGGAAGCACTCAAGTCACTCAGCAACAATTACCGTTATGACTCTGTCATAGTACATACTGGAGTGAATTACTTCAGATGTACCTCTCTGAACAATATGAAAAGAGACATGACTGAACTCTCAGATTATGTGTCCCAAGCAGGTATGTCCCTAGCCCTAAGCAGCATTCTACCTTCACCTAGGATGATGCCACAATACAGACAAAAATTATTGATTTCAATAACTGGCTTAGCTTCTGGTGTCACTCTAGGGGTATCCAGTATCGACAGCCAGGGAAGACATGGTCTGTAGACCATGCTGCTCTGCCAGAGATGGCCTTCACCTGTCTCCTCAAGGCTTTTGGATACTGACAGAGATGCTTGCCTCTCCCATAGTGCCTTTTTTAGGCAGTGTCAAAACAACAAAACTTCTGATGTAAAGAAATCCACTAGAGACAAACTCAAGGCCATGCTGCTTAATGCTAGAAGCCTAAACAGTACACTGCACTCCCTGGAAGCACTCCTCACCTTGGAAGATGCTGATGTCTATGCAGTCAGTGAGACTTGTTTCAAGGCTGTAGAGAGCACCCCGGCCTTAGAAGGCTACAATAGCTTTCACATGTTCAGACCTGAAAACAAGTGTGAAAGGACCAAAGGTGGAGGTGTATCCATCTTCATTAAATCCAAATACACCTCAAGACCAGTAAAGCAGTACAACTCTCTCTTGAACAAATAATTTTAGGTAAAATACCCTACCACATCATCTCTAGCTGCAGGTCCCCCACCATGAACCAGGAGAAGTACACTGCCTACCTGGACTTACTAGAGTCGCTCAGTATACAACCAAACACCTTGGCCATGGGATATTTCAAATATCCTTCCATCAGTTGGGTGACTTACACGAGCACAAACACGATTGCTCTGAGATTCCTGGAATGTGTTAATTCATGTGCCCTGGAACAGTAGGTCTGCACCTTCACAAGGGGCTCAAATATCCTAGACCTAGTGCTCACCAGCATGAGGGGTGGTCACTGTACTACCCCCCTGTGTGTTGCCCTACCTGGTATGGTCAGACCATAAATCAGTCTCATTTGAAATAAAGAGCAAACCTGACACCCCCACAGGAGCAAAAAAAAAAAAACTGAAAAATGTCTCCAAAGCAAACTATAACCTACTAAGCGATGGTATGAAAAGTTTCAAAGCCCCTGCTAACTCAGCCAACAATGACTCCTATGCAGAAGAGTACACAAATGCCCTATATAGCCACTTAAACAAATGTATTGACTCAGCTGTACCTGACAGGACTAAAACCAGGTCCTCCCGAAAAAACAAGCCACCCTGGTAGACTGTAAGTATACTGTATAACAAAAAAAAAAAAATACCTGATATCTAAGAACAAGAGGGAACTTACTCAATAGAAGAGGAATACCCTCCACAGCTTGAACAAGCAAATCAAATATCTTGTAAAGTCCTCTAAGGCTAGTTACGAGACTAAATTAGCATCCCTAGCTAAAGACAACTATAAGGAGTTCTTCAGCTATGTCTGAACTCTAAAAGGGAATGACCAGCTGTGTGCTGAACTTATAGTGGACAGTACCACTCAACAGTGAACCAACCTGCTAGCTGACAGATTTGGTAAAAACTTCACCCCCCCATCCCCACCGGCCATACCCCCAAAGCATTTCTGATGCCAGTTCTCTACTAATTATCTACAAAGAACAGGTCATACAAACACTCTACAAGGCCAAAAATGCAGCCTCTATGGGACCAGATAACATCACAGGTTGCTTAGCACTGTCTTTAACCATAGACTGAGCACTGGCTTTGTTCCGGCAGAGTGGCGAACAGCAACAATGATTCACTTACACAAATGGGGTCCAGCAGCTGACCCAGGAAACTATTGACCCATATGGCTAACCAGTCTTATCTGCAAGGCCATGGAAAGAATTATCGTGGACCTTATCACAAGGACACAGGCAACCTTTAAACTCTTGACCTGACCTAGTTTGGTTTCATCAAGGGTAGATCTTGCTTATTAAACCTGTTGGACTTCTTTCAAGAATGTTACTAAAGCCCTGAATGAGGGCAGAGCAGTTCATACCGCCTATCTTAATTTAACCAAGGCTTTTGACATACTCCCCTGCCCTGGGGTCATTGAGAAATTCAGTAGATGTGAGAAAACCAGATATATTAGTCCATGAAAAGAAGATAAAAGTAGCACTGATCACTGAAATTGCTACACTCAGTGACTATAGTGTCTTACGTACAGAGAGACACAGAGTCATAAAATACCAGGATTTGCATGCAGAAACAAGGGCAATTTGGAAGAAAGATATCCAGATAGTTCCAAGAGCAGTAGGAGCAACAAGTCTTATAACAAAGAATTTGCAGTTGTACTTAGATATGTTACCAATACATGTAACTCTGTACGAGTTGCAGTAGGAGTCATTACTGGGCACATTGCAGGTGCTGCAAAGAAGACTTTTGGTTAACATCAAAGATTGAAACAATACTAATATCATGAACTTTAATCATACTTTGACTTAGGAATGGGGTCCATTCCCGTCATGGTATTAGAAACCTAAAAGGATTGGAGAAATTAAAAAATTGGTGATTAACCCATACATCACTAGATGAGTAGCCAACTGGCTCACTGACAGAAAGTGTACTGTCAAAGTTGGGGAGTCATATCTCTCAACCTGGAAACATCAAAAATCTGGACATGGCCCATGAAAAATAGATACAAGTCTGTACACTGATTAACATACAATTTGCATACATAAATACATAATCCAACCCACTCCAATGGAATTGTGGGATACCAACTTTCAAATGCAAACTGAAGAACAGACAACCAAAATATGGCACCAGATTCCCCCTGCAGCCATTCCAATGGCCCATTACCTGGCTATTTTGCCCAATTTATCATAAACACTAATGTGTGCATACTGCTTTACTTCTACAATGATTATTTGGATTTTATTTTTACATTTTATAGCACAATGCACAAACACTAATAGATATCTGCTAACAAAGCAATACTGTCTCACAATGAAAATAGACTTGGCATTAAAACTTCTGTGCCCTTGAAACTGACATTCATTGAAACAGCATTGAAACTCACACCACATCCAAAGAAAATGTATCTGGCCAGTGGTAGATAAAAACTACCTTTGGGCCGTTTTCAAATCATAGGCCCCTTGCACACAAAACAAAAAACATATATGCTTTCTTTGACACACCTTCCTAACCTTATTAAATTATATTCCTCGTATAATACAGCACACTTGTTAGACTTAAGTTAGAGCGCATTTTAAATTTATTGTTTGAACATTTTTCCAGTAGGCATTGAAACAAAATGCATGAACCAATAATGACAAAACTGTACAATTCAGAACATTAACATCATACAAGTCTACTTACACACACACACACACACACACTACATATATATATATATATATATATATATATATATATATATATATATATATATATGTGTGTATATATATATATATATATATATATATATATGTATGTATATATGGGTTTCTTTCATTTCACTGACAGACCATTTCATTGAAACCCATTTCACTGACAGACCATTTCACTGACAACTAGTACTTGCAGAAATTTAAGGAAAATGGGGATTTGTCCTCTTCCCCAATGTAGTGTGACCCTGGAGTTAGTATATATAGTTGGGGGGCACAGCCCCCACATTGGGGGGTGTGGGGGGGGGGCGAAGCCCCCACCTATTTTGGTTTAAAAGAAGAATATAACACAAAAAGTACAGCATTTAAACCAAAATAGGTGGGTGGCTTTGAGCCCACACCCCCAATGTGAGGGGCTTTGCCCCCCCAACTATATTTACTAACTTCAGGGTCACACTCCATTGGGGAAGGGGACAAATCCCTGTTGTTTGCCTTAAATTCCTGCAAGTACTAGTTGTCAGTGAAATGGTCTGTCAGTGAAATGGGTTTCAATGAAATGGTCTGTCAGTGAAATGAAGGCAACATATATATATATATATATATATATATATATATATATATATATATATATATATATATATATATATATAAATAGAATGACAACAGTGTAATCCATAGGCATCTTGCACAGCTTCTCACACTTATTTTTAATATCAGTTTTGTTTTTGGGGGGGGGGGACAAACGGCCAAAAACCAGGGACACATTTTAAACATTGCTTGTATAATTTTGGAAAGTTGCTAGAATAAAATGTGTTACCACCATGCATTTCACGGTGAAGGCTTGAACCTAGGACCATGTGCACTACAGTCAGAGCAACATCCACAATGCCAAATCAGCATTTTCCTGAAAGACAGGAAGACTGAAATTTAAATGGCTATCATTTAGTGAATTCAGTTCTCACTTCTCACCATAGCTCTCACTCTTAGTACAAAAAACCTGGACAAAGCCAATAATTGGGGAATAAAGAAATCCGTTCTCACTTCTCACCATAGCTCTCAACGTCTTAACACAAAAAACATGGAGAAAGCCAATAATGGGGGAATACAGCCCCAACAAAGAGACAATTTTCAAATACTGATCTTATAAACTTAGAAAACTGCTAGAATAAAAGATTTTGCGTTACCATTTATTTCCTGAACAATATGAAGTCTGAAATTCAAATGTGATTTACCACAAAAATCGTGAAAAAACACAGATTTAATGAGGACTAGAACAAAATATGAGGCATACATTTGCAAGTGGTGGTGGCTAGGGACTTTAGGCTCTTTTTACCTGTACCTAAGGTACAGGGTTTGAGCCTGACACACACACACACACACACACACACACACACACACACACACACACACACAGGTGTATGCAGAAATACTGAAATACCACACCAGCAAAAACAGAAATATACTACTGAAATACCACACCAGCAGAAACAGAAATATACTACTGAAATACCACACCAGCAGAAACAGAAATGTACTCTGTTCAAATTCAGCAGAAATACTCAGTTTGTAACCGTTCACAAGGAAAGCTCTAGTTCAGAAAGCAGAAATACCTCCGTAAACACCTCCGTTCACAAGGAAAAAGCTCAGGTTCGGTTCAGAAACACCAGTTATAAAGCAGACTTTGTTCATATATTATGGTAAGCAGAAATACTCTGTTCATTTCCATAAAGCAGAAATAAAAATTCCAACCAGCCCAACCTGACAATACCGTCACAAGCAGCCAACTCCATTCTGTTTCTGTGCAAATATAGAGTATATTTTACTGCATTTATTAAAACTGTGTTTGCCTTAATATTGCTACAACTCAAGTGCTCTAGGTTACACTGCCTCTGAATTGTTTTAGTGTTGTTTTAGCTGCTTTTCTGTATATATAGACTTTTCTGTATATGTAAACTAGCTACTTATTCTACTGTATTACTTCCTCTTAAATCATTTTTCAGTTGTGCACTTGCCTTCATTTAAAAAGTTTTAAATTGCTAATTTTGTAGAGTTTTAAATTGCATTTACTATTTAGGGCTACACACTCAAGTGCGTTAGCCTTTTCTGTGTTTATTTACTGTATTATTGCATTGTTTAGCCTATTTTAATGAACAAAAAAAATACTATCTTGTTTGCTCGTTTCCTGCCTTTCCTAGCTAGTATAGTCCAGATCCCAGGCTTGGCTGGTTTCCGGACTTTATTTACTGTGTTCAGAGCTATCTAGACCTTGGTGTGGTAGAGGGAAGTCCTACCAGGCTTTGCTGGTTTCAGGACTTTATTTTCTGTGTTCAAAGCTATACAGTCCTTGCTGTGGTAGAGGGAAGTCCTACTGCTTACCAGTGGAAGTGGTGAGCATTGTACTGCCTAACACTAGAGGAGTGGTTTCCAGCTCTGAAATTGTAATTTTATTAGCCATTTTGGGCTTTCTATCCCTTTCAACTGTCTGGCTTAAAAACACGTGTGTTTGCATGTTTTTTGTATCATGCAGCACCGCAGGGCTACGGTTAAACTATTCCAGGTGCGAGAAAGTCTTCTCTTTAAATTTTCCCTTAGAACTAGCTGGTTTCTCAGTAGTAGCATTAAAATCTGAACCCCTGTGATTAGCACTTGCTCTAGAACCTGTTGGAAAGCACTAGGAAGCCTTAAACTGATACAAGCACTCAACTCTCCTTGTTAATAAGGAGAAATTAATCATAGGCACTAAACAACCTATAATTGCAAAGTACCTTGCAAAGGGAAGGGAAAACAGCTCTTGTACTTTACCAAAAAAAAGTACCTAAACAGGTATGTCCAAGGGTCAGCTTCCGGTGATTTCTCCTGTCCACCTGGTGAATCTGGGCATACTGGGGCAATGCAGCAACTGCCTCATGTACACAGAAAACCCTATCCTCCTACCACCCAACACTACAACCTGCGAGAGATGCACTTACATAGCCAAACTGGAAGCAAAGCTCTCTGCAGCCAATGTTGTGCTAGACAGTCAAGAGAAGGTTAACACCTGCACTACACCTCAAGCAACACATAGCCCTTCAAAACCCATACCATCAACACCCACACATAGCAACACTAAACCCACATATGCAGAGGCCCTTAACATTAACCTGCCCAAGCAACAAGGACCTCCAAAGCTGAAACGCAAACAAACACCAGTCACAACCAAAGTGACACATAGCTCACAACACCAGTGTGCTACCCAACAACAGCCCCTAAGGCAAGAAAATGTACCCAGCACTTTAGTCATAGGCAACTCATAGTCAGGCACACTGATGTCCCACTCACCAGGCTGAACAAGGAGAAAATTACAGTCAGCTGCCTGTCGGGTGCCAGGATCCACCACATAATGCATGCACTCAAGTCACTCCACAACAAGTACAAATACAACTCTGTCATTGTCCATGTTGGAGTGAATGACTTGAGACGGACCTTCCTGGACTACATGAAAAGAGACATGGACGAGCTCTTGGATCATGTGGCCCAGGCAGGTATGACCCTAGCCTTGAGTAGCATCCTGCCTTCACCCAGAATGATACCACAGAATGAGGACAAAATGATTGACTTCAACAACTGGCTAAGCTTCTGGTGTCATTCAAAGGGGATTCAGTATTTGTCTGCCTGGGACGACATGATCAACAAACCACGATGCTTTGCCAGAGATGGTCTGCACCTGTCACCACTGGGATTCAGGTTAGTGGCTAAAGCTCTTGCCACCCCTATAGTGCCTTTTTTAGGCAAGGTTCAAAGGACAAAACCACCACTGTAACAGATAAAAGCATGCAAAATCTTAAGGTAATACTACTCAATGCTAGAAGTCTAAACCTCAAAATGCACTCTGTCGAGGCACTCCTAAAAATGGAGAACATTGATATCTGTGCAGTAACTGAGACCTGGTTCAAGGCTCCAGAGAGCACCCCTACGATACCAGGCTACAACTCTTACCACACTTTTCTGCCACCAAACCAAGACCGAAACACTAAAGGTGGAGTAGTGTCCATATTCACCAAGGATATTCACACCTCCAGGCCAGTTGCCCAACACAATGCATCTGAAATTATCCAGGTGCAACTAACACTTGGTAAGACTACAATCCAAATTGTAGCTTGCTACAGATCCCCCACCATGCCCCAAGATTCTCACTACACCTTTCTAAACATACTGGAAAATATTAAGATACAACCAAACACCCTAATACTGGGTGATTTCTACTACCCTGCCATTAACTGGGAAAACTTCTCAGGTACCAACACCTTTTCCCAACGGTTCTTGAAATTCATAAATTTCAATTCCCTGGATCAACTAATTCATTGTCCCACCAGGGGCTCCCATATCCTAGACCTGGTCATTACCAACATGGGAGATAGATGCTCCACACCAGTGATCACCCCCTCATTGGTCAGGTCTGACCATAAGCTAATCACCCTTAACATCCACATCCCACCCCCACCCCCCAGTAAGGAAACCTCTGTAAAAAACTTCTCCAAAGCCAACTTCATGCTACACAAGTCAGAAGTGACAAACTTCATGACACCCATGCAGATGGGAGCTGAAAGTTCGACTGCTGAATCCTACACTGAGGCACTGTACGAGCACATCCACTCATGCATGAATTGTGCCATCCCAAATAGAACCAAGACGCTCTCCTCCAAAAAAAGGAATCCAATCTGGTGGTCCTCTGCCATAATCAAACTATATAACAGAAAGAAGTAACTGTTGCAGAAAAGAGGAAAATCCCAGGATGCAAAAAACTCCCTTACCAGCCTCAGTAAGAAGCTGAGATCCCTCATAAAATCCTCCAAAGCAAGTTACAAAAATAAAATTGCTAAAGATTCCAAAGACAACCACAAGGCATTATATACTTATGTCAAGAATCTAAATGGCAATGCTCAGATCTGCTCCGAGCTACAACAGAATGGCATTAAATATACTGATCCCAAGGATATTGCCAATATCCTGGCAGACTGATTTAGTGCCAACTTCACCCCCCTCTCACCCCCTAAAGGGCCCATCTCAATACCAAATGATTGCCAAATTCCAGTAATCATGGCTACACAGGTAGAAACCGCAGTCTATAAAGCTAAGAATACAGCATCCATGGGACCAGATGACATCCCGGGCTGTGTACTACATAAACTACAAAACAAACTGGCACCTCACCTAAGTGTCATGTTTAATCATAGCCTCACCTCAGGATTTGTGCCTACTGAGTGGCGCACAGCTACAGTTATCCCATTCCACAAAGGGAGATCCACCTTGGATCCCAGAACTACCATCCCATCAGTCTGTCGAGCCTGATCTGCAAGGGCATGGAACACATTCTCATGGAACTTATAAACAAAGACATTGGCAACCTTCAAACACTGGACCCCACCCAGTTTGGGTTCGTGAAGGGCCGATCTTGTCTCCTGAGCCTGATTGGCTTCTTCGAATCAGTCTCCAGAGCTGTGGACGAGGGTAAGGAGGTCCACACAGCTTATTTGGACCTCGCCAAGGCATTTGACACCATCCCCCACTCTGGAATCATAGATAAACTTACTAAGCTGGGCATAAATCCCTACATCACTCGATGGGTTGCCAACTGGCTTACTGATAGAACCCAGACTGTAAAAGTAGCCGACTCCAAATCCAGCTCCAGACAGGTGACAAGTGGAGTACCTCAGGGTTCAGTCCTGGGACCGCTCTTGTTTAGCATCTACTTCTCTGAAGTACAGGCCCACACTAATGGACTCTGGCTAACAATGTTTGCAGATGACTGCAAACTGGGAGCCATTATTGAAT
This sequence comes from Protopterus annectens, assembly GCF_019279795.1. Taxonomy (NCBI): domain Eukaryota; kingdom Metazoa; phylum Chordata; order Ceratodontiformes; family Protopteridae; genus Protopterus; species Protopterus annectens. The sequence continues at coordinate 1,318,678,923 of NC_056737.1, read as the reverse complement.
CCCCAAATTATGTGGATATTCTACAAAAGGGCCTTACAGAAACAGATGCTTGGTGCCAGAGCGGTGGACTCAAGCTTAATGCCAAGAAATGTATAATTATCCCCTTTGGGAAAAACCATGTACCTATGAATTACCACATAGGTGGCAGTACACTAAACACGGAAAGTGTGATGAGAGACCTAAGGACACAGGTGGACAGTGGTCTCACCTTCGATAACCACAATGCCACAACAGTTAGGAAATCCTTTTATGTGGCACACCTCATCACTAAGGGCTTTTCATCCAGAAAAATGGAGGTCATTGTCTCACTGTACTCATCCCTCATTAGACCCATTACAGAGTACAGTGCCCCATTTGGTATGTACCTCACAAGACATCTGCAACAGCTGGAAAGGCCACAGAAATACCTCACTAAAAGAATCACAGGCCTAAAGCAGATGCCCCATGCTGACCGTCTAAAAAACTCCAGCTATACTTTGTGGTTTATCGTCTACTCAGAGGTGATCTCTGCTTAACATACAAGGCCATGTCAAACCCTGAGCTGTTGGACATGCTCCACTTAAAGAAATCCCAATCCCTCAGAGCCTCATACTCCAGGGATCTAAACCTTGTCATCACAATAAACAAAACATGCTGGAGGGATAGGTTCCTGAGCCAGAGACTCCCCATACTCTGGAACAGACTGCCCGCACATGTCAAGCAGAGCACCTCCTTGGCCCTCTTCAGAAGGAACCTTGACAATTGGATGGGAGATAGGAAATTCACCTTGGGGATCACGTCAGTCACCCTGCTAGACAGGGGTCCAGGTTAGTAAATATTGTGGGAAGAAATATCCAGGGAATTGTTATGACTGGGTTTGTATAGGCCCTAGGACCGATAGACTAGTACCAACCTATGAACCTATGAACATCATGCAGTACTTTCCATGTTCACAGCCATTCACAAGGAAAAAGCTCAAGTTCAAAACAAAATACCTTCACAACAAGCAGCTAACTCCATTCTGTTTCCTTCCCAAACTTTCCGCACTCGCAGCCATTTCATTCAAACAGCCAGCCAGAGCTGACATCATCACGCACATGATGACGCCAGCTCAAATGCACGTGAAAGAAAACAATTTTAAAAAAATCGGGAATGAAGGGGTGCCATTCAGGAATCATGGCACCCCATTATTTGTACCCCAAAACTCGGTAAAAACCAAGTAATTTGGTATGGTTGGGAGATATGTGGGGAGCCCACCTCCACCAGTAGACCAGTTATCATTGGGGTACCACAAGGATCTGTGCTGGGCCCTCTACTGTTTGGAATCTATTTATCTGAGGTCCAGGTGAAAGTAGATGGCCTGTGGCTTACTGCAAACTGGGTGCAATCATCGAGTCCCCCAGTGATGTAAACATATTACAGAAGTGGCTGACGCAGACAAATGATTGATGCCAAAGTCATGCACTAAAACTAAGCACAAAAAATGCCTCATTATCCACTTTGGCAAAGAAGTAGCCCCTGCTAATTATGAGATAGATAGTACCTCTCTAAGCTCAAACCCAGTGGTGTGACACCTGGGAACACAGATTGATAGCAGTCTCAACTACAATCACCATGTGTCCATAGTGATAAGGAAAACCTACTGCATTGCACATCTCATACATAATAATATCACATCCAGGACTAAGGAGGTTATAACTCCACTAAACTCGGCCCTTATAATGCTGCCTTCTGTATGTATCTCACCAGACACCTGCAGCAACAGAAGAGACCACAGAGGTTTCTAACCAAGAAAATCCAGGGCCTCCAAAACATGACTTAAATGAAAAGTCTGAAAGCCCTGTCATGGTACTGTGTATCATACAGGCTGCTGAAAGGTGACCTGTGTCTGGCCTACAGAGCAGTCTGTGATTCTGCCATAATGAAAATGATGTACATCCAGAAATCAAATGGGACAAGAGTCAGTCACTCCAGGGATCTCAACCTAGCCTGTGACATTAACAAAACATGTTGGAGAGAGATATATCTCCCAGAGACTACCACTCCTCTGGAATGAGTTCCCACGTCACGTGAAGCAGAGCTCCTCAATGACCCTATTTAAGCACAACCTTGACAGTTGGGTGGGTGACCATAAATTTACCCCAGTGATGGCACCTATGTCCCTCATAGTGTATTAGCCCACTAGGCCACTCACCTCTGGACAGGGGTAGTCAGTGCTGATCATAGATTTGCTCTGCTAGCAATGACCATCTAACTCTGGTCATTTAAAATGCATGAGTTTTTACATGGCTAGACTTGTAAAGGCCCTAGGGCCATTAGCCTAGTAACCTCTTATAAACTTATGACCCTATGAACCTATATCGTGTAGCGGTATTAGAAATATTTCAGAAATGTTATGAAAATGTGCATAAAGCAGAGGAATTTGGAAATCAAGAAATGCTCAAATGCAAATATTTATAGAAAACTTAGGTATGCCAAAGTTAGAGGTAGATAAGGCTCAATGATTATCAGTTAAGACAGGAGGAGATGAGATTAAAATGGTGATGTGTAATCAATCTGCAGGAAAGTCTCCAGGGAGTTTGGAAGTTAGGAGGGAAGAAAGTGTTAAAGATCTGGAAGTTTTTTTTTTTTTTACACAATATTTTAAAAGGAGGAGAAGCACCAATATCTTGAAAGAAAGCTGTGGTGGCTGTTATATCCACAGATGGAAAATGTATTTATTTATTTATTTCCAGTTTGATGACCGGGGAGGTCCACTGGGCTCAAGGAGCCCATTTTCAGTGGAGGCCCAAGTAAAAAAGCTCCATATTATCTAGTGAAAATAGTACAATTAAGCAAAGTGTATTATTATATAGTATAACTAAGCAAAGTATAACAGCAAATAGAAGAACATACATTACATTTTTGCATGCTTACAGATTAGAGAACAAGTGGTACGGAGTTTAAGTTGTACAGAGGTTATAAATCATCCGTGAATGGTATAAAAACAAACATTTGTAAGATGGCAGTAAATAAGATTAATCCCCAGAAAAGGGAAGAATAAAGGTGGAAAGTACATTATGTACAATGAATGCATTCATGTAATAACCCGGTTAGGTAGGAAGAGTGCAATTGCATTTCCAGTTACGGGAGAGGTGGGATTGGAACTGGGTTTTAAAATGTTCAAAGCCAGAAAGGGAGAGCTCAGGTGTTGTGTAACATTCTAATACAGTTTCAAGTAATTTCAGGATTTGGCATTAATGAAGAACCCATCAGACCCAGCTTCATATAGGCCCATTTCAATTTTAAATCGTGATAATAAAGTGTTTATACCTATAATAGCTAAAAGAATGGAAAATGTGTTGCCAAAATTGATAAATATGGATCAGTATGGTTTTGTGGAGGGGAGGCAGACATTTGACAACATTAATAAAACAATGATGATCCAGAGGGAAGCAGAATGTAAGAAAATACCACTGTTGTTGATACAGATAAAACATTTGGCAGAGTAAGCTGGGATTTTATGATTAGGGCAATGAAAGCGTTTGAATTCCATGATACAATAATAAGGTTTATTAGGAGGGTATATGTGGGATCAGAGGCAAAAATTAAAGTGGGAGGGTTCCTCTCTGATAAGTTGTGCCTGAACAGAGGAACCATGCAGGGGTATCTCCTTTCCTCTTTGTTAATTGCATTATATTTAGTGCCATTGGCAAAGAAAATAAGGGACTCAGAAATTCAAGGATATAATTGGTATAGTAATCAAGAAAAGTTGGCTTTATGTGCAGACAATATTATTTTGTACCTGATAAAGCCAGAAAGGGACAGCTCAGTGTTGTGGAACATTCTAATATGGTTTCAGGTTGTTTCAGGATTTGGCATTAATGAAGACAAAACAAAGGATATTTCTGTAAACTGTGTACCCATGAATTGGTTCAGCAATACCCATAGTTATGGGGACATGATAAAAAGTATTTACAAATATGGTTTAAAATTAATTCTGTTATTACAGCTAAGGATATGTAGGAATACACTAAACAAAAGATAATACAAAAACTGGAAGCTCATGTTTATGGTCAGGCATATTTCTTTTAAGTAGAGGAGTAGTTGTGGACAGTAATTAGCAGAGCTGAATGATTTTATCTGGGATGGAAAAATGGCAAAGGTCAAGTGGATAAACTGATCTTACCAATAGAAAAATCTGGTTTAGTATTACCTTTATTATATTTATTTTAACATTTGTTTGCCAGGATAGTCTGACTGGACAAGTGTCCATTTTCAGCGGAGTACTGGGGAGAAAAGCTCCATAAGTTTACAGAAAGAAGAAACATTTACAAAAGAAACATTACAGAGTAGTAGCATGCAGATTGTAGACTTTACAGCTGTTAGTATACAATAAGAGGATAGTCCCCCTTTTGGTTGAAAATAAAAGTGTACAAAATATACGAGAGTAGATAAGAACCTGGTAAAGCATTGCAAGATTTCACAATCGAATAAGAGTATATAAATGTTTAACCTACCTTACCTGATAACTTACCTGATTTGAAGGGATATTTTTGATCCATACAGTTAAGGCTCATATACATTGCACAAACAGAAAGCTATATTTCAAAGGGGGAAGTGATGATGATGATGAAACGGGGAAATTCAAGAAATAAGGAGAGAGTGGTGGGATTTTAATTGCAGATCTTTAAGGAGAATAATAGCAGCCATGCATAATATTATATTTATTAAACAGTAGAAAGTATTCTAAGAACTAAGCCAACACGAGAATGGAGAAAAGAAAGGAGACTGTGCCAGTAGGGATGACTGCAAATAGGGTTACAGAGAATACAGAGAACAGGCACAAGAAGGCTGGAATTCACTAGAGAAAACTGGCAAAAGAACCAAGGTATTGAGAGCAAATAACTAGAGAGAGAGAGAGAGAGAGAGAGAGAGAGAAGTTAATAGAATATGAAGAGGCCAAGAAGACCTTAGGACTGCAGGCCAAAGAGTTCCTTTCCTATCAAAGATTATATCAGAGTACAGGCAAAGAGAAAGGGAGAGGAGAATCCTAAATGAAAGACCTGCTGTGATAGAGTTTTAGTTGAACCTAAAACAGAAGCTGTTGTTAAAACTGATAATTAGTAGGGCATATAAACTATAGCATGACAAATATAGGAATCAATCAGAGGAGGTTAGAAAAGATTTGGGAAGAGAGACTGTTTAAGCAGTTCACAAGGAAACAATGGGAGGACATATTTACAACCCCCAAATATGCAACAAAGTCTGTACAGTTTAGTATTTTTGCTTGGAAGTGTTTGCATAGGCATTTTTATAGCCCAAGCAGACTCCAAACAATTTTTCCTGAGGTAGACAGCAAATGTTGGAGGTGTGACAGGGAAGAAAAAGATAATTGGGAACATATTTCCTGAGAGTACAGTGAGTTGGTGGACTTTAAGGATTCCCTACGGGATGCACTCTCGGAGATGCTGGGTGGGCAGATTGGTGTGACGAAGGAGATGATTTTTTTATGAGCTATGATACAGAATCGGAATTTCGTAGACAAGATAAGGCCTTGCTGTCTCGAATTATGGTGGCTGCCAAAAAAGTAATTACTAGAAAATGGAAATCAAAATGTAGCCCAACAATATTAAAAGTAGTGAATATAATAACAGAGATAAAACAGCTGTAATTGTGATCTTTAGAAAAAGGTAGTAGCAAACTACATAGGAAAAATGGGAATTGTGGGAACAATACATACAGGAGAGGAATGAGGTTGAAAAGAAGGCAGGACATAAATGAGCTATGTAATACTTGACTGAAAACTATTGGGTAGATTATAAATGATGTATAATGTTTGCAACTGGGAGTGCATTAGTATTGTTTGTGATGTAAAATGCTTGCAACTAGGATTGCGTCAGTGGGGTTTGTTTTCATTTTTATAAATGTATGCTTGCTTATGTCGTAAGTGATGGTTTAATAAAGATGTTTCTTGTTTAAATAAAAGGGGAAGAATTTAATAATTTATGTAATGTTGCTATGATATATAGCTGTATATGTGAAGCATAATGTTTGTTAATTTTAACTTGTTAATACAGTTTGATTACTTTTATATAAATGTAAATGTGCCTATGTCACAAGTGATAATACACTAAAGGTGTTTAAAAAAAAACTTCTGTAGCTCAGAAGACTGAACTGAATTGAACTGACAAAACAGGTTCCGCCTTCTGTCTTGAAAGCATCTCTCCTAATAATAAAACTATGTAAATTTCCTACTCACTTTCACATGCCTCTTTAACCTTAATTCCCAAGCCTTGTACCATCTAAATAATGTGTAGTATTGTAGGTGCCTAATCTGCGAATGTCTGTGAACTGTTTCTGTTTCTTCAAGGTCTTGACAAGATATTTTAGTTCTACACATCTTTATAAGTATTTTGGCTTGAAGGTTATTAACTCTCCACTTAAACTGCATTTACTAAGCTGTATGTCAAAATGCAAAATGAAGATGTATTTGTGCTTTAATATAGCTGCATTTCTAGACCTATGCTAAGAGAATACTGTATTTATTTAAAATTTATTCTTACAAATTTGTGTACGACCTGATCATACGCTTTTCAGCTTGTTGTAGGTACACTTTTGTTTGCTTTAGGCATCTTCCTATGTGCTTATTTGCCTGTTGCATGTGTGATGGTATTGTTGAGAGGCTTTTTGTCTGATGTGTTAGTGTCTTGTGCTGCCTGTTATTTAATGCCCATCCCTCTTGCTTAACTTTACAGCAACAGTATCTGCTTTATGGTTGTTTGTAGTTCATTTTCAAACAGCTACTCATCATTCTTTTCAAAACTGTGAATCAGCATTTCAGGCATTGTAGACATAGTCATTGCACTTGTAAATTTGAGTTGTTTTAATGGAAAGACAAAATATACTTATATTGCTATGAATTACTGATTTAATCAGGAATTTTAAAACATTGTCATCACCTCAGGCTTCGTGCCTACTGAGTGGCGCACAGCTACAGTTATCCCACTTCACAAAGGGGGATCCACCTTGGATCCCGGGAGCTACCGCCCCATCAGTCTGACGAGCCTGATCTGCAAGGCCATTGAACTTATTATCATGGAACTTATAAACAAAGACATTGGCAACCTTAAAACACTGGACCCCACCCAGTTTGGGTTCTTGAAAGGCCGATCTTGTCTTCTGAACCTTATTGACTTCTTCGAATCAGTCTCCACAGCCATGGACGAGGGTAAGGCAGTTTACACAGCCTATCTGGACCTTGCCAAGGCCTTTGACACCATCCCCCACTCTGTAATCATAGATAAACTTACTAAGCTGGGCATTAATCCCTACATCACTCGATGGGTTGCCAACTGGCTTACTGACAGAACCCTGACTGTAAAAGTAGCTGACTCCAAATCCAGCTCCAGACAAGTGACAAGTGGAGTACCTCAGGGTTCAGTCCTGGGACCTGTCTTGTTTGGCATCTACTTCTCTGAAGTACAGGCCAACACTAAGGGACTCTGGCTAACAAAGTTCGCAGAGGACTGCAAACTGGGAGCCATTATTGAATCCCCAAATGATGTGGATACTCTACAAAAAGGCCTTACAGAAACAGATGCTTGGTGCCAGAGCCATGGGCTCAAGCTCGGTGCCAAGAAATGTATAGTTATCCCCTTTGGGGAAAAACATGTACCCATGGATTATCACATAGGTGGCAGTACACTAAACACTGAAAATGTGATAAGAGACTTAGGGACACAGGTGGACAGTGGTCTCACCTTCAATAACCACATCACCACAACAGTCAGGAAATCCTTCTATGTGGCACACCTCATCACTAAGGGCTTTTCATCCAGAAAAAATGTGGTCATTGACCCACTGTACTCATCCCTCATTAGACCCATTATAGAATACAACTCCCCATTTGGTATGTACCTCTCAAGACATCTGCAACAACTGGAAAGGCCGCAGAAATACCTCACTAAAAGAATCACAGGCCTAATGCAGATGCCCTATGCTGACCGCCTTAAAAAACTCCAGCTATACTCTGTCGCATATTGTCTACTCCGAGGCGATCTCTGCTTAATATACAAGGCCATGTCAAAGCCAGATCTGTTGGACATGCTACACTTACAGAAATGACAATCCTTCAGAGCCACATGCTGCAGAAATCTAATTCTTGTCATCACAATAAACAAAACATGCTGGAGGGATAGGTTCCTGACCCAGAGACTCCCCAGACTCTGGAATAGACTGCCCATACATGTCAAGCAGAGTGCCTCTTTGGCCCTCTTCAAAAGGAACCTTGATGATTGGATGGGAGAAAGGAAATTCACCCTGGGGATCACGTCAGTTGCCCTGCTAGACAGGGGTCCAGGGAAGTAAATAGTGTGGGAAGAAATAGCCAGGGAATTGTTATGGCTAGGCTTGCATAGTCTCTAGGGCCGATAGCCTAGTACCAACCTATGAACCTATGAAACTATGTCTACATTTCAAATAAACTGACCTGTAAAGTAGTTTTAGCTTCTCTTTGAAGCACTCCAGATTTTTGTCTTGAAGTGTCTTCTATGAATATATGTAAAACAAATAAAAATTTAGATCAGTTTTTATATTACATGTTATCTTTTCAGAAGGAATGTAAACAAATGCCTTTACAGTATAAATATATCAAGAGTAAAATCAGCCAAGTTTGGATGGTTAATCTATTGGGTTTACTTTCTGCACAGATATTATAGTATACATAACAGTAGATCTGATGTAATTTTCATTCGTTCTGCAACGAATGGCTTCGGATCCATCCCTTGGATTCAACTTGGCCACTTTCTCTAGATTCTAGGATCTGAATCTCAAGCTCCTCCCTTACCCACAATGTCCCAGATCATTGTATTACCTCAAATTTCATTTACCACTCGTCAAGATCGGTTGTGATTGTGACTTCTTAAGCTCTAGTGTTTTTTTATGGGTGAATAGTTAAAATTTTTCACTTCTTTTTTCTAGTGTCTTTATATTTTTAGTGTGTACCGTCTCCCTTATTTCTGACTTTTCTACCTTAAAGGTAAACTTGATCATACATTAGTTGGTAATTATTTCGTTCGTACCTTCTTTTGAGGTAATCTTCACCTACCATAGTTGGTAGCTTTTTCTTTGTCTGTCAAAAAAAAGACATATATTATAGTTGCTGTTATTGTTCACAGCTTCTTGGACAGCCAGTAGTTTAATTTCTACCTTGCTAAACTGTTTTCTAGTATGACTGATAAATGTACTGGATTTTAAAAGTGCACTTTCTGTGGGCACAAGATCCCTAATTCCGATGCCTAGAGGGAGTGATTGTATCATCTGGGGCCTGCACATCTAGACACTTCCTGCTTTATTTGTGCAGCCTTTAATGAGAGGGCTGTTAGTGATTGCAGGAATAAGTTGATTCTTAAAGGACTTCTTCTGACTTCAGCTCCATCTGTTGGCACATCTTCTTCGGGGGCTAAAAACCCCTCTCAGAAATGTAAGAGGCTAGGGAGTATAGGAAACACTCCTCCTCCAAGTCTCCTCAGTTAGTACTTTCCTCTCAGGCTCTTATGAAGGCACCAAAACCTCAGATCTGAAAGCTTCAGATCCTATACCTGTTGGGACCAAGTCTCCCCGGCTTCATTTTCCAAGATTTTCCTGAGTCGATCTTTCCTAGATTAAGGTCTGCCTTCCACCAGAAGACCCCAAAAAAGTCTTCCAGGCCACAATCCACTTTGTCTTTTGTTAGGTCCTCCTGGAGTCTCTCTGAGTCAGAGGTGGATAGAATGATGAGGAAATTCTTCAGAACACAGATCCAGATGGGGGTTCTTTTGGCTCTATCTCCCATCTGATCCGCAAGCCTTAAGCCTACCTTCCAATCTCTACATGCTCCTTTTCTGATCTGACCTATGGTTTTGGAGTCCTCATACCTGAGACCCTCGAGATTTGAACCATCAGATCCAAAGGTCCTAGCATCTTTTGATTCTAACGACTTTCCTGACCTTGTCATTGGACAACCTTGACTTATTAGTCGATGCTGTCAATGACTCATTAGTTGATGTTGTCAATGACTTTTCTGTTGTTCCCTTGAATCGAAGTATAAACACTGGTATGAATGATGGTCCACGCATTTTTGGGGACGGATCATTCAACATTTACAATTATTCGGATTTGACAATTTCTGACAGTCACGAGCCTAATGAAGAAAGGGTTTTCTTTTGTACCGAATTTCAAATATGACATAGGCAAATTACTTATTAATTTGAAGTTATACACTAGGCAATTAAACTTAAAATTATTCTTTGGAAATAAGCCTACGATTGGCAGAGAGACAGACATTTACAGTTAAGAGAAGTAGTCTATTTATACCACCTTGTAACCCTTTGATATCAGTATTTGAATGTTTATGTGTTACTCAAATTAGGAGAATGATTGACAAAGGGCCACCAATAAACAAGAATTTAACATCTGCAGAAGAATTTTATCTGAAGGAACTTTCACCTAATAGGCAGTACAGAGTCATGAAACCTGATAAAGGGGGCGGTGTAGCTGTAATGACGAACACAGACTATTCTTGGAATATGCAGAACATATTACACGACTCTGACACTTATGAATTGGTCCCTAAATTTGATGTTCAGAGGGCATACACAAAAATTGACTGGCAACTTTATGAATTCCTTTGTGAAGGAATAATTAATTATGATGAGTACAATTATTTGTCAGTGGAACATCCAGTTATGCCCAGTCTATTTGGAATCCCCAAGATTCATAAAGACATTATTAATCCTCCCTTTAGACCAATTGTGGCAGCCAAGGGATCAAAAACGGAACTATTGGCAGCTTTTATAGATATTACTAGTAAGAACACACTTGATAACATACCACACATATTGAAAGACTCTTGGCATTGCCTGGACTGTCTTAGGACTTTGTCTGGTATGAATCTGGGGGAATTTTGGTTTGTAACTGTTGACATAGTGAATTTGTTGTCAGTGATACCTCATGATATTGGACTAGACTGGTTTGCTAGTAGTTTGGCTAAATATAGTCATATACACCAGGTGAAGAGAAGTTTATTGGTTGACTTGATGCGGATTGTGCTAGAAAACAATTACATTCACTTTGAGGGTGAATTTTATAAACAATATATGGGAGTTGCAATGGGTGCTAGATGTGCGCCCATTTATGCCAACTTGGTACTAGCTGAATGGGAGGAACAATATGTTTTGACATCTGTGCATAGATCCAAAATGATTATTTACTTAATATTTTTGGATGACATACTGTTTCTTTGGAAGGGCACCCGAGAAGAGTTGGATGATTTTATAGGTTACCTTAACCCAGGGGCGGCCTGTGCTATCGGACTGCCGGTCTGCAGCCCCCTCAACCTGAAAGTACAGATAAAATAAAAAATAAAACGCAAAAAAAAGTTTAAATTTCGCGGATTTCGCGCATGCACACTGCTGCTGAGACAGTTTAGTGCATGGAGCATGCGCACGGCAGTCCTGATTGAGAATCATGGACAGGAGCGCTCCCACAAGTCTATGCAGTTTTAAACTGCATAGACTGCCTGGGAACTCGCTGGGGAAACGCGTCGGGGTCGGACTGCAATGTCGGCAGTCAGGGGAAGGATCGGATTGGAGTTTGCTGCAGGGGAAGATCTCGCGACGGGCAAGGTAAGGATCTGGATTGGAGTAGAGTTCGCGACGGGCAGGGTCAGATTTGCACGGGATTTACTTACTGGATGTATGGTGGTTTTATGGACAGGGATTTACTACAGGACCAGGTAAGTGGAGTATGTGTGTGGTTTTGCATTTACTACAGGACGTGGAGTGTGTGGTTTTGCTTTTACTACAGGACCAGGTGTGTGTGTGTGTGTGTGTGAAAATGCCTCAGGTGGGATGTACTGGTGATTAGACTCATGGTGGTGTGGTAGGGAATACCTCAGGCTTGAACCCTGTACCTTGTATGCAGGTGTTAAAGACCTGAATTCCCTACCCACCACCATTTGTAAAAAAATTGCAGATTTTTGCCTCATATTTGATCTGATCTATTCCTCATAATATCTGTGTTTTTTAAATATTGCAATGCTTGAAATTTGATGGTGCAGTGGTAGCATTGATGCCTCATAGCTATAGGTTCTTGGGTTTGGTTCTTGGCTGGGGTGCCTTCTTTGTGGGGGGGGGTGTGTATCTTCTCCCTGTGTTTGTGTGGGTTTGCTTTTGTGTCCTCCCATGTTACAAAGACATGTCTGCATTATTTCTTCCTGGGCCTCTGCTGAGAATTGTTTTTTTGTTCCAAGCCAAACTGTCCTGATTAACAAATGTTAAATAAAATTGACAGGCATTTGAATTTCAGACTTCAGGTTTCTGAATGTTTAATTCCTTGCATATTTGATGGTGCAGTGGTAGTATTGTTGCCTCACAGCTATAGGTTTTCTGGTTTGATTCTTGGCTGGGGTGCCTTCTGTGTGGAGTCTGCATCTCCTCCCTGTGTCTGTGTGGATTTGCTCTGGTGCCCTGTCATTTTACAAAGACGTGTCTGCAGTATTAATCCCTGGGTCTCTGCTGAAAATTGTTTTTGTTCTGTCAGTAGTAAAATTGACAGGCATTTGAATTTCAGACTTCATGTTCTTCAGAATACATAGTAACACAACCTTTTTTTTCTAGCAATTTTCTAAGTTTATAAGATGAATATTTTAAATTTGTCCCTATTTTTGGGACTGTATTCCCCCATTATTGGCTTATTCCAGGTTTTTGTGTTAAGGTTGACCGCTATGGCAAGAACTGAATTCACTGAATATGTTTGAGGGCTGTATTCCCTCATTACTGGGTTTGTCCAGGTGTTTTGTACTAAGAGGTTGACAGCTATGGTGAGAACTGAATTCACTAAATGATAGCCATTTAAGTTTCAGTCTTCCTCTCTTTTACAAAGCAGCTGATGTGGAGAAGTGGTATGTTACTCTGACTGTTTTGCTCAGGGACTTTGGCAGTAAAATGTATGGTGGTAACACAACATTTTATTCTAGCAACTTTCCAAGATTACACAAGCAATGTTTAATGTGTCCCTGGTTTTTGGGCTTTTGACCCCCCCCCCCAAATACATTTTGGCTTTTTCCAGTTTTCTTGTGCTGTGAAGTTGAGATGCAGTTGAGTATTGAGTAGATTTTACAAGGAGCTGAGAGCTGCAGGGGAACAGAAGTTTAGTGCTTTGCCTTGTTAATACTATAGCACAACAGGTTGTGTACTTGCTTTTGATGCAGAAGGCTGTGGGTTCTACTCCCACAAGGGGTGGATGCTGCCGTACTGAGAATGTTCTCCTTGGTGAAGATACTAACTATGAGTCTGTTATCAGTTTGCCATCCATTTCCTCTTGCAATATTATTGCTAGCTTATCATATTTTAATGTAATATAGGCAATTTATTCCTGAGGGGCAACAGATACTTTATTTTTCGATGAAACCATGAAATATAAAGGTGATTGCTAGCAGCAACCTCTTCATTAGTTATAGATTTCTTTAATGTGGAATTATTTAGATGACTTTTACTTCAGAGATTGTGCATATTTACTGATAATGGACTGTAGAATTGTGCATATTTACTGATAATGGTGGACTGTAGAATTGTGCATATTTACTAATAATGGTGGACTGTAGAATTGTGTATATTTACTAATAATGGTGGACTGTGGAAGTCTGAGTAGACTTTTTTATGATAAATGTTCTCAACTGGGCAGTTTTGCCATTATGGGTACATACGTTTTGTTTCATTGCTTACTGGAAAAATGTTCAAAACAAATTTAAAACACCCTCTAACAACTGTACTGTATTGTACAAGGAATATAATTTTAGTACAATGAGGAAGGTGTATCAAAGAGCACATGTATGTTTCATATGCGAGGGCCTATGATTTGAAAACAGCCCAAAATTAATCTTTATCTGCCACTGGCAAAATGTATTTTCTTTGAATGTGGGTTTCAATGCTGTTTCAATGAATGTGAGTTTCAAGGGCAGAGAAGTTTTAATGCTAAGTTTTCATTGTGAGACTGCATTGCTTTGTTTAGCAGATGACTTAGTGTTTGTGCTGTAAAATACAAAATCAAAACTTTCAAATGAAGTCCAACTCATCATAGAAGTAAAGCAGTATGCACATTAGTGCTTATGGTAAATGGAGTGAAATAGCCAAGTAATGGTTCATTGGAATGGCTGCAGAGGCTCCATTCAACCATGATTTTGTCAGGGGGGAAGGGCAGCAAACTCAGACAGGCCCAGCTGAACTATACCTCCCAACTGTCCAGATTTTCAAAGAATGAATAGATTTGTGCTTCTTATTTTTGGTTTGTTCTTCATAAAATTTGTAGTTTTCTGGCAAATCATTTAGGAATGAAGTCACTAAATAATGATACACTGAGTTTCAGACTTCATAACCTTCAGAAAAAATGTATGTTAAAGTAAGAGCTGTTTTATCAACTGTCTCAATTTATACAAGAGCAATTTTTAGTACTGTTTATATGTGCCCCCAATATATTTGGCCTTGTTCAGATTTACTGCATTAACAGGTTGAGAGGTACATGCAAATAAATTGCTTTATAGAATTAGGCATAGCCAACCTCTCAACTGTCCCCGATTTTTGGCTCAAAATGTTGCTCTTCCCCCTAATAATCCCTCCATAAAATAGCAATTTTGGAAGAAAACATGGAGGGTTTACAATTAAGAAATAACTGTAATAATCAAAGTTATAGATTACTTAGTTGAAATGCATGTAGATTCTTTTATTTTGTCAGCTGCTCAAGGTAGCAGTACTAATATTAAAGTGTCCCTTCCTTGGCAGGTTCCCAGCTGTATTGTGTGTCTATTTTATATTTTTGCATCACATTTTGGTCCATTTTTCATAAAATTGTGTGTTTTGGCAAATTAGTGACAAATCACTAAAGACTGAAGTTAGAAAATGACAGACATTTGAGTTTCAGATTTTATACCCTTCAGAAAATTCATACTAATGCAAGACCTATTCTATTATCTTTCTAAGTTTATTAGAGTAGTATTTAAAAATTGGCCTTATTTTTGGGCCTTTGTCCCACTTCTGTGTATGGCTTTGTCCAGATTTCTTGCTCTTGAGGTTGAGAGGTATGACAAATGTGTCAGGGCCATCACAGTCAGCCAGAGACATTTCAAATTGTGACATACTTGTTGCACCCCACTCCCCCATGTAGTGACTCTGGATGTGTCCAAGCAAGGCAAGGAGTAGTTGTGTCTACCTTGGATGGGGAGGACACACTGCACAAGTACTACAGTGGCTTTTCATCTGTCCTTGATTTTGCAGAATGGTCTGGTTTCTGTCATATTTTTGTACTGTTGATTTATGCTTATTACTCAAAGTGCCTGTTGCTCTGTGTTTAAGTAGCAATGCTTTAATGACCATAAGGTAAGCTTGTCTGAGATCGTAAGATGCAAGTAAGCTTTAATAAGCATACTGTTAAAGAATTGCCAACATTGAAAGCCTTTCTGTTGTTGCCATGCAGAGAATACTCGACTAGATAATGTATAAGCCTTGGGTATTAAAGGACAGGATTCCATTATTTTAAAAAGCTCATTACACTTGTTGGAGACTTCCAGTCATCTCTACAGACTTTACCCGTAAACTAAACAGAATGCCAAGCATGTGTGGTCCATAACCTGTACAGTAATCTTTTAAGCAATGTATCTTGAGCTTGTTTCTTGTTTGCTTTTCATTTTTTACTTTGATCATGTTTTCCCCATGAAACAAGTTGTCAGGCAGCAGGTCTTTTTTGGATAAGAAACATTTTTACAAGTGGGGGCATCACAGAGATTTCTACTTTCAGCATGTTATTTGGTACTTTAATAAAGCTGAATATATTATAATTAGAACTACAGTGCAAGGAGAAGTGGTTTGAGTTGAGTGCTTCTGGTTTTTCTTATACTTGATTTTGACTGGCATTCCAGTAATGTATTTAAAAAGTAATTTATTTTTTCATGCCTCTCAACCTTTTGTTTCCATCTAGATATTAAGTAAGCTGTCATGCAGCCAATGCATTGAAATATTGTTATTCTTCCACACTTATTTTTGTCTTGATTGGACTTTCATAATGATGGTTTGCCACCCAGGGCAGCGTATTTAATTAAAGTTAGTTTTTGTGGTGTTGTGCTTAGCTCCTCCCCTTTCTAGTTGACCACACCCCTTCCCCTTGACCCCACCCATTCAGCTGTCTCCTGCAGCCCCCCTGTGATTTGAAGTCACCAGCCACCACTGCCTTAACCATACTACAATGTTCTTGAAATTTACCAGTAAGGTGGACAGAAACATCATTGATTATTTAGATCTACAGTTATACATCAAAGACGGGGTGATACAATCTAACCTATTTAGGAAAAAGACATATAGTAATACATTCTTGCATTATGAGAGTTATCATCCTCATTATGTTAAGAAGAACGTAGTAAAAGGTCAGATGATCAGGGTGTCACGTATAGTAAGTGAAGACAACAGATTTCTGGAAGAAATTGATACACTAGTGTTATTTGTAGAACGAGGCTACCCTACTGACTTACTAATTTTAGTTAAACAGGATATCATTCAAAGAAGGGGAACAGATTTTAAACCCATTTTACTGGATAACTGAAAAGACACAGTGAACAGTACTGTTCATCAACGTAAAGGTAACGACATTCAGGCAGGTATGGTTTTACAATATAATACCATAGCTACTAAGGTTAAAGATATTATTCAATCAACTTGGCAAAACATACTTCTCACAGATATGCAAGATACATTAGGAGATGGACCAACATTTATTAACAGTAGGGGCCTGAATATTAAAGAATTTTTGGAGAGAACACCCATACCTACTAGTCAAAGGCCAGCTAGGATGGCCAAATGTGGCAACTGTAAAGTTTGTAAATATATCAGTGACGGTCCATATGTTCAAGTGGGCAACTATAAGAGGTCTTTGAAGAGTCCTGGTTAGTGCAATTGCAATACGAACATGGTTATATATGTAGCAACCTGTTTATCTTGTCCAGCTTTCTTTGTTGGTATGACTACAAAAAAATTAAGACAAAGAATCTTGGAACACAACAGGGACATCAAAAATGGGAAGTCAACTAATTCCTTATTTAACCACAGTAAAGATTGTACTAATTACAAAAAATTTATATTTTGCGTTATAGATAGACTATACACTAAAGATTTTGGCGGTGATTATAAAAATATGCTAGATGTCAGGGAATGTTTGTGGCCAATACGATTAGGTGCAAGTACATTGCCTGGTATTAATGACACTCTATCCTTAGCATGTATATTAAAATACAGGGCATTATGTATATGAAATCTTTGAAACAACGAAATAACAGTGAATTTTTTTATTTTTATACTTGTAAAATCTTTCTGGTTGTAACAAAACTTGATTTAACGTGAGTGTATTATTAATAAACTTTTGCTTTTGGTGCCAAAAAATTTGTAAAGCAAAACAAAGTTGAAAAGCAAGGGTTAAACTACAAAAGTATTGATAATAGAATTATTGTATTTAATTGTTAATTGGTTACAATATTAATTGAATTGTATTTTTAATGGCTGTGATGAGTTGTGACAAACTGACTCTGAGGATGCCCTACACGGGTGAAAGCACTTAGTTTAACGTTAATAAAGTTGTGGTGGTTTTACTCAGGCATCACCAGTGTTTTTTGTGTTATCAGTAACTATTCAACTTGAAGATCATTTAGGACTTTCCTGACCTGATCATTTCTGACTTTGTTGGAGCATGATGGCTGTCAGAGGTGAAGCATCAGTGCTGGATTTCAGGGGTTGACCTTGATTCCAATGTTTTGGAGCTGTCACTTGCTCTCGGGGCTTCAGTGTTGGATAGCTCAGCTTGGACTACCACTTTGGACCCAAGAGTCCTGGGGCCATGAGGGTTGTCTGAGCTGAGAGTTTTGACTCTGGTAGGATTGCCATTGGTGTCTCCTGTACCCTTGACTTTCAAGGTGGTGGAGAGGGTATTGTCTCTACCTAGACTGGGTTTGACATTTCCTTCTTTGGATCTGTGCCCCCAACTTCCTTTGGATCTTATGTCTTGAGTTCTGTCATCCTACACCTCAGGGACAGCCAGGTCTGTTGAGTTTCCAGGCAGTTTCCACCAGGGAACTTCTCATCTCTTACAACACTTCCACAGAGCATCCCACTGAGGAGGTCCCTCAGAAGAGGTTGTGCAAGAGGAGGCACCTGGATTCCCAACAGGAATCCCTCACAGAAGACACTGATTTTAATGAAAAGGAAGGGTCCCCCTAGATCTTCCTTTGCCAAAAAGGTGATTGGTCTGCCCCAAACCCTTCCCAGTAGGAATCAGTGTTCTTGGAAGCCTTTGGGTTTGGACCATCTACTTCTTGGGTTACCCTGCCTGCGGATGAGCTGATAGACTTGGTCTCCTGCAGAGCATGAAAGGAACAGGACTCCTTAGAATTGATCCCTAAGCACCTGGACAAGGTTCTTAGTGCCCCATCAGGCAGGTTACGTTGTACAAGGAGTGTTCCTGTAGATGCCATGGTCATTGTGGCAGCTACCAAAAAGGAGCTGGCTGAACAGAGCTCCTCTGTCCATCCCTCTAACAGGGAGTCTAAGGCACTGGACAGGTTTGGGAAGCAAATGTATGCATCAGGGACCTTTGTTTTATAGTAGATGAATTATTTGGCACATTTCACAAGGTTACAGACAGAATTAATCAATATATTTTCTAACTCTTCCCCAAGGTCCATGTCCATAGAGGAACAGAAGTCTTTTTCCTCATGTCTGGCCACCCTACAATACATTACTAACACATTCATGAGGTTATTCTCACATGCAGCTGAAGGTTCCTCACGGGCTGCTGGTTCAGGCATAGCCATTAGGAGACATGCCTGGATGCAGTTGTATGATTTTTAGGAGCCCTTTAAGGTGTCATTCATCAGTGCTGCCTTTGATGGTTCTTCCTTATTTGGATCAGCAGTTAAAGATATGTTCTGCTGCAGTGAGAAGGATGGAAAGACCCTGCCTGCCACGAGAATCCACTTTTCTACCCCACAGGGAACCTTTTCCAGGAATCAACGTGGTGGTAAGAAAGTGTAGTTCAGAAAATCCCAAGGGCCTTTCCAAGAATTGTGTGGAGAATTTTCCCCCAGGGACAAGGGAGAAATAACTATAATGGGAGACACTGCCCTCATGGCAGAGGGAGTCTGCAGAACCAGGGTTATCGAGATTCTTTCTCTGCCAGGCCTTTTCAGTGCTCCTGAAAGGTTACGTGACTGTTTCTTTCTGGAGGCAGTTGGGGGATGCTTATCCTTGCACCAAAAGCATGGACAGCCATCATACAAAATTCTTGAGTGCAAATGATCATATCCAGAGGATGCTTCATTCCTTTTTCCCAAGTTCCTACACAGAAGAGGAAGAGTCTCCTCAATGTTCCACCCAATCAGAGGGAACAAGGAGCTCTAGAAATTCAAAAGCTGCTGGACAAAAGAGTTGTTCAGGAGGTCACCCAGATCAAAGAGGATCCGGAATTTACTCAAGGTTCTCTTTAGTGCCAAAGAAAACAGGGGACATGAGACCAGTTTTGGATCTCAGTTATTTGAACCAGTTTGTAAAGAATTCCAAGTTATGGATGGTCCCAGTTCAGTCCATTCTGCCTCTTCTTCAGAAGGATGACTGGATGTGCTCTCTAGATCTTCAGGACAGGTTATCATATAAAAATAAGAAGATGCAACTTAAGATATCTACATTTCCAGCAGGGAGTCAGTCGTTATCATTTCAGAGCTCTGCCTTTCGGTCTCACCTCAGCCCCCAGGGTGTTCACCAAATGCATGGCAGTGGTAGCAGTCCATCTAAGTGCAGATTCAGAGTGTTTTTATATTTAGATGACTGGCTGCTAACTGCACTGACCAGGTATCGTCTGGAAAAGGCCAGAGATTACCTTCTACGTTTATCTCAATCTCTGGGGAGTACGATAAATCTGGTAAAGTCCCAACCTCAGCCAGTTCAAGCCTTGGAGTTTATAGAGGCTTGTCCAGACACAGTTGCGTAGCCCTTCTGCCTCAAAACAAAATCCTTACTCTGAAATCATGTATCAGTCAAGTTCTGTGTCATCCCTCACCCCCAGCAAGATTAATACTGAAAGCCCTAGGGTTGATGACTGCTGCAATAACTTTACTATCCACAGCTTGTCTTCATATGAGTTGGACTCTAGCAGTGCAATGGTCTTTTCAACAACAATCTCTACAACATCCAATAAAATTATCTCAAGTTTGTAGAAAATCTCTACTGTGGTGGATACATTCCGAACATATTTATCAAGGCCCCCCATTTGTCCTTCCTCCCCCAAAAGCCACATTAACCACTGATGCCTCCCAGTTAGGGTGGGATGGGCATTACTTGGGATAGACAGTTAAAGGCACATAGTCCCAAACAGAAACCAGTTTGCATATAAATGTTCTAGAGATGAGAGCAATGCTTTTAGCATTGTAGGCCCTTTAGAGCCATCTTCCACTAGGAAATATTGCTATTTAGATGGACAACATGTCAATAGTCTGGTACATCAACAAACGGGGGAACCAGATCTTACACCCTATGCTGAGAAGCAATGAGTGTTTGGCAATGGGCGATGTCCTCCAACTGTTTTCTAGACATGATGCACATACCAGGGAAATCCAACATATTAATTGACAAACTCAGCAGGGCCATCCTGACTCCTCATGAGTGGTCTCTCGATCAGTCAGTAGCAGAGATGATCTTCCATAAATGGGGTCAACCGTGCTGCAATCTGTTTGCCACTCCCCTCAACAACAAATGCAGCAGGTTCTTTGCCCTAATTCCACCTCAGGGACAAGTCGAGAGATGCTTTGGTCCATGTTTGGCCCTCCGGTCTCTGTTATGCTTACCATCCCCTACTCCTAATACCAAAGTTTCTTCCGAAAGTCAGTAGGTTAAAGAGCAAAGTAATCCTCATTGTACCCTTTGGCCTCAGCAGATATGGTTCCTTTTTCCGTGGTCTCACCTAGAGTGTCCACATTGGACAATGGTCCCACTCCAAATCTCCTATCGCATCCTGCAGGGATGACTCATCCGGACATAGCAGGCCTCAAACTGACCTCTTGGTTTCTTCAATTCCAGTGATGGCTAGATATTTTAGGCTTTCCTGTCCAGTTTGTTGAATCATTTCTTCACCCCACAAACCTTCAAGCAGAAAGATTTTATTTTCTTTGCGGGTGCATCAAAGATACTTAGATCCTTTTACTGCTCCAATCCCAGCTGTTTTAGATTTCCTTGCCTCTATTTTTCAAACCGGGGTGGGTTTCTCTACCATTAAAATACAGTTAGCAGCCATCTCAAACTACCACATTGGCAGTAGGGCTTCTCCTTTAGCTTCAACTAAGTTGTACAAAGCCTTACTAAGAGATACATTTTTGCTTAGACCTCCAATTCGAGATCCCACTCCAACCTGGGATCTGACTTTGGTACTACAGTCTTTAGTATATCCTCTGTTTGAGCCCTCAGCTAAAGTAGACCTTAAGTTTTTATCGTGTAAAACTGTCTTTTTGGTGGCAGTTACTCAGCTAGATGAGTTTCAGAACTCCAAGCACTCTCTGCAAAACCATAGTATCTGATTTTTTACAAGGATAGGGTTACCCTGTGTAGTAATCCTTCCATCTGAAGTAGTTTACTTCATTTGGTCTTCAACCTGTGGGTATTCGGATCCGAGATGGAAGCATCACTAGCATCTGATCCAAGCTCCAAGCTCCTCCCCTTAACACAATGCCCCTATGTCTCCTTCCTTCCCTCAGATCTCGTTTGCCGCTGAAAAGCTACGCATTGTGGGTGCTGAGCCCCAGGCATCTTTTGTGGGTAAGTGACATTTTTTGTCCATTAGTGTTAGATTAAGATTCCCTATCTCCCTTTTCAACCTCCTCTACCTCACGTTAGTCATCAGTTGTAAAAAAAAAAAGTTAGATTTTTGTTGTGTAGTGTCCCATCCTTGGCCTTACTCCATCCCTTTAGTTAGTGAACGTGTATGTGAGTTTGTCTGTGTTGGGCTTATTTGCAGACATGGCTGAGAACCCCAAGCCTGTCTTTAGAAAATGCATGGACTGTGGCCATAAGCTCTCTCCAGCATATGGCCACACTCTGTGTGTAGTGTGTTTAGGAGTGGCCCACCTGGATAAAGCCTGCTCTATTTGCATGGGTTTCAACTCTAGAGCCCTCAAGGATAGGAGGGCTAAACTTATGATGAAGGGACTTCTGCCTGCTTCGGGGATGGCTGTCCCCACTACTACTACAACTCCTACCATTTGTCTGCCCCTTCCCAGGCCTCTGGGACTCAACCTTCCGTCTTGAGGCCTGCGGATGGGGATAAGCGTCTTAAGGACAGACCTAGGAAACGGTCCCCAGACAGCTCAGCTCCGTCGGGGCCTCCTCCCAAATCTAGGACTTCTCCTAGACCCATTACCCCTCAGCTCCATTTGTCCAGGTTTTTCCCAGAGCCAGAGATATCTAGGCCGTTATCTAGAGCCTCCCTTCACCACCACTCCCGGCCAGTGTCGCTGGCTTCTTCATCGTGTTCCACCCACAGCTTGAGTGAGTCAGAGATGGACAGGATGATGCGGAAGTTCATCTACACCCAGATCCAGATGGGAGTCTTGCCAGCCCCCTCTCCCTCTGGAGCAGGGAGATCGCAACCCTTCTTTCTCCCATAGTTCCTTTTCTGATCTGACCCTCAGTTTTGGAGCCTTTGGATCTGAGACTTCTCAGGGTTGGGGGGTTGGTACCAACAGTACCTTGTCCCTCGACACTGCCCATTGCCTTGAGCATGTCGGATCTGACTGTGTCAGATCCCAGCTCTCGGGGCCATAGCCTCAGCGCCAGATCTGAGGGGGTTCCGTTGGCTCCGAGTTTGATGGAGCAAAGTCTCCCCCTTGGTATCTCAGCTCCTGCAGGCTCAGCTCCGACTTCCCTGTCAGATCCGAGGGGAGCGGCTCCCTCACTTGTTTCCCAGGAAGTCCGCTCCCCTTCGGCATTTGACATGCTGGAGTGGGTTCTCTCAAGTGGGTCAAGACCCCTGAACATTTCCTCTTCAGAATCTGCCCCGATTCCCTCAGCTCTGGGTATGGCTCCGACCTTCCTGTCATCTCAGGGACAGCCCGTGCTTGCTTTGCCTCAGGAAGCGCCCGCTAATGAGCAGCCAGCAGTTTGCGAGTCCTCCCAGAGAGTCCCACTGAGGAGGTTCCTTGCAAATGAACATGTAAAAGGAGGCAATTTGACTCCACTCCAGAGTCCATCCCAGATGACACTGACTTGGAGGAAGGGGAAGGTTGCCCCAGGTCACCCCCCCAAGGATGTCTCCTTTGGAGACATCATGGAACTCTTACACGCACAGGCCCATCTGCCGCCATGTCCAACCCCCTGCAGATCCACTGGTGGACCTTATCACCTCAAGAGCATGGAAGGAACTGGACACCATGGATCCTATTCCAAAAAGGCCAGACAAAATTCTTAGTCCCCCCCACCGGACAGAACCAGCTGGAGTAAGAGACCCCCAGTAGACACTATGGTGGTAGCAGCTGCCACCAAGAAAGAGCTCATGGAGGAGAGCTCTACAGTCCATCCTCCCGACCGGAAGTCGGGGACGATAGATCATCTGGGGAAGAGCGTCTATGCTTCAGCAACCTTCACCATAAGGGCGCTGAATTACATGGCGCATGTCATCTGGCTGCAGTGTGACTTAGTCAAGGAAGTTGCTGAGCCACCCCTAGAGTCCACTTCGGAAGAGGACAAGATGTTCTCTGCACGCATAGCCACTCTAAAAGCAGTTGCAAATATATCCATGCTCCTCCTTTCCCATGCCACAGAAGGAGCTGCTATGGCAGCCGCGTCTGGCATTGCCATGAGGTGCCACACCTGGCTCCGGCTTTGTCAATTCTCAGAACCCTGCAAGGCATCGTTTGCTAATGCCCCCTATGATGGTTCTTCCCTAGTTGGGAAGTCCATGTGAGAGACTCCAATCCAGAGTGAGAAGGACGGGAAGACACTGTCTGCCATCAGTATCCATTTCTCCACCCCCCCCCAAAGATCCTTTTCAAGGAATCAGCAAGGGGCAAAGAAGATGTAGTTCCGGAAATCTCAGTTCTCCTGGGATACTCAGGAATCTTCGTCCACCAAAGGCAGAGGGGGTTACAATAGATGCCAGCCCAGAGGCAGAGGGGGTCCAAAGAACTTTGGGTCTCAAGAACCATTCTCGGACAGGCCTGTGCAACAGCCCTGAGGGGTTGCCTGTCTGCTCACTTCTGGAGGCAGTCGGGGGCCATCTTTCTTTGCATCCAACGGAGTGGGAGTCCATTACAACAGACCATTGGGTGTTACAAATCATATCCAGAGGCTACTCCATCCTGTTTATGAATCCACCTCCCCACCAAAATTCCTCCCAGAGGTTCCACCCATGCAATGTGATGAAGCAGCACTGGAGATAGAAAAGCTGCTAAGGAAACAAGTCATCCAACCCGTCCCCCCAGACCAATCTGGATCAGGCACTTATTCCAGGTTCTTTTTAGTGCCAAAGAAAACGGGGGACCTATGACCTAAGATCTTTCCCCTCTGAACCTGTCAGTAGCCAAGGTGAAATTCCAGATGGTCACTCTTCAGTCCATTCTGCCCTACCTGCGAGCAAAAGATCGGATGTGCTCGATGGACCTCCAGGACGTGTACTATCATATCAAAATGAACAGGTGCTCCCGCAGGTTTCTTCGCTTCCGGCTGGGGGCCAGTCATTTTCAATTCAGGGGCCTACCCTTTGGTCTCACCACAGCCCCCAGGGTGTTTACCAAAGTCATGGCAGTGGTAGCGGCCAACATGAGGCTTCAGGGAATCCAGGTTTTCCCCTACCTGGACGATTGGCTCCCTGCTGCCCCTACCAAGTGTCTACTATGCCAGGCCAGGGATTACTTCCTTCTTCTAGAAAACAGACTGGGCACCACAATCAGCATCAGCAAGTCATCGCTGGCTCCAATTCACAGTTTAGACTTCATTGGAGCTCAGCTAGACACCATACAAATGAAAATCTATCTCACCCCAGAAAGGGTAAACAATTTGAAACTTCACATCTCTTACATTGTTCATTCTCACCTCCCATCAGCGGAAACAGTTCTGCGGGCCCTGGGTTCCATGGCAGCCACTATCAGTCTTCTGCCCTTCACACATCTTCAGATGAGGGTCCTCCACTGGACGTTAGCAGTTCAGTGGTCCCTTCTGGACCTACCTTTTTCCCATCCGATACGCATATCCCGGGCTTGCAGAGTCATTTCTCTGGTGCACTTTTTCCCCGGAACTTGTCCAGGGACATCCCTTTCTTTCATCTTTTCCCACAACTACAGTTACCATGGATGCCTCCCAGCTAGGGTGGGGGGCATTGCTCGGGAAGGACAGTCCAAGGGATGTAGTCCCCTTGTGAGACCAATTTGCATATCAACGTCCTGGAGATGAAGGCAGTTCTCCTAGCATTGCAGGCCCTTCATGCCCATCTTCCTCTAGAGACTATTGCTGTTCAGTCAGACAGCATGTTTATAGTCTGGTATATCAACAAGCAGGGTGGAACCAGATCCTACCCCCTTTGTCGAGAAGTCATGAGAGTGTGGGAATGGGCAATTTCCACTGTCTGCTTTCTGTTGGCAATGCACATTCCGGGATGGTCCAACTTCCTGGCGGACAGGCTCAGCAGTACTATTTTGATGCCTTACAAGTGGTCTCTGTATCCTTCAGTAGTGGAAAATATATTCCTCCAGTGGGGTTGGCCTTGCTGCGATCTCTTCGCATCTTCTTCCAACATGAAATAAAACAAGTTCTTTGCTCTGAATCCCCCTCGGGGGGGAAGACACCAGAGACACACTGGTTCATGCTTTGCCTCCCAGTCTTCTTTATGCTTACCCACCATTACTCTCAGTCCGAAGTTTCTTCAGAAAGCTCGCAGGCTGGGGAGCACCGTAATCCTCATCGTCCCATTCTGGCCTCGCCAAGTCTGGTTCCCCTCACTTTGGTCTCACCTAGTAGTTCCAACATGGATCTTGGATCCAACCACGGATCTCATTTCTCACCCCTCTGGGATTCCTCACCCAGACCTGGATAGTCTGAAACTCACAGCTTGGCTGCACCAGTTCCAGTAATGATTAGGACTCCCAGTTTATCTTCTCCGGTTAAATCCATTCTGGTGGCGGCTCACAAGTCTTCTACCAGAAAGATATATCATAGCAAATGGAAATGTTTTTCTATTTGGGCCTCTGAATGGAACTTAGATCCCTTTACAGCTCTGGTTCCGGCTATTCTGGACTTTTTATCTGGTATATTTCATCAAGGTGCTAGTTCTAATACTGTTAATGTCCAACTGGCTGCCCTCTCTAACTTCCATGTGGGGGAAAACATGGCGTCCTTAGCTTCTTTCAGGCTTTGTAAGACCTTCCTTAAAGGAACTTTTCTGTTACGACCACCAGTGAAAGATCCGACACCTCCCTGGGATCTCACCTTTGTTCTGCAAATTCTAGTCTCCCCTCCCTTTGAGCCAGCGGCTTCAGTAGATTTACAATTCTTTTCTTAGAAAACTGACTTTTTGGTGGCTATCACTTCTGCTAGAAGGATGTCAGAACTTCAAGCCTTGTTCATTAAGGTTCCTTACATTGTGTTTCATAAGGATAGGGTTTCCCTGCACACTAACCCTTCCTTTCTTCCTAAAGTGGCTTTGGAAACTAATATTAATCACCTCCTTGGGATCTCACCTTTGATCTGCAAACTCTAGTCTCCCCTCCCTTTGAGCCAGCGGCTTCAGTAGATATACAATTCCTTTCTTGGAAAACTGACTTTTTGGTGGCTATCACTTCTGCTAGAAGGATGTCGGAACTTCAAGTCTTGTCCATTAAAGTTCCTTACATGGTGTTTCATAAGGATAGGGTTTCCCTGCGCACTAACGTTTCCTTTCTTCCTAAAGTGGCTTTGGAAATTAATATTAGTCAATTAATCAATCAATCAATCTTCCTGTTTTCTTTCCAAATTTGCAAAACAGGGTTGAGTACAAGTTACATTTGCTGGATGTGCATAGACAACTGAGGTTTTATTTACACAGAACAAAATCCTTCCGTAAATCAGACCAACTATTTGTGTTCTATTCCAAACCATTCTTGGGCAAACCTATTTCTAAAGTCACCATTGCTTGCTGGATCTCCCAATGTATTATCGGGGCATATTTTGATAAAGGTATCCTCCCCGGGTCAGATTAACGCCCATTCCACGAGGTCTATGGCTACTTCAGCAGCCTTTTGGTCTAGAGTGTCGCTAGATGACATTTGTTCTGCAGCTACTTGGTCCTCATCTCATACCTTTATATCCCATTACAAACTGGACATCATAACCAGGAGTAGGGCATCCTTTGGCTCCACAGTGCTCCGAAATATCCTTCTATGAGGGCCACCCAGGTGTTGTCCCACAGATTGAAGACCAAATGCAGTAAACTACTTCAGATAAAGAAGTTATGTACTCACCATAAAGTTCCATCTGAGTAGTTGTACTTCATTTGTCTTCAACCATCCCCCCCTTCCCCCTGACCTTATCATTTTTGTCCTGTCCTGGTATATGGGAGAGGTGCACACTGGTGGCTCTCCTGGCTATGCTTGGCCTAGATTAGTGGGAGCCTTTAGTGGTAAGGTCCTTTTGTGGAATGGGCTTATGTTTTCTGATACGGCAAACTCGATCTGAGGGAAGGAAGGAGGCAGAGGGGCATTGTGGGTAAGGGGAGGAGCTTGGAGCTCAGATCAGATGCTAGTGATGTGGCCATCTTGGATCCGATCCAGATCCAAATACCCACAGGTTGAAGACAAATGAAGTACAGCTACTCAGATGGAACGTTATGGTGAGTACATAACTTCTTTTTTCTACCTAAAGTCACCTCTGAATCAAACATCAATCAAGTCATTAACCTACCAATTTTCTCTTCAAATTTTGAAAATAAAGGAGAATATACCCTTCATCTCTTAGATGCACATAGACAACTTTGTTTTTACCTACATAGAACCAAAGAGTTTAGAAAAAACAGATCAGTTGTTTTTTGCCTTTTCTAACACCAAGATGGGAAAACCAGTTTCAAAGATTACTCTAGTAAAATAGATAACAGATTGTATTTCTCATGTTTATTCCTTGAAAGGCCTAACCTTACCAAAACAAGTGAAGGCACATTCAACCAGATCGATGGCTACATCAGCTGCTTTTTGGGCTAGAGTTTCCACTGATGACATTTGTGCAGCTGCCACTTGGTCTAATGCTCATACCTTTGTTTCTCATTACAAATTGGACATCATCTCCAGGAAGAGAGCATCATTCTGTTCTGTGATGCTCCGGAATATCCTTCCATGAGGGCCACCCAAGGTAATTGTAGCTGAGGACTCTGTCCCATTCATTGAGGAATGAATGAAAATGACAACGTCAGATATAAAAGTTATGTACTCATCATAATGTTCCATCTGTGTTGTCCATTTTCATTCTTCCTCAACTTCCCTCCCACCTTCCCCCTATCCATGTCTTTGGGAGTAACCTAATAGAATTCTTATTAGGAACCATTGTTCCTGTTTGAGCTGGTAATCTTTCAGCTGTGACTGTTCTGTCTTAGCTATTTAGAATTATTTTTTTATTGTGATATTGTATAATACAGCAAACTCAATCTGAGGTAATATAGTGATCAGGGGCATTGTGGGTAAGGGAGGAGCTCAAGAGTTGGATCCTAGAATCTGATCTGAGGGTCAGATCCAAACCCATTAGTTGAGGAAGAATAAAAATGGACATTACAGATGGAACGTTATGGTGAGTACATAACTTTTATTCACCATAATTGTTTTAATAACACTGAGGCATTTTTAATTGACTCTTAGCATGTAAGTGATGCATGTTCTATTATGTCCAGAAAAAAATCTAGTTTATTAACTACTTCAGTGTGCTCATTACTTTGAAAATAGGGAAGAATGAGACAGTTACAGACTTGTTCTCAAATGTTGCAATGAGACAGCTATTAGGAGAAGTGCATACCCAAAGAAAAATTAAGTGAAAATGAAAAACTTTGTGTCAGAAGGGCACTCCATATCTTGGAATTCATATGTTTTGCTGCCGTTTCTGTGATTGCCTCTAGACTTTTTATTCCTTTTTTGCAAGGGCCAGTTTTTATCATGTTTTTATCTGTCTATACAAAGAAAATGAGTAGTCATTAGTGTGATGCTGCATTGCACTTTATATATCAGGGTAGGCCCAGAGCATTCAAGAAACCTGAATCATAAGTATGGCAAGGATAAGGACCTCATCTGCATCACAAAGAAATCAAAAAGTGACTACATATACGTTTTCATAGATTCATAGGTACTTAGTAGGCAGTTGATCTGTGAGGATCTTAAGAAGTCTACCCATACATTCCTGTGGTAGTTTTTGGCCTTTGTATTTACTGTACGAGTAACCCAGAGGCAGGCAGAACAAGAATTTACTGGGATATTTAGTTGTTGCCCCATCCATGAGGGACATGGTTCCTAAGCAGTGGATACATTTGTGGTTTCCCATTCATTCATTCAGACTACTTTTGAATAGAGTAAGAAAAGTACTTTGCTTTATGTGGAGTAGAAGATGGCTGCATAGAAGAGATTTTCTCTGTGATACATACCTATCCCTCCAACATGCCCTGTTTATGTTGTAAAAGAGACTAATATCCCCTAAGTTGGTATTCATACTACCACTGAACTTCCTAATGTGTAATAGAGTCTATTGAGGCTGTATAAGCAAGGCAGAAGTCGACTCTTAGAAGCTTGTATGACACCAAGACAGAGGGACAAGGCTTTTTAGATGGTCTGCATAGTTTTCCTGACTTAGACCCTTGATTTTTTAGTGAGAATTCATTACACTCTTTCCAGCTGCAACAAGTGTTTGGATTCCAAGCTTATATTCCGAAAGGGGCATTATACTCAATGATGAGGTGAAGGATAACCAAGTACAGCGGAATGATTACATCCTTGGACCATGATTCTGTGCCTTTAGGTACATTAGCCGGGTTTAAAGACCCTGTGTTTCTAGAGTATAGCCAAACAGTTCAATTATGCTGTGCTGATGAGGCCATAAGAAGGCTGAAACATGCATGGCCACAGCTAGTGGTATTTGGCATTGTTGGCCTGAATATGTGCATAAAAAGGAAAAATGAAAAAGTCATGAACATTCAGAAGCCGTATAGCTGAAACACTTGATGTTCTAAAGGGGTCATTTGCATATATCCCATGGGCCTCTATTACAGGAGGTTTAAGGTATCATACAGTGAAAACTCTAGCTTGGTTAGGTTTTTCTTGTAGAGTTTACTAATCGTTTTTTTGTGACCTGTTTGCTTTTTCATTTAATAGTACATACAGTGGATATAAAAGGTTTATACACCCCTGTTAAAATGCCAGGTTTTTGTGATATAACAAAATGAGACCACAAGAAATCATTTCGAAAATTTTCCCACCTTTAATGTGACTTATAACCTGTACAATTCAATTGAAAAACAAATATGTTAGAGGAAAAAATTAAAAAAAAAAAATGTGCAATACGCTAGTTGCATAAGTGTGCACACCCTTGAACTAATACTTTGTTATGTATGCACACCCTTAAACAAATACTTTATTGAAGCACCTTTTGATTTAATTACAGTATTCAGTCTTCTTTGGTACAAAATTGCCATCAATTAGAAGAGACTCTGATTAACCCCAAATAAAGTTCAGCTGTCCTAGGAGGATTTTCCTGACATTTACTCAGCTGCCTGCTACAGCAAAAGCCATGGTTCGCAGAGAGCTTACAAAGCATCAAAGGGATCTCATTGTTGAAAGGTATCAGTCAGGAGAAGGGCACAAAAAATTTCCACATCATTGGATATACCATGGAACACAGTGAAGACAGTCATCAAAAAGTGGAAAAAATATGGGACAGCAGTGACATTGCAAAGAACTGGACGTCCCTCCAAAATTGATGAAAAGACTAGAAGAAAACTGGTCAGGGAGGCTGCCAATAGACCTACAGCAACACAGAAGGAGCTGCA
The DNA here is from genome assembly GCF_019279795.1 of Protopterus annectens. NCBI lineage: Eukaryota > Metazoa > Chordata > Ceratodontiformes > Protopteridae > Protopterus > Protopterus annectens. The sequence continues at coordinate 1,318,647,870 of NC_056737.1, read as the reverse complement.
GGAATTTCTGGCAACTGGTTTTGCACTACTTGTGGCAACAATCTCCCGTATTCTCCATATGTCTGGACTGTGGAGTAGGGTTGCAAGATAGAGGCCTTTTCTTACACAGAAAAGCATCCAGGCCTGGCTAAAATTTTGTAAACAATACATCAGGTCTACCAGAAGCATGTGGGAAATGTGTTATGGTCTGATGAGACCAAGGTTGAACTTTTTGGCTACAATTCCAAAAGGTACATTTGGAGCAAAAACAACACTTCACATCACCAAAAGAACACCATCCCCACGATGAAGCATGGTGGTGGCAGTATCATGCTTTGAGGTTGCTTTTCTTCAGCTGGAACTGGGGCTTTAGTCAAGATGGAGGGAGTTATGAACAGTTCCAAATACCAGTCACTTTTGGCCAAAACCTTCAGGCATCTGCTAGAAAGCTGAAGATGAAGAGGAATTTCACCATTCAACACAACAATGACCCCAAGCATACATCCAAATCAACAAAAGAATGGCTTCACCAGAAGAAAATTAAAGTTTTGGAATGACCCAGCCAGAGCCCGGACCTAAATCCAATAGAAAATCTGTGGGGTGACCTGAAGAGGGCTGTGCACAAGAGATGTCCTCGCAGTATGATAGATGTGGAGCGCATTTGCAAGGAAGAGTGGGCAAATATTGCCACGTCAAGATGTGCCATGCTGATAGACTCCTACCCAAGAAGACTGAATGCTGTAATTGAATCGAAAAGTGCTTCAAAACGTATTAGTTTAAGGGTGTGCACACACAACAAAGTATTAACCAGCAGATTGTACGTTTTTTATTTTTTATATTTTTTCCCCTAACAGATTTGTTTGTTTTTTGATTGAATTGTACAGGTTATAGGTCATATTAAAGGTGGGAAAAGTTTTGAAATTATTTATTGTGGTCTCATTTTTTATATCACAAAAATCTGGCATTTTAACAGGGGTGTGTAAACTTTTTATATCCACTGTACTTAGTGATCAAAGGTCATGTTATTGTCGACATGTATTCCCATATCCATGACTGCAGGGTAAACTCTCAGGGAGGAGGGGGTGTTGTCAATATGATAGTTACATGGAAAGTCATGCTTAACAAAGGATATATATACAATTCGTGACATGTAGGTTTAGTCCACTAGTTTGACACCAGATGTTTTTTGGGAAAGGGCTTCTTAGAAGATCTTGATGTCCTGTGACAAGTTTATGTTGGCACCAAGTTTGCAGTCATCTGCAGACTTGGTTGGCCACAAACCCTTAACATTAACTTCGACCTCCAAGAAATAAATGCTAAAGATGAGTATCCCAAGAACTGAACCCTGGGGTACACCACTATTGACTGGTCTTTTGCAGGAAATAGAGCCACCCACACTAATTTTCTAAGTTCATTTTGTGAGCCAATTAGCTATCCAATGAGCTACATTGGAATTTGCATTTAGCTGGGAGAGTTTATCTGCAATACCTGAGTGTGGGATAGTGTCATATCCCTTTGAGATGTCTGGATATGAGGTATGTACTGATTTGCCTTTATTCATTGCTAGATTAAGTTAGCAGGATCTGCCTTTGATGAATCTAAAATGACTTGGGTCAAGCATTTGTAGGTTACCTGTGTCCTTATTTATTAATTCCATAATCATGCTTTTCATAGCCTTACAGATGAGGCTAGTAAGGCATGTGGGTCTATAATTACCTGGGTCCACTGACACTCTAACTTTGTGCAAGGGGTTGATTTTTGCTATCCTCGATTCATCCAGCACAAAGTCTGTTTAGAAACTGATATTTAATAGCCTCTGTAGGGGGATCTGACAAGTCCTGTATCAGGCCAGCCAGTAGGAGCCTGTTGTTATCTGATCCCATAGAAGTAGTGTTCTTGGATTTGGATAGTGCCTTGAAGACTTGTTCAAGGGAGGTTTGAGAGGCTGTAGATACAGATTTGTGATCTGGGAATATAAGGTGTGGGAGAGTAAAGTCTGAACTAAATTTGATTACCAGTAGATTGGTTACTTGGATATGTGTATAGGTTCATAGGTTCGTAGGTTCATAGATTCATACTAGGCTATCTGCCCTAGGGCATTTGTAAGCCTAGCCAGAGTGCGTTTGGCTTTCGCCACCCATTTTAAATTAATTTTGTTATGCCCTTTTTCGAGATTAGTATACTGTGCCTCTGTCTAACAGTAACACAGAAGTGATACCCGGGGTAAACCTACGATCTCCCATCCACTCATCAAGATTCCTCATGAAGAGAGTCAATGAGGGACTCTGCCTAACCTGGACTGGGATTTTATTCCAGAGTGAAGGGAGCCTCTGGGTTATGAATCTATCCCTCCAGCATGTCCTATTTATTTCAGTGCTGAGGTTCAAGTCTCTCCAGCGTGTAGCTCGATGGGATTTGGATTTTCTGAGGTGCAGCATGTCCATTAATTCCGGGTTGGACATGGCTTTATACGTCAGGCACAGATCGCCTCTGAGCAGGCGGTATGCCACTGAGGAGAGCTGGAGTTTCTTTAACCGGGCAGCATATGGCATCTGTTTGAGCCCTTTGATCCTCTTGGTGAGGTACTTTTGGGGTCTTTCCAGTTGCTGCAGGTGTCTGGTAAGGTACATCCCAAAAGGGGCATTGTACTCAATTATGGGCCTGATGAGGGATGAGTAAAGAGGCACGATGACCTCCCCTGATCTAGATGTGAATCCCTTTATGATTAGGTGGGTTATATAAAATGTTCTTCTAACCACTTTGGCCACGTGGTTGTCAAATGAGAGATTGCTATAAACTTGGGTCCCCAGGTCCCTAATTACTTCTTCTGTACTTAATGGATTACCACCTATGTGGTAATTTGTGGGCACTTTGTTTTTGCCAAAGGGGATGACTATACACTTTTTGGCGTTTAGCTTGAGGCCATGGCTCTGGCACCAGTTGTCTGTTTCTATGAGGCCCTTTTGGAGGATGCTTGTGTCAGCTGGAGAGTCAATTATGGCACCCAGTTTTCAATCATCTGCGAACTTGGTCAGCCACAGTCCTTCCGTGTTGACCTGTACCTCCGAGAAATATATACCAAACAAGAGAGGTCCCAGGACTGAGCCTTGTGGGATGCCACTTGTAACTGGTTTGGAGTCTGACATGGCTCCAGCAATTCTAACCATGTGGGTTCTGTCCTTGAGCCAGTTTGCAACCCATCTAGTGACATAGGGGTTTATATTTAAGCTGGTGAGCTTATCTATAATGCCCAAGTGGAGTATTGTATCGAAAGCTTTTGCGAGGTCCAGGTAGGCTGTGTGGACCACCTTCCCCTCGTCAATGGTCTTGGTGACTGTTTCAAAGAAATCAACCAGGTTTAAGAGGCAGGATCTGCCCTTAACAAAGCCGAACTGGGTAGGATCCAGTGTTTGTAGGTCCCCAATATCTTTATTTATGAGGTCCATGATGATCCTTTCCATAGCTTTGCAGACCAAGCTAGTCAGGCTTATGGGGAGATAGTTTCCAGGATCCGTTGAGGCACCACCTTTATGGAGAGGGACCACTGTTGCTGTACACCACTCTTTGGGCACATATCCTGTAGTAAGGCTTTGATTGAACAGTAGTTCTATGTTTGCGTTTAGCTCTTCTTGGAGTTCATGTAGGACGCAGCCCGGGACACCGTCTAGTCCCATTGATGCTGTGTTTTTTGCTTTGGAGAGGGCGGCTCTTACCTGAGCATCTGAGATGTCAGGGGGGCAGCACTCTGCTGGGATAGATATTTGCCCTTTTGGTGGGGAGGGGGGGGGAGTTTGCGCTGAACCTGTCAGCTAGGATGTTGGCAATGTCTGTGGGTTCGGTGTATTTTGTGTCATTTTGGACTAATTCTGAGAATATCTGGGAATTCCCACCCAGGTTCCTAACATAACTAAAGAAAGCCTTGTGATGTCCTGTGCAATTTTTCTCTCGAAGCTGGCCTTAGACGATTTTATGAGTGCCCATAGTTTTTTGCTAATACTGATCAGAGATGCCTTCCCTTTTTGGGATTTTGCTCTATCATGTAGTAGCTTCCTCCTTCTATTGTATAGTTTGTTTATGGCTGGGGTCCACCAGACAGGACGTCTGCCTTTGGAGGATTGGGTCTTGGTTTTATTTGGGATTGCAAGATCCATGCATTCCTGAAGGTGTTCAAAGAATGCGTTTATAAAGGATTCTGCAGTCTGGGCCATATTTTCCACAGGCCCGGGGGCTTTGAAGGATTCCACCTCGGTTTTGAGGAGTGTGAAATTTGCTTTAGAGAAGTTTTTCACTTTGGTTTTCTGGGCAGGGGGTGGGGTCGGGATGTGAATATCCAGTGAAATTAGTTTATGGTCTGATCTTACCAGTGAGGGATACACTTCTGGTCTGGAGCATAGAGTCCCCATGTTGGTGATGATCAGGTCCAGTATGTTTTCCCCTCTTGTGGGAGTGGTAGCAAGTTGTTCCATAGCATTTGAGTTTATAAATTCTAGGAACCTTTGGGCTAGGGTGTTGGAGCTAGAGTAATGCTCCCTGTCTATGTTTGGGGAGTTGGAGTCGCTCAATATAATGGTGTTTGGAGAGACCTTCATATTTTCCAGTGTTCTCAGGAAGGCTGAGTGGGGTTACTGGGTTTGAGAGGGTGGTCTGTAGCAGGCTATAAACTGGAAGGCAGTTTTACCCACTGTTAGTTGCACATGGATAGTCTCTGATGCTTCGTGCTGTGCCACCAACCTGGAGGTGTGGGTATCTTTGACGAATATAGATACTCCCCCTCTTTTTGTGGTTCGGTCCAAGTTTTGGGGCCGAAAAGCATGGTATGAGGTATAACCTGGTAGTGCTGGGGTACTCTGGGGAGCCTTGAACCAGGTTTCTGTTACTGCACAGATATCGATGTTCTCCATGCTAAGGAGAGTTTTGAGTGCGTGCATCTTGAGGTTTAGACTTCTGGCATTGAGTAGCATTACTCTTAGTTTCTTATCCCTTGTGATACCTATGGAGGTGGGTTTGTCTTTTGAGCCTTGCCTAAAAAAGGCACTATGGGGGTAGGAAGAGCTCTTGCCAATATCCGAAAGCCCAAGGGTGACAGGTGCAAGCCGTGTTATCATTTATTATGTGATATCATTTATTTAGTGATATGTGATATCATTTATTATTAGCTCTGCACAGTGGTAGTCATTGTTTCTGAGTTTTCTGATACAGTTAAAGAAGATTCTGTAGTTATAGGATCATAGGAGATTACTAGGCTATCGACCCGGACGTCATTTTAAAGATAGCCATTTCATCCCAATGTAATACCATAGAAATGCTAGACAATACCCAAGATTGCATTTAATGATGACTGCCCATGTCCAGGAGGGCTGTGGGCACTATCCCAGGTAAGACTTTACAGTGCCCCCATCCACTCACACAGGTTCCTCTTGAAAAGTGTCTTAGAGATGCTCTGTTTCACATGAATTGGTAGCCTGTTCCAAAGATACAGCAGTTGCTGGGAGATAAATCATTCCCTCCAGCATGTCCTGTTTAAGTTGCAGGCCATATTTAGGTCCCTGGAATGGTTAGCCCTAGTCCTGTTTATTTATGGGTATGCAGCAAGTTCATTGGGTTTGAGTCTTGAATTGCTCTGTAGGCCAAGCATAAGTCTCCCTTAAGAAGTCTGTCCAGTACTGAGTATAGTGACAGGGACTTTAGTGAGTCTGTGCAAGGCACATGCTGGAGCCCCTTGATCTTCTTTGTTAGAAACTACTGAAGTCTCTCCAGTTGCTGCAGGTGCTTTGTACGGTACATGGGAATGGGGCATTATACTCAATTATGGGCCGGATAAGTGCCAAGTATAGAGGGGGTTATAACCTCTTTTGCTCTTGAGGAGATGCCTTTACTAATCATGTGTGCTACATGGAAAGATTTCTTTACTACACCTAGGTGGGGTTGTATCTGGTTTGGTTGATTTGATCTGGATCCAGGGTTCCCTGTTAATTTTAGCAAGAGCGTTTTTGGTATCATGAGAGTTAAACTTATTTTTGCATATAGTGAAGTTTTTTCCTTTATTATAGATTCTGTTTATATTTGGTTTCTATCACAGGAGGTTTATTTCTAAATTTGGCATTGTATTTACTTTGAATTGGGACAGCTGCATCTGTGCAGCTATTTACACATGCATAGAATTTGGTGATAAAGGATTCTGCAGAAGCAATGAGGTCGTTGTGTTGGAAGGGGCTTTTGAATTTATCCAGGTCATCATTCAGTATTAGTAGCTTAGCCTTAGCATAAATTGTAAACACGGAAGCATTGGAAGATGCTTCTGGCTTAGTCTTATGGTAAATGTGACTGATTTGCAGTCCGATTTAACCAGTGAGGAAGTTACAGTTGGTGGAGAGCAAAACTGTCCCATATTGGTGAGGACTAAGTCCAGGATTTTATCTTCGCTTTTGGGGTAAGGACTGTTACCTACAAGAATGGTGTTTGGCTTAATGCACAGGAACACTACACTGTTTAGGAGATAGGAGATATAGTCTGAGGGGGGAGGGAGGGGGTCCTGTCGTTAGCTATGATATGAAAAGGGGTTTTGGTGATAGTAGGGTGGACGTGGAAGAGTTCCAGGTTATTTTGGGTAATGCGTCTGGAGGTGAAATAGCTTTTTAAGAGTATGAAGTCACCACCACCCTTTGTACATCATCTAGTGCAGTGGGGTTGAACATTTGGTAGGCATTGACACCCTTCCCAGATGGAGTGTTCTTATTGGTCATGAACCAGGTCTCTTTGATGATGCAAACATCAATCTTTTTCAGGGTAAGGAATTCTTGGAAGTGGAGCTTTTTGTTAAGGCTCCTACCATGGTGCTATCTGAATTCCGTTTTGTTATTTTGGAAGGTTTAAGAGTCTGACATTGCCTAAAAAAAGGCACTATGGGGTGGATAAGGATTTAGCCAGTATGCAAAAGTCTTGGGACAATAGGTGCAGGACATTCTTGGCAAAGGTAGGTCCATCTGCCATCTTCTCTCATGCTGATAGCTTTTGGTGATATTCAAAAGGGATACAGTATATAAGATAGTTGGTGAAGTCAGTAATCTTTTGTTCATATTGTTGCATCATTCTTAGTGATGGTGGAATGCTGATCAAAGTTAGGTTCATACCTGCCTCGGACACATATTCCATTGTGTCTCTCATCATATAATGGATGGAGGGTGGTACAAGTCATTTACACCCACTTGCACTGTGACTTTGCCATATGTGTACTTAGAGTGCAAGGATTTGAGAGCGTGCATGATGTGGCGAATCCTTGCACCTGGTAGGCAATTGGCTGTGAGCCTCTCCTAGCACAGCCTCATTAGTGGCACATCAGTGTTTCTCATGGAGTCACTTACAAGTAAAATATTGGATTGTATGGGAGATTGCCTCATAGACTTTTAACTTGAGGCAGTGCGACTGTTGCTTGTAGGCGTCATGGTAGTGCTTACCATGCTTTGTGTTTGTGAGGTCGCTCAGGGCACTTGCTGGTCAGGTTACATTTTGGGGACCTTTGTGGTTTAAGTATGTTACTTGTAAGAGCCTCAGCATATGTATGTACATGTGTTTGGTCTGAGTTGTGTGTGATTAGTTTTAGTGTGGTGCTGTGTGGTACTTACCACCTGCATGTTATTTGTAGTGGTTACGTTTGACAGCTTTGTCCCTATTAACATTATATTACTACATCTTTCACACGTTGTGTCATTTTGTTTAAGTAGTGTGCACTTGTCAGTAATTTGGGAGCTGTTGGCATAATGTTTAAGGTCCTTACCTCACAGATACAAGGTGCCGAGTTTGATTCTGATCTCTAGTTATTGGCTAGGCTTGTATTTGTTTGCAGACTGATAGCCTAGTATTTATCTGTGAACATGAAACATTGTTACCTTATCTCAGAATGCCCAATTCAATTAAGCTGACTACAGAAACAGTTGAAAAGTGCAGTTCTGTTTCCATTTGTTTATAGAAACCAATAAGAAGGAAAAAGTATTTTTTTTAAATATTTCTTTATTTTCTTTTAAAGCATACAAAACTTGAGTCAAAGCAAAATCACAAAAAAGAATAACAAAGAAATAGCTAGAACATAACTCTAAAATAACCTATGTACACTATATACATTGTGCCGTATTGACAGTCTCCAAAGAAATAAGCTTATATGACCTACACAATCACAATTTGCATGCAAAACAGTTTGTTGTATGGAGAGTAAAGATAATACAGACAACAAAATTCCATAGAGAAACAGCGTTCTGCCTAATTTACGCTGAAACTACATCGAGGAGGGCCTTCCAATGATGTAAAGTATATAGTTATTTATTAAGGTTGCCTGTATTCAGATTATGTGCTAGAATGTATTTGGACACCATTTGTCTAAAGTTTGACCCAGGAGCACTGACTTCAATCTAACCAGTTCTGAGTGATGTATAATTTTAGCAATGAGAAGATAGTAATTAATACATAAAGCTTTAATTTTGGGAGGTTTTTTTTGGGTGATGTGCAAAAGTGCGAATTCCCATGTAAGGGTGGATGTTTCATAACCCATATTTTCAAGCCTAGCTCTCAGTGAACACCAGCGTTTATATGTACATTTACAGTTCCAGAAAATGTGGAATAAATCCACTTTCTTGGTCCAGCAATGCGAACAATCAAGGGAAAGGAAAAAGTATTTAATTAGATAAAAGAGAGTGACTTCACAAAATGATACTTTTGTAATTAAAGACAACAACCAGTGACAGAGGAGAGGGAAGGAGTTCTGTGGTCAAATTAACATAAGGGGCAGACAGCAAGAGAGAGACATTGGGTTAAAGAACACAACAAGAATCAGGAGAGGGGAGATGGAGTTTTTCAGCCACTTAGCATCTTGTTGGCTAGCCTAAGCATAGCATAAACAGAACCTGAAGACGTAACTGAACAGTTCTAGGGCATCAGACAACAAAAGCAGTTAACTGCAACCCTCCCCTGCCTGGAAGCAATCAGAACTTATAAAACTCCACCTGGTTCTCAATTTCTCTCACAAAGGACAATGGGTATTTAGTTTCAAAGTCAGATCACATAAAGGGCAAAAACAGAGCAACTATTTACTAGAACTACTGAATATAGGCCTTAAAAGCTTATAAGAGTATTTAAGGTCAGAAACAACAAAAACACTGAATGTGAAGTTGTTCTATCTCGCCATTCATTCTTACAGATGGGTTTGGAGCCGATCCTCGGCTCTGAGTCAGCCTACTACAAAGCTCAAGGTCATCAGATAGCTCGAGGCCAAGTCCCTATCCCATGATGCACCTAGAGTTACCCCAGATCTAGTTTGCCACTGCAATAGATCGGAGGTTCTCGCTAGCTCGGGCCAATAAAACCTTTCGTTATTAGAAATATTTGACAAATATTGATAAATAGTTTCTGTTTATAGCTTAGATATTTAGATAAAGCTCTTATAGCTTTGTGTAGTTCCCTTCCCTTTGTGTGGTCCCCTTCCCTTGGTGCTTTTTTCTAGTATTTAGCTCTTTGGCCTCTTTTATTTAGGCCTTGTTTAGTGTTAAATTAGTTGTGTGCTGTTACCTTTAGATTAGTTTTAGAGTTAAAAAAGTGACTTTTCTGTCATAACTTTGAATTATTCTCTTTAGAATTTAGATATTTTCATAGTTGTGTGCATTTATATAGTGCCTTCTGTAATTTGTCTAAACAAGTAGTTTTTGTGTGTGTGTGATTGCGATTTATATTTAGCCTGTATTTTAGGAAGGCTTGTTGTTGTTGTTTAATTGTTGTTGGGTATGTCTGTTTTTTACAGCACCCTACTAACATTGTGCTTTTTGAAATGGCTGATGATAAAGGCAAACACCCTAAGTCAGGGTTTAAAAAAATGTCCTAAATGTGGGAAGAAAATGTCTGTCAGTGACAGTCACATAAATTATTGTTTGGGAGCATTGCATCTCCAGGAAAGCTGCTCCATATGTCACTCTTTCTCTTCCAGGGTTCTCCAGGAGCGAAAGAGAAAATTGACAGATAGAGGTTTACTTAAACCTTCTTTCCAGGAGGCTTGGAGCGACCAAGATGGATCCAGTAAATCTTCAGTCTTCCAAGACTTCTACATCTGAAGTAAAAAAATCGAAAAAGTCTTCGACATCGGCTCTACAAACCTCGGAGCCAACTGTCTTATCCTTTCGGATCCAGTCCCCGATTTTGGAACTGGTATCCAAAATACCTAAATCTCCACTTTTACAGTCAGTACCACCTTCAATCCTTTCATCTCAGTCTTCGATTAGCCTTTCCAATTTTGATGTGGATCATGTGGTGCAGAAGCTTTTACAGGCACATGCCTTTACTAAATTCTTAACGGCTCCAACCCAAGCGGCTTCGGAGCCGAAGACCCTTTTACCAGCTACTACTCTTCCTCCTCCAAGCCATACCGGTCCTTCGGAGCCAGAGGAGTCAGACTTGTTGATCGTGGAGCCTTTGGAGCTGACACCTGCTCCAGTGTCTTCGGCTCCATTTACTCTGACGTCCTTGGCGGAGATCGAGGAATCTAGGAGCCGACACTGTCTGGCTGGGTCCAGGGAGGATAGTCGGACCGACTTGTCAGTTCCGACTCTACCTTTTGGGGCTTCAGCTTGGATGGGCTTGGTTCCTACCACTGGCTCGGAGCCCACTGTCCCAGTGCCGGGGGTATCGATGGTTTCCTTGGATCCGTTGGTCCCTTTGCATCGGAGCAGAGGTGCCTTCAAAGCCATGAGGAGAGTTATGCCTCCTAAGACATCTTTGACCTCAGGTCTGGCCTCCTCTTCCCCTAAAGCGCCTGTGTCTGCTTCTGCTTCACAGACCCTTGCCAAACATAGAGACCCAGAGCCTCAGGAAGCCCCATTGGGTGGCCTATGCTCTGCTGAGACCTCACCAGAAGCTCCCACTGATGACGTTCCCAGGAAGAGAGTCTGTAAGAGGAAGCATATAGACTCCCCACAGGAGTTCCTGACATCTGATACTGACTTGGATGAATCAGAAGGGTCCCCATGGTCCCTCTGAGGATATCTCATTTGTTGAGATACTAGAAATCCTTAGGCAGAGGGGCGACTGGCAGTCCACCAACCTTACTGAAGATGAGTCAGTTCTTCTGAAGGCTTTTGGGTCTCAGCCCTCCACCTCTTGGGTGTCTCCACCCTTCGATGAACTTATGCAGCTGGTCTCACGAAGGGCGTGGGAGTCCCTGAACACCATGGAGTCTGTTCCCAGGAGGCCTGATAAATTTATTTCTGCTCCCCAGGACAAATCATTTCTGACCAAAGGTGTGCCAGTTGTTGCCATGGTGGTGCCGGCAGCCACCAAAAAGGAAATTTCAGAAACTTCCTCTTCTATCCATCCTCCTAACAGAGATTCTAGGATCATGGATAGATATGGGAAGCGCATTTACAGTTCAGTGACTTTTGCTCTGCATTCGCCCAACTGTCTAACCCATTTTACTAGATTGCAAAGAGATCTCCTTAAAGAGCTCGGAGATACTCTTCAGGGTACAGTAGCTGCAGGAGTTTCAGATAAAGTTGCCTCCCAGCTTGCCACCCTCAACTCCATTGTTAACTCGCATATGCGCCTCATTTTGTATGCAGCTGATGGAACGAGCAGGGCAGCGGGTACAGGAATTGCTCTTAGGAGACACTCCTGGATGCGCTTGTGTTCCTTCGTGGAGCCCTTTAAGGCATCCCTTGTAAATGCCCCTTTTGATGGCTCGTCCCTTTTTGGGCCCACTGCTAAGGAAACTTTGACCAGGTGTGAGCAGGAAGGAAAGACTCTGTCTGCCATCGGAATCTGTTTTTCCACCCCTACCAGACCCTACCCCAAGGGTCAAAGGGGAGGAAAGATGTGGTTCCGAAAAGCCCAAGGAGCCTTTCAGGACACATGTGGTGAACCCCCCTCCAGGGGCAGAGGAGGGGACAATAATGGAAAACGCCACCTTTGTGGCAGAGGGGGTCCACAAAACCAGGGTGACAGAGATCACTTCTTTGGGAAGCCCTACCAGCGCTCCTGAAAGGAGGCCTGACTGTCCTACTCTGGAGGCAGCTGGGGGTCGCTTATCTTTGTATCCAGACGCCTGGCTCAAAATAACAAATGACAACTGAGTACAAAGTATCATTTCCAAAGGATGTTTCCTTCCTTTCACCACACTCCCTCCACTGACAAGAAAAATCCCGGACGTTCCACCCAGTTATAGGGAACAAGCCATAGTAGAGGTCCAAATGTTACTAAGAAAAAGCGTCATCCAGCCAGTCCTAGCAGACCAGACAGGATCCAGAATTTACTCAAGATTCTTTTTAGTTCCAAAAAAGACAGAGGACTGGAGGCCTGTTTTGGACCTCAGCAGGCTAAACAGATCTGTCAAGAAGGAGACGTTCCAGATGGTCATGCTTCAATCTATACTTCCCTTCTTAGGGAAAGATAATTGGATGTGCTCGATAGATCTCCAGGATGCATACATAAAAATGGTCAGACCATCCAGGGATCATATGCACCTCCGGCTGGAAGCCATTCATTACCAGTTTCGAGCCCTGCCCTTTGGTCTCACTACAGCTCCCAGAGAGTTCACCAAATGTATGGCAGTGGTCACGGCTCACCTGAGATGTTTAGGATTCCAGGTGTTTCTGTACCTAGACGATTGGCTTCTCACTGCCACTACCAGGCATCAACTCATTCAAGCCAGGGACACCACTCTTTCACTCTGCAGTCAGCTGGGCATTACAATAAATTCAGGAAAATCTGCCTTGTTGCCATCGCAACATACCATTTTTATTGTTGCAGAATTGGACACCACCAATAAGTAAGAAAGAGTCTTACTACTTCTTCAGCAGGTCCACAATATCATAGCCAAAAACAAGGCTCCAGCATCAGAAGTACTAAAATTGTTAGGAATGATGGCAGCTGCAGTATTAGCCATACCGTTAGGTTGCATGCACATGCGGATTCTGCAATGGCTGTTGTTCACTCAATGGTCTTACCAAGAGCTCCCAATGTCTCATCTTATAATGATCATGAACACATGCAAAAAGGATCTTCAGTAGTGGTTGACCTCTCTTCATGTCACGGCAGGTCGTCCTTTTGTTCTACCCCCACCAGCGGCCACAGTGACCACGGATGCTTCCCTGATAGGGTGGGAAGTCATTTTTCAGGGAAGAACAGCCCAAGACACATGGACCGATCAAGAGACACATCTGCATATCAATGTCCTAGAGATGAGAGCAGTACTTATAGCATTACAGTACTTCCAGGACTCTCTTCCTCTGGGTATGATTGTGATTCAGACAGACAACATGTCAATGGTCTGGTACTTGAACAACAAGGAGGAACCAGGTCCTACTCCCTTTGTCGCAAGGCCCTAAGAGTGTGGCAGTGGGCTATATCCACCCAGCACTTTCTGTTAGCAATGCGCATCCCGGGTAAATCCAAAGTGATAGCAGACAAGCTAAGCAGAGCAATTCTGTTGCCTCACGAGCAGCCCCTCAAGAAAGAAATATTGACAGAATATTCCACAGGTGGGGCCAGCCTTGCTGCGACTTTTTCGCCAGCCACATGAACATGAAATGCAGAAGCTACTTTGCCCTGATTCCCCCTCCGGGAGAAGCCCTAAGGGATGCATTTGTACACAATTGGCCTCCAGGTCTCCTCTGCATTCCCTCCAATCCTGTTGATACCCAAGTTACTACAGAAAGCAAAAGCCCTGGGAAGGACCATCATTGTAATAGCCCCTCACTGGCCTCATCAGATTTGGTTCCCCTTCCTTCAACTTCATCTTTTGGAGTACCCTTGGATTCTGGACCCAGTTTCAGATCTTCTGACGCATTTGTCGGTGGAACTTCATTACTCTCTTCAGTCCCTGAAACTTACAGCTTGGCTGCTCCAATTCCCATCATAGCCAGATTCCATAACCTTTCTAATGAGATGAAACAAATTCTCATATCCTCTCATAAATCCTCTACGAGGAAGCTATACCTTAGCAAATGGAATAAAAAATGTCTATATGGGCCTCTCAAAACAACATTGATCCTTACCAAGCCCCTATGGCCTCCATTTTAGAGTTCTTGACTATGATTTTCAACAAAGGAGCTGCAGCAGCAACAGTTCATGTTCAACCTGCTGCCATTTCTAATTTTCACCTTGGATTTGAAGGGTTGAACATTATGTCACACAAACTATCCAAAGCCTTTCTCAAAGGGACCTTTCATCTCAGACCACCTGTGAAATCTCCCTGTACCCCATGGAATCTAAATTTTATGCTTTCTTGCATTATTCTCCCTCCATTCAAACCAGCTTCCTCATGTGACCTCAAATGTTTGTCATGGAAGATTATCTTTTTAGTAGCTATCACTTCTGCCTGCAGAGTTTCAGAGCTTCAAGCCTTGTCTATTAAGCCTCCTTATTTGATTTTCCATGCTGACAGAGTCTCACTTCGAACTAACCCCTCTTTTTTGCCTAAAGTTTGCACTGAAGCTAATCTTAATCAAATTATTGATTTGCCAGTTTTCTTCCCCAATCACTCCAACAATTTAGAATTAGAAGTTATGTACTCACCATAACGTTCCATCTGAGTAGGTAGTTCATTTGTCTGCAACCTGTGGGTTACGGATCCGATATCGGATCCGAGCCGGCAACTTGTTTCAAGCTAATGGATCCGAGCTCCTAGCCCCTCCCTTCACCCATAATCCCCTGCTAACCCTCCATGACCTCAGATCGAGTTTGCCTCTCCATATATATCCAAGAAAGGATACCTAAAAATTAAATGATCCAAGAAGGTCAGGGGGAAGGGGGGGGGATGGTTGCAGACAAATGAACTACCTACTCAGATGAAACATTATGGTGAGTACATAACTTCTAAATCTGAAGTAGGAATGTTCATTTGTCAGCAACCTGTGGGACAGAGTCCCCAGCTACCTGTACCCTGGGTGGTCATCATGGAAGGATATTACGAAGCACCGCAGAGCCAAAGGATGCTCTCCCTCTAGAAAGCAGGTCTAGCTTATAGTGGTTGATAAAGGTATGAGATGAAGCCCAAGTGGCTGCAGAACAAATATCATCCAAAGGAACTCTAGACTTGAAAGCCGCAGAAGTAGAAATGGAGCGAGTGGAATGAGCATGGACTCCTTCTGGTGCGGGTCTACCCGAGGCTTGATAAGCTAGCAGGATACATTGGGAAATCCAGCGAGATAAAGATACTTTAGAGATAGCTTTCCCCAAGTTAAATTTGGCAAAGGAAATGAACAGCTGGTCGGATTGTCTATGGCCAGCCATCCTACGAGTATAAAAATGAAGCTGCCTACGAACATCCAATGAGTGCAGCTTGTATTCACCCTTATTTTGATATTTAGGGAAGAAAACCGGTAAATTTATGGATTGGTTTATGTTGGTTTCTGATGCTATCTTGGGAAGAAAGGAGGGATTGATCCTGAGGTACACTCTATCAGGGTGAAAAATCAGATATGGAGGCTTTACAGAAAGAGCCTGAAGTTCCAACACTCTTTCCGCTGAAGTAATGACTACAAGGAATGCTGTTTTCCATGACAAGAATTTGAGATCCACTGAAGCAGTGGGTTCAAAGGGTGGAGCAGTCAAGGCTTGAAGAACTAAAGTAAGATCCCATGGGGGTACGGCTTCTTTTACAGGAGGTCTAAGTAAAAAGGTACCCTTGAGAAAGGTTTTACACAATTTGGCTGACATCAAAGGTCCTGTATCATGTCCCACATGATAATGAGAAATGGCTGCCAATTGCACTTTGACAGTTGAACAACTAGCACCTTCTTGAAAGAGTTCAGTTAGGAAGTCTAAAATGGATGGAAGAGGAGCCGTAAAGGGATCTAGATCGTGGCGCTCTGCCCAGATGGAAAAACGTTTCCATTTGCTGTGATATACCTTCCTGGTGGAGGGCTTATGTGCTGCCACGAGGATGGCTTTGACTGGTGAAGAGATACCGGGAGTCCTAACTAGGAGTGGAACTGGAGCAACCAAGCTGTCAGTTTCAGATTGTCCAGGTTTGGAGTTGGCAAGTCCAATGGATGGGAGATGAGATCCGGGATGGGATCTAGAATCCAAGGGTGATTCACAAGGTGAGACCACAGGTAAGGGAACCAAATTTGTCGAGGCCAGAATGGGGCAATGAGAATCATCTTGCTCCCCAACCACGAGGCTTTCTGTAAGAGTTGTATCATCATTGGAAGAGGAGGATAGGCATAGAGTAGACTGGGTGGCCAAGCATGCACCAGAGCGTCTCTTGGAGATTCCCCTGGTGGGGGGATTAGAGCTAAGAAATTGTCGCATTTGGCGTTTGATGGAGATGCAAAAAGATCGCAGCAGGGTTGCCCCCATGTTGCGAATATCTGCTTCGCTACTAGAGGATTGAGAGACCACTCGTAGGGTGTAAGAAGGGTGCGGCTGAGCTTGTCCGCTAGGATGTTGGTCCTCCCCGGAATGTGCGTTGCAATCAGAAAGCGGTTGGTGGAGATCGCCCATTCCCACACTCTCATGGCTTCGCGGCAAAGAGGATAAGATCTGGTTCCCTCCTGTTTGTTGATATATCAGACCACTGACATGTTGTCCAAGTGAATTGCAATCGTTCCTGCGGGGAGGAAGCTCTGAAGTGCTTGCAACGCTAACAGCACCGCTCTCATCTCCAGAACGTTGATATACAGGGAGGTCTCTGTATCGTTCCACGTGCCTTGGACTGTCCTGCCTGAGTAAGGACCCCCCCACCTGAGGCTGGAAGCGTCCGTGGTCACCGTGGCGATAGGGGGAGAGGTGCAGAAGGGACGGCCCGTATGGAAGTTTGATGCTTGGAGCCACCATAGTAGCGCCCTTCTGCAAGCCTTGCTGATAGCGATGGGATGGTGGAGAGGAAGGGATAGGAAGGACCATTGCACTAACAGAGTCCATTGCAGGACTCGCATGTTCAAATGGGCGCATGGAAGGAGTGTAATCGCTGCTGCCATGGAGCCTAGTGCCCTCAGGATCAATTCCGCTGGTGAAGCCTCTGAATGAAGGATAGCCCACACATGAAGTTGAAGATTTCTGATTCTCTCCGCAGTTAGGAAGGCTCGCAAATCTCTGGTGTTTATTCTGGCACCTATAAATTCTATGATCTGTGTTGGAGCCAGTAGGGATTTGCCGACATTGATAGTAATGCCTAGTTGTGGGGCTAGATGGAGAAAGAAGTCTGGCTGAGCAAAGTATATGCCTTGTTGGTGCAGTCAGGAGCCAGTCGTCCAGGTATGGGAAGACCTGAATTCCCTGGAGACTCAGGTGGGCCACAATCACTGCTAACACTTTGGTGAACACCCGGGGGGCTGTGGTGAGGCCAAAGGGAAGGACCCTGAACTGGTAGTGACTGGCTCCCAGCCGGAAGTGAAGGAACCTCCTGGATCGTTTGTCCATTAAGATGTGGTAATACGCATCCTTGAGGTCTATAGAGCACATCCAATCGTTCTCCCTCACCATTCGGAATTTTTCCTTGGTTACTGACAGGTTCAAGCGGGAAAGGTCTAGGATGGGTCTCAGATCCCCCGTCTTTTTTGGCACCAAAAAGAACCTGGAGTAGAACCCTAATCTGAGCTGGTCTTGGGGGACTGGCTGGATGGCTCTTTTTCTTAGCAGCTGCTGTATTTCTGCGGCTGCGGCTTCCCTGTGATCGGGTGGTACATCGGGGAGGTTCTTGGATTGGGGGACATGGAGAATTGATATTTTGTACCCTCTGGATATGAAGCGAAGCACCCAGCGGTCTGTTGTGATGGACTCCCATGCCGCTAGATGCTTCGAAAAATGCCCCCCGACTGCCTCCAGAGTGGAGCAGCCGGGCAACCCCTCAGGGCTGCTGCGCGGGCCATTCAGAGAAAGGTTCTCTGGACCCGAAATTTCTCGGAGCCCCTCTGCCCCTAGGGCGACGTCCTCCCTGTCCACCTCTGCCACGGTAGGACTGGTTGTCCGGAGCTGGTTGGGAATGTTGTGATTTTCGGAACCACATCTTCTTCTGACCCTTTTGGTTCCTTGAAAAGGACCGCTGGGGAGCAGAGAAGCAGACTCCGATGGCAGACAACGTCTTTCCGTCCTTCTCACTCTGGACAAGCATCTCCCGAACTGTTTTGCCAAAAAGGGCAGAACCATCAAAGGGGGCATTCGTGAAGGATGCTTTAAAGGGCTCCGTAAAGTCGCAATGACGGAGCCAGGCCTGACGTCTCATGACTAGGCCTGCTCCGCTGGCCCTAGCGGCTCCCTCTGTGGCGTGGGACAATAGCCGCATAGAGGTGTTTGAAATAGATCTCAGAGTGGCCATTCGGGTGGAGTACAATTGTTTATCCTCCTCCGACATGGACTCAGGGGGGGATGCAGCGTATTCTTTGATAAGATCCCGCTGCATCCTGATGACATGTGCCATATAGTTCAGAGACCTTACTGAGAAGGTCGCTGAACTAAAGACTCGCTTCCCTAAGCGATCCATCAAACGGGACTCTTTGCTCGGTGGATGGACTGAGGGACTCTCCTGAGCCAATTCCCTCTTTGTGGCTGCCGCCGTCAACATGGCATCTACAGGGGGGCCCTTACTCCAATGAGACTGGTCTGAGGGGGGGGCTAAGAATCCTATCCGGTCATTTGGGTATTGGCTCCACGGTATCCGGATCCTTCCATGCCCTGGTGGTAATAAGGTCCACCAGGGGATTGGCTGAAGGGGACACCCAGGAGGTAGACGGGCCTGCCTCGAATGCCTCCAGAAACACGGACTCGTCAGAGGAAGACTTGGGGGCAGACCACCCACCTCTGATTCTTAGCATCTCCATGATGTCTCCTCGGTTAAGGACTCAGGGGAGTCCACGTGCCTCCTTTTGCACTTATGCTTGCGGGGAGCTTCCTCGGGGGGACTGTCCGAGTAGGCCTCGCCAGCAACATCTTGTTCCAATGGAACTATCTGTGACATTGAAGCAGGCTGTCCCTTTGGCCGGGTGATGGAAGCCTGGCCCAGCAGAGAGGGAGTGCAGGGAGGAGTCGATGCAAGGACCGGGGGTCTGGATGCTCTCAACAGAGCCCTCTCCACAACATCGAATGCCGAGGGAGAGCCACTCTCCAATGGATCCGAAAGTCGGCTCCCACTCGGATCCGATGAAGGGATCGGAGCCGGCGCCGAGACCGTCGGATCCGAGGGACCAGTGTGCTCTGACCTGGATGGAGCCAAAGGCACACTGAATCCCCCGGATCCGAAGCTCGGACCACGGCTCTGAGAGGTCGGATCCGACAGACTCGAGGGTAGGGTCGGATCCGAAGTACCAAGTACTGTCGGCGCCGACCCACCCCCGGCTCCAAGGCTGCTCGGATCCGAGCGCTCCAAACCCAGGTAGCGAGTCGGAGAAGGAGCAATTGGGTGGAAAAAAAGGTGTCGAGCTCCCCCTCTGAGGGGGGGGGGGGGAGGCAAGAGCACTCCCATCTGCAGCTGGGCCTGGATGAACCTTCGCATCATCCGGTCCAAGTCTGCATCAGATAAACTGAATGTGGATCTCGAAGAGGCCATCGAGGCAGGCCTGGAATGCCGCCTCGATGACCTCGACGGAGATCGGGTCTCCTCCTCCTCGGGCCCTGGGGAGAAAGAAGGGGATTGGAGCCAAGGAGGAGGAGACCTAGACGCAATGGAGGGAGAAGCCCGCTTAGCTGGCGGGGCCGAAACGGAGGTCTCGGCCCGCCGCTTGTGGTGCTTGTCCCTCCATTTCCCCCTCCTGGCCTCCCTGTCCTCCGACACTTTAGCGGGAGTTTGAGTCCCAGTCGGAGGCAGGGGGGCAGGTGTGGCAACTATCACAGGCTGTGATGGAGCCACAGGAGTAGCAGAGGTAGCGGAGGCCGAAGCTGAATTCGGGGGTAGAAGTCCCGCCAGGACCAGCTTTGACCTCCATTCTTTCAGTGCCCTGGGATTGAACACTGCACAGATAGTACAGCCCGAGGTGAGGTGTTCAACCCCAAGGCACCGAACGCACCGAGTGTGGCCATCAGCCGGGGAGAGCTTATGGCCACACTTGGTATATTTAGAAAATATGGCTTTTGGGGCCTCAGCCATTCCTTTGTTTTTTTTAAACTAAAAAAGAAAGAAAAACAACTACACACACACACAGGCCCCAAAAGACACACAACAAACACTCACACACTAGCGACCAGCGAAATGAGGGTATTAATTAAAAATTAAGGAACCTAACTCAGACACACTTTACAAGTATTACTTTAAACTAAAAAAGAATTTCCTGACTAGAAATAATTTGAAAAAGTTAACTTTTTTTCACTTATCTGACAGAGCCCAAAAAGATCCAGCCATCACAAGCACGGCAAACTAGATCTGAGGTCATGGAGGGTTAGCAGGGGATTATGGGTGAAGGGAGGGGCTAGGAGCTCGGATCCATTAGCTTGAAACAAGTTGCCGGCTCGGATCCGATATCGGATCCGTAACCCACAGGTTGCTGACAAATGAACATTCCTACTTCAGATTATATGTTGCACAAACGTGATGTTCATGGACAGCTCAGATTTTACTTGGATAGAACAAAAGATTTTAGGAAATCTGAACAGCTTTTCGTCTTCTTTTCAGACTCCAGGAAAGGTATGCCAGTGACCAAAATAACTGTCCAAGTGGTTATCTGATTGTATCACATTTGCTTATTCAGCTGCTAATATGCCCTTACAACATAAAGTTAAGGCTCACTCTACCAGAGCAGTGTCTACATCCTCTGCCTTTTCTGCTAGGCTTCCTATTGATAACATTTGTGCAGCAGCCACTTGGTCAAGACCTCATACCTTTATCACTCATTACAAAGTTGACAGGGCCTCCTTTGGATCTACTGTCCTGAAAAACATACTCCCATGAGCCACCCAAGATAGATGGCGCTTGGGATGCTACCCATCTGTAAGAATGAACGGTGAGATAGAACAACTTCACATAAAGAAGTTATGTACTTATCATAACGTTCCATGTGAGTTGTTCATCTCACCTTCATTCTTACTTTTCACCCTCCTACCCCCTCCTGGGCTTTTCAAAGACAGAGATGCTGGATTCTTCCTGGTTGCTCAACCCTTCTATAGCTTTCTCTTATGGAGTGATAGAATGACATATGGTATTATTATACGCAGCAAACAAGATCTGAGGTAACTCTAGGTGCCTCATGGGATAGGGACTTGGCCTTGAGCTGTCTGAAGACCTCGAGCTTTGTAGTAGGCTGACTTCAAGCCAAGGATCGGCTCCGAACCCATCTGTAAGAATGAAGGCGAGATGAACAACTCACATGGAATGTTATGGTAAGTACATGACTTCTTTTTTAAAGCAGCTAAAACAAATATACACTTTTAATTTAAAACAGAAAATAACGAGGAAGACAGTTAAAACAGATACAGACTGTTAAAATGAACATAAATACAATAAAAACAATGAAAATTTCCACCTACTTTTTTCTTCTTTAATATTTATGTTTATAAATATTTGTTTACTTAATGTATAATCACATTCATTTGTTCAATTTAGTTGCTGAACGGCTTAGTAGCCAGGAGGAATACAAGCTAAACATCAATGGGGAATGTCACTCAGTTCGTGTTTCATCATGTAAAGAAGTGCAGTTGGAAAAATTTCAGGTATGCTCATTTTATTGCTTATCCATGGCCAGAATTAGTAACAAGTGAGTATTTATATTCTGTAGGTTTACATGTATTTCTTCCTGCATATTTGTTTTGGAGACAAGGCAAAGAATTGAGGAAAAGTATGTATGTGTGTGTGTGTGTGTGTGTGTGTGTGTGTGTGTGTGTGTGTGTGTGTGTGTGTGTATATGTGTATGTTATCTATATGTATGTATATAATACAGTGGATATAAAAAGTGTACACACCCCTGTTAAAATGCCAGGTTTTTATGATATAAAAAAATGAGACCACAATAAATCATTTCAAAACTTTTCTCACCTTTAATGTACCCTATAACCTGTACAATTCAATTGAAAAACAAATATGTTAGGAGAAAAAATATAAAAGATAAAACTTACAATAAGCTGGTTGCGACACCCTTA
The DNA here is from genome assembly GCF_019279795.1 of Protopterus annectens. NCBI lineage: Eukaryota > Metazoa > Chordata > Ceratodontiformes > Protopteridae > Protopterus > Protopterus annectens. The sequence goes on along the minus strand of NC_056737.1, from coordinate 1,318,625,856 downwards.
AACTAATACTTTGTTGAAGCACCTTTTGATTTAATTACAGCATTCAGTCTTCTTGAGGAGGAGTCTATCAGCATGGCACAGCTTGAATTGGCAATATTTGCCCACTCTTCCTTACAAATGCACTCCAAATCTGTCAGATTGCGAGGGCATCTCTTGTGTACAGCCCTCTTCAGGTCACTCCACAGATTTTCTATTGAGTTTAGATCTTGGCTCTGGCTGGGCCATTCCGATAATTTAATTTTTTTCTGGTGAAGCCATTCTTTTGTTGATTTGGATGTATACTTGGGGTCATTGTCATGCTGAAAGGTGAAATTCCTCTTCATCTTCAGCTTTCAAGCAGACACCTGAAGGTTTTGGGCCAAAAGTGACTTGTATTTGGAAATGTTCATAATTCCCTCCACCTTGACTAAAGCCCCAGTTCCAGCTGAAGAAAAGCAACCCCAAAGCATGATACTGCCACCACCATGCTTCACCATGGGGATGGTGTTCTTTTGGTGATGCAAAGTGTTGTTTTTGCTCCTAACATACCTTTTGGAATTGTGGACAAAAAGTTAACTTTGGTCTCATCAGACCATAACACATTTTCCCCACATGCTTTGGGGAGTCTTGATGTATTGTTTTGCAAATTGTAGCCGGGCCTGGATGTTTTTCTCTGTAAGAAAAGGCTTCCGTCTTGCAAACCTACCCCATAGTCCAGACATATGGAGAATATGGGAGATTGTTGTCACATGTAGTTCACAACCAGTACTTGCCAGAAATTCCTGCAGCTCCTTCAGTGTTAGTGTAGATCTCTTGGTAGCCTCTCTGACCAGTTTACATCTTCTCTTTTCATCAGTTTTGGAGGGACGTCCAGTTCTTTGCAATGTCTCTGTTGTCCCATACTTTCTCCACTTTTTGATGACTGTCTTCACTGTATTCCATGGTGTATCCAATGCTGTGGAAATTTTTTGTACCCTTCTCCTGACTGATATCTTTCAGCAGTGAGATCCCTTTGATGCTTTTTAAGCTCTCTGCAAACCATGGCTTTTGCTGTAGCAGGCAACTGAGTAGATATCAGGAAAATCCTATTAGGAGAGCTGAACTTTATTTGGGGTTAATCACAGTATATTTAATCGATGGCAGGTGTGTACCCTGGAAGACTGAATGCTGTAATTAAATCACAAGGTGCCTCAACAAAGTATTAGTTTAAGGCTGTGCACACTTATGCAACCAGCTTATTGTATGTTTTTTATTGTTTATATTTTTCCCCTATCAGATTTGTTTTTCAATTGAATTGTACAGGTTATAGGGTACATTAAAGGTGGGAAAAGTTTTGAAATTATTTATTGTGGTCTCATTTTTTTATATCACAAAAACCTGGAATTTTAACAGGGGTACACTTTTTATATCCAAATATCTAAACTGTATAAAAAATGCAAAATGTCTACAATACAAACGTCTAAACAGAAAATACAAAATAGAAGTTGTCCTAGTGAAGGGTTTATGCTTTTTCCGCACTGTTGTGTGACCTTTTGTAGGTATATATAGATATACAGATATATATTCAATAGGATTTGTGGGGATGAAGTTGGGCTTGTCCCCCTTGCAAAACCATTGACAAAACATGACCATAATTTAACCTCATAGAGAACCACTGAAAAATCTGACAAAATTGAACAACATTTTGTCAATGTTTTTGTAGAGAATCAAGCTCCCCTGCACCCCCTACGGTGCTTGCCATATATACCAACTCTGAAGCCACACAACAGTGGGAAAAAGGCATACACCTTCCGTAGTATAAATTTGATTTTTTCAGTACTTTATGTTTAGATGTTTCTGTTGTGTAGATATTTTGCAGTATCTTTTGACTGTTGATCATGTGCAAGTAACCTTTATGTGTGTACATATATATATATATATATATATATATATATATATATATATATATATATATATATATATATATATATGGTTTTATATAATTTCACCAAAAACATACTTCACAATAAATATAATATAAAAAATGTTTTTGACCCCCCCCAACTCCCCTTACTTATATATACTAACTCCATAGTTGCACAACCTCGCAGAAAAATAAAAACACCACACACAGTGAATCAGTGCTGGATGGAAAACGCAATCATCTACAAATCTGAGGGCACGACATTATGCTGATCATTGCAGTTTACACATACTCTTCTAGACTCATTTCCATAAAAATGTCTGTGATAAAAAAAATGATACCCTTAGGTACTTGTTATAGGCTCCTGCACTTTCTGTGAAATGAGTTTAGATGAAATGAACTTTACCTAAAATGATATAGCTGCATATAATATAGAATTATGTATAGATACTTATACAGACACGCGCGCGCACACGCACTCACACACACACATGGAGAGAAACTCAGATATGTGTATAAAAACATAAGTTTATTCAGTATTTCATAAACTAAAATATTTGTCCACTTTGATTTGCAGTTTCAGAATAAAGCAAACAGTGCATTTTTAACAATGTTCACTCTACACAGCCCTTCCATGATACAGGCTGTCATTTAATCAAAAGGTAAGCCCAAACTTTCAGCTCTAAAAGCAGGTATCTCTAAGGTTTACAGTCCACAGGTTAGCCCTAACTGGGCTCTTCCGCTACAGGTTTCCAGATCTTCCTTTCTGATGAACTTCTAGGTGAGCAACTCGCTTGCTGTCTTGTTTTGCAGACAAGCTCCTTATACACCCCCTGACTGTCAGCTGTTTTGTTAGCAAAACGGCATGCAAATATTTCCCTCACTCCATACTGCAGTATATATTTTGAGTACACAGTTGAAGGTACATGCACCCCTCTACAAAAAACATGTTGCAACTACCTCCACTCCCAGCACAAAATCATGAGTCTTGAAATCATAATGATGAGTTATAAGTCTGAGACAACCCACTGGCATGCCTATCGGCTAGGCTAGGCTAGGCTTGTAGGTCACTGTATGTTGAAAGGATTGGAGGTATAGTGTCTACTGGCATAATATGGTATTGCTGTCAGCTTGCTTATTTAACCAGAGCAGAGGGGATATAGTCTGTTATTAGTTTGAAGTGTTTGATATGTCAAAAGGTATTTCAAAGCAGAAAAAGCTAACTTTAAAGCTACACACTGTGTTTATGTAGCTGAGTATCTCCTTTGTATATTATTTATCTTCTTGCTGATACAGCATACCAGGTATTCATCAACCTGAAAATTTTTGAGATAACACTGCCCTGAAATTTCTTTCATTGATATACAGGGTAGAATATTTAGTAAAATTAGGAGTTGCTAACACTAGTACAGAAAAAGAGGACTCTTTTCAGCTCATTAAATAGTCTGTTTGCATCAGGATTCCATTTTACCCTGACATGAGCTTTTCCCCTTGTGAGATCTGTCAGATAACAGGCAATGGTCAGTAATTTAAGCACAAACATTCAGTAGTACCCGCAAATCCAAAGAAAGCCTTCACATGTCTCTTAGTAGAAGGTCCAGGCCAGGTTTTATGGCCTCTTTCTTTTCTGGTTGTGGTTTTATTATCCACTTTTTGTAAGGTGGTTTACGTCCTTGACTTCCACTATACCCAGTTTACTTTTCTTACAATTCACAGTCAAGCCTTTCTGTAGTATGGCTTCTAGCACAACATACACTTTAGGTAAGTGAGACTCCCTCTTTTCTGAATGAATGCTTGTGCCATCAACATAAGCTGCAGTATAACAGCAGTGAGACTTCAATATTTCGTCCATCAGCCTCTGAAAAGTATTTGGTGCTGTATGTAGACTAAATGGTAATACTGATTTGTTTTTATTGTCTTTGCAGAGGAGTAAGTGGTATCTGTTGCTGTCACTTTAAGTGCAGAGTACTATTATCAAGTATCTGGTCTTCTCCAGCTTCTCTTGTCAAGTTTAGTGACCAGCAGTACAGGGCTGCTTCTATCACTCTGTGACTCTTCATTTATGCATTTTATAAACCTCTCCCCTGTCTAATTGCTTCTGTAACTCTTGCATTTAGTAAAGTCTCAGTTTAACTTTCATGCTAGTGTTGTCTCCATGTTATGTTCCATTGGTTTAACTCATAGATGTGATGTCAATCTTGCTTTTATTCTCACTTGTGGGTCGGATCCGTCTCAGCCAATTTTCTAGCTCATGGTCTTCAGCAAAGCTCATGGGCCTCATTCTTTACCCGTAATGCATTCCCCTAGTTACCTCAGATCCCATTTGCCGCACAGCAAAGAGTCAGCTATACATCAGGGCTAAGTCCAACTTTTCTCTACTTTATTTTATCATAATTTATCTTTCTGTACTTTTAATTCCTCTAAATTTCTTACTTACTCCCCTGTCAGGCCCGCTTTGACTTGTTGGATCTCATCAGATCTGACCATGCCTCTGGGGGCCTCGGCATGGGTGAGTTTGTCTCTTACCTCTGCTTCAGAGCTGCTGTCTTCTGCTCTGGAGATTCATTTGGCACCAACAACTTGTTTGTCAGATCCAGGGACTTCTTTGGAGTGAGGAGGGTCTGCCTTCAAGGCATTGAGGAGGACTTTGACTTTTTCACAGTTTGGGACACAGTCTTTTTTTTGTTCTTCCTCCCTCTTCCGGCAAGGTGTCTTTGTCTACTTACGGGCCCTCTCCACAGGTCTGCAGAGACGTTAGGCCTCAGGACATACTTCAGAGTACTGCTCCCTCTTCTGAAACCTCACCAAAGTATCCTACTGAAGAGTTCCCTCAGAAGAGGACATGCAAGAGGAAGCAGCTTGATTCACCGAAAGAGTCTATCACATCTGACACTGACCTCGATGAAGCAGAAGGGTCCCCACAATTACCTCCTGAAGATCTCTCTTTTGGAGACATCCTAGAACTATTAAAACAAAGAGGTGATTGGCAGCCCTCCACCCCTTCGGCTGAGGAATCTGTCTTCCTGAAGGCCTTTACATCTCGCCCATCAACTTCTTGGGTTACTCTCCCTTTCAATGAGCATATTGAATTAATCTTGTGAAAGGCTTGGGAGACCCCAGACACCAAAGACCCTACTCCTAGGAGGCCAGATAAATACATCTCTGCCCCAAAAGACAAAGGTTTTCTCACAAAAGCTGTAGCAGTTGGTGCCATGGTCATGGTGGCGGCCACTCGAAAGGAGCTCTCTGAGACAAGTACCTCTATTCATCCTCCTAATAAGGACTCTATTGACCTTTGCTTTGCAGTCTCTGAATTATCTCACTCACTTCACCAGACTGCAGAGGGACCTGCTTAAAGAATTATCAGACTCCCTCCAAGGAGCTGTAGCTGATGCAGTGGCAGAGAAGGTTAGTGATCAGCTTGCTACCTTGAATTCAGTTGTTAACTCATCCATGAGACTCATTTCTTATGCAGCAGGTGGAACGAGTAGGGCAGCAGGTTCAGGTATCTCTCTTAGGAAGCAGGCCTGATAGCGTCTTTGGGATTTCTTGGAGCCCTTCAAGTCTTCCTTCATTAACACTCCTTTTGACAGCTCATCCCTTTTTGGGCCAAAAGTGAAAGAAATGTTCACCAGGTGTGAACAGAAGGGTAAGACCTTGTCTGCTGTTGGAGTGCATTTTTCCACTCCTACTAGACCCTTTCGTAAGGGTCAAAAAGGTAGTGGGAAGATGTGGTTCAGAAAATCTCAGAGGTCTTACCAAGATGCACATGGTGAAAGTTCCCCCAGTGACAGAGGGGGAACAATAACGGAAGTCGCCACCCTCACAGCAGGGGGGGCCTGCAAAACTAAGGCTTCAGAGAATCTTTTTTGTTTGAGACCTTGCCAGCACTCCTGAAGGAGTGCCCGATTGCTCGCCCCTGAAGGCAGGTGGGGGAGTGATTGTCCCTGCACCAAGAAATCTAGCTAAAGATAACAAATGACAGATGGGTGCAAGACATAATATCCAGAGGATACATCATCCCTTTCTCCCTTCCTATCCCAGGAAACAAAAGTGATTCCAGATGTTCCACTCAATCAAAAGGAACAAGCAACTATAGAAATTCAAATGTTGCTAACAAAAAGAGTCATCCAAGAAGTCCCCGCAGACCAGATAGGATCCGGAACTTACTCAAAATTCTTTTTAGCTCTGAAGAGAACAGGGGACAAGAGACCCATTTTGAATCTCAGCAATCTGAACAAATCAGTAAATAAGACCAAGATGTTCTTTATGTTTCAGTGTTGCAGTCATTATATTTGGGTTATCCCTACCAGGGTAACCCTCAGTCGGCCCAAATACCAGAGGCTTAGTATTTCTGTGTCAGTTGGTGTCGCTACAGAACTGATTTCAGGTCATCAGTAGTATAAAGTAAGGCAGCTGATGCCATTACATCAGTCTTTCTTGCTGAGGAGCCCGAAGCAGAAGCAGTTCGCATGAGTGCTGGTCGGCCACTATCTGAGTTTTCGTTTTCCAAACTGAAGCTGAAGTCTTTTAAAGCTAAGTACCCCATTCGGGATCCTATTTTCTTGCTCTAACTGATGTCAGAAAAAGTATTTCACACTACCATTTCTCGAACCAGACCGACGGCTTCGTTTGCATCTGACATTCGTTCGAAAATACCAAGTTTCTAAGGCCCAGGGTATGAACCACACCCAAGAAACTGACAACCCAATCTCAGGCACCTGCTTCCTTGCCTCAGTCTCAAATACGTAAAATGGCAGAAGACCTTATAATGCTGATCAAGGGAAGCCAAGTTACCCCTTCCAAAAGAAAAAGAGATTTTTCCCCAGTAGTTTTATCTGAACAGGAGTCCGATGACTCTGATGCTTCTGAATATGAAGACATGCAACCCCTTTCTGCTTATGAGGATTCTGATGCAGAGGAATCCATTCCTTCAGCTTCTCCACCCGAATAATTTTCCTTTGGGGAAACCCTACATACTTTAAGGGAGCATTTCCAATGGGAATGTCAGGACTACCCTCAGTCTAAAAAGAGACTCAGGGAATTCTTAGACCTTCCACAGCACAGACCCTTGGCCATTCCTTCTATCCTGGATGTTGGGATGATGTTTTCATGGAATCTGGTTTGACTCCTGACACCCTCCCTCCTGCTCCCAGGAAACCTGGCAGGTATTATAGAGTCCCTGACTGGCACACACTTCTTTTCAAAAATCCTACTGCTGACCCTGAGGTTATTTCTCAAGGGCCTAAAGGCATTAAAGCAACTTCTACTAAGAATCCCACCCCCTCAGATAGGGATTCCGAGCATTAGACAGATTGGGTAAAAAAGTATACACCTCTGCTACTCTTGCTATTAGAGCACTAAATTGTCAGTTCCATATGCTAAAATTTCAGCAACACACCATGGAACTCCTCAAAGAAAAATATCATCTTTTCCTGCTTGTGCAGAAAATAGAGTTACAATAGTTAATGCATTCTGCAAGTCAAGTAACTAAGCACACCTTACACTCTGGTGTTGATGCCCTAGAAGCATCTTGCAGGGTAGCAGTCACTGGTTCTGTCCATAGAAGGCATGCTTGGCTTAAGGAGCAACCCTTGCCAGACCATGTCAAATCCAAATTATTGGATGCACCCTTGCACAAAGACAACTTATTTGGCACCAAGGAAGAGGAGGTCTTAAAAGAGATGGAAGAAAAAGCTAAATCTATGCAAACAGTTAAGGATTTCCTGCAGGTCCAGCCACTCAGGTTCAGTAGGCATTGCCCCTCCAAGCACTGGTCCTTTCCTGCCCCCACCAGGTCAGTTCAGCCCAGACCCAGGGGAAGCAGACCCCCCCCCCAGACAACAGCCATAGGGAATGCAGAGATCAAAGCAATGGAGTTCCTTCACTTCAAAACCAGGGAGTGCCAAGCCACCCCCTCATGGTAAAACTCTCAATGACTCTCCACTTCCACCCCCTCCCTCTGCCCACCTGCACTTGCCCCTAGGAGGAAAACTCTCCTTCCACGCAAGCACCTGAGCCACCATTACCTGCGACCACTGGGTCCTCAACATAGTGTCCCAGGGATACAAATTTTCTTTCCACACTCCTCCAGCCCCAAAAGGGTTCCCAGATCTTTCACCAAACCAGTGGGCAGAAGCCAAAAAGCAAGTCCTTTCCCTGCTCTCTATGAGGGCAATAGAACACATTCCTGCAGAACAAATAGGCCAAGGTTTTTACTCCAGGCTCTTCCTGGTACTCAGAAAAGAGGGCACCTGGTGCCCGATCCTTGATCTATCCATTCTAAAAACCTTCCTGGTGATTCCAATATTCAAAATGCTCCCCCTGCAAAAACTACTACACATGCTCTCCAAGAATGATTGGTTAGCCACCCTAGACCTAAAGGAGGCCTACCTCCACATCCCAGTCAGGGAATCATGCAGGAAATGTCTACGTTTCAGGGCAGGATCTTTGCACTTTCAGTTCTTTGCACTTCCATTTGGCTTATCTACTGCTCCCAGAGTTTTCACAAAATGTCTGGTTCCCACCATTGCTTTTTGCAGACAAAGAACTATTCAAATTTACCCATACTTAGACGACTGCCTAATTCAGGCAGACGGTCAGGAAAAGCTACTCAAGCACCTGGCCTTTGTAATGGACCTACTGACCTCAGTAGGGTCCACTATCATTGAAAAGAAATCCAAACTAATACCCACCCAAAATATTATATTCCTGGGAGCAAGCCTGGACACAACATCCCAGATGGCATTCCTTACTCCAGAAAAGCAAACTTACCTGATAGTCTATTTCTCTCAACTAGCCACCAGACCACAGTTATCTGCAAGGAAAATCCTGCAAGCTCTGGGGTTCATGGCATCTTGCATTCTACTCATTCCATATGCCAGACTACATATGAGGAAACTTCAGTGGTACCTAAAAAGCCTTTGGTGTCAACACTCTCAAGACCTAGAAACTCTTATACCAATGATACCTTGCCTAAGGAAAGATTTTCTGTGGTGGACAGCAACATGCTACCACAACAAGTGACTACCCTTCTCACCACCCCATGCCACCCAGACCCTCACCACAGACACATCCGACTATGCCTGGGTTGCACACCTGGATGGCAGGTTCATACAGGGCCAATGGAGCCCACATCAAATACATCTGCACATCAACCAAAAAGAGATGTTAGTTGTTTAGCATGCATTGACAGCTTTCAGGCCCCTTCTCTCCCTAGGAGTTCTACTGATCAAAACAGACAACACCACTGTGATGTGGTATATCAACAAGCAGAGAGGGACTCACTCCTACCCTCTATGCAGGCTCGCCATGACCCTTTGGCACACAGCCTCAGCCATGCAACTACACCTGTTGGCACAATTCCTGCCAGGCTTTTTAAACTCTTTGTCAGACAACTTAAGCAGAAATCTTCTGGACCCACATGAGTGGCAGCTAGACTAAAGAACCTTCACCCTAATAACTCAGAAACGGGGTACCCCGAAGGTCGACCTCTTTGCTTCCCATTCCAACCATCAGCTCAGCAAGTTCTGCACCAGGGAGCCTCACTACAGGGCCTGGAAAGTGGATGCCCTATCCTTCCAGTGGAGCAACCTCTCAGTCTATGTTTTTCCCCACTACCTCTCATTACCAGGCTACTGCTGAAAATAAGGCAGGAAAAAACTAGGGCAATTCTAATTGCTCCAGACTGGCCTCACCAGCACTGGTACCCACTGCTGCACAGCCTGTCCCCTCTGCCGCCATGGCATCTCCCTCAGATCCCAACCCTCCTAACCCAAAGGGAAGGAGAATTCATGCATCCCCAATTGCAGACGCTCAATTTGGCAGCCTGGCTTATTCCCTGACCACCGAACAAGCTATCAATCTCAGTAAACAGGTTCTACATGTTATACGTGAGGCCAGATGCCCTAGCACTAGAAAGTCTTATGCTGACAAATGGAAAAGGTTTTGCATCTGGATCCAGGCTAAGGGAGCTGATACGGCACAGCTCTCTGTACCTCTCATCCTGGATTACCTAGCTGACCTACTAAACAGTGGTCTCTCTTTTTCCTCTATTACAATTCATGCCTCTGCTATCTCTGCTCATTTCAACACGGAGCAACCACTTTTCTCACACCCTGTCATCAAACAGTTCCTAAGAGGGGCTAGCAACTTGAGGCCACCCAGAAGAGCACCTACCCCAGCTTGGGGAAGAGCACCTACCCCAGCTTGGGATCTAAACTTTGTGTTGGAAAAGCTCACCCTACCCCCCCCCCCCTTTGAACCAGCAGCTTCAGCAGAGTTAAAGTTTCTTTCCTGGAAGACAGCTTTGCTTCTGGCCATCACTTCAGCCAGAAGAGTATCCAACCTACAAGCACTCATGGCTGTAGAGCCCTTCATCATCTTCCATGCTGACAGGGTGTCCCTCAGGACTAACCCATCCTTCATACCAAAAGTGGTATCCAGTGTGGCTCTCAACCAATCCATTCATTTGCCCACTTTTTTCTGTAACCCACAAAACAAGGGAGAAAGGATACTACACTCTCTAGATGTGCACAGATAGCTCAGATTCTACCTAGACAGGACTAAATCATTCAGAAAGACTGATCAATTGTTAGTAAGCTTTGCTGCAGGAGCAGAGGGCAAAGCTATAGCCAAGCAAACCATTTCCAAATGGATAGCACACTGCAGCCATTTCTGCTACAAGCAACACGGGAAACCTCCCCTTAAGGGGGTCAGGGCTCACTGTACCAGAGCAGCCTCCACCTCTGCAGCTTTCCTCAGAGAAGTCCCCACCAGGGACATCCTGGAAGTTGCAACATGGACATCTGTTCACACCTTCACCAAGCATTACCACCTGCCTATCTACTCCAAATCCAGGGCAGGCTTTGCCACTGTAGTCTTGCAGGGCATCTTAGCCAGCCCCTAGTCTTCTTGACTGCCTCCACCCTTTTCCTCAGCTTTGGGAATCAACCCAAATGTGATAACTGCAACAGTGAAACACAAAGAACATAGCACTGTTGTGTATACTTACCATAAATGTAGATGTTCAAGTGTATTCACTGTTGCAATCCTGGTTTCCCTCCCTCCAGCCCCCTTTTCTCTGTGTGTGTGTCTTTCTCTCTCTCTCTCTCTCCTTGCAAGGAACCTTTTGGTATTTACTTTCTACTGGTGGGGTTCTTCCACTATTTACTGGCTCCCACTTGGGGGCTCCTGACAGTTGGGGCAAGAAAAACTGATGTAATGGCGATGGCTGCCTTTCTTTATACTACTGATGACCTGACATCAGTCCTGAAGTGACAGGAACTGATGCAGAAATACTAAGCCTCTGGTATTCAGACTGACTGAGTGCTACCCTGGTAGGAATAACCCAAATGTGATGACTGCAACAGTGAATGCACTCGAATATCTACATTTATGGTAAGTGTACACAACTGTACTTTCTGGATGGTGACACTGCAGTGGATACTTCCATTTCTGGAAAAAGACAACTGGATGTGCTCTGTAGACCTTCAGGATGAATACTACTATATTCGAATGGACAGGTGGTCCAGGAGGTTCTTGCGCTTCTGGCTAGGAGCCAGTCACTCCCAGTTTCGAGCTCTGCCCTTCAGTCTCACTACAGCCCCGAGTGTTCACCAAATGTATGACAGTAGTAGCGGCTTACCTGAGATGCAAAGGGATACACGTGTTTCCATTCCTGGATGACTGTCTCATGACCACCCTGACCAGGCATCACTTACTCCAATAAAGGGATTATGTCCTTCAATGTTGCCCTTCTCTAGGCATTACTGTAAATTACAGAAAATCTGCGCTAGAACCATCGCAAACTTTACTGTTCATAGGAGCAGAAATAAACACTACCACTCAGATAGCAAGGCTTCCACAAGACTGAGTAGATGACCTCCATCATCTTGTCAGAATTCTAATAAAGAAGTCCAAAGGCAACACAAAACTAGTTCTCCACGTGCTAGGGAAAATGGCTGCATCCATCAAACTAATTCCCCTAGCTCGTCTCCACAGGAGGGTTCTCCAGTGAATGCTATTTGCTCAGTGGTCAATCTTGGAACTTCCAGTGCCTCACAAGATCATGACGACCAATGCCTGCATGAAAGATCTCCAATGGTTGATCCACTCACCTTTAGTGCTTCGAGGCAATCCTTTCATTCCTTCTCCACCTCTGGCCATTGTGAGCACGGACACTTCCTAGACGGGGTGGGCATTTTCTCTGGAAGACAGTTCAAGGCGTCTGGCAAGATCATGAGGCTCGCTTGCATATAAATGTCCTAGAGATGAGAGCGGTACTTTTAGTGTTGCAGGTATTCCAGTACTGTCTTCCTATGGGAACAGTTTCAATCCAGACAGACAACATGGCTGTAGTGCGGTATATCAACAAACAGGGGGGAACCAGATCTACCCACTTTGTCGAGAAGCTCTCAGGGCCTGGCATTGGGTAATAGCCTCCAACCGCTTTCTAAAAGCAATGTACATCCCAGGGAAATCCAGTGTCATTGCGGACAAACTGAGCAGAGCCATTCTATGGTCGCACAAGTGGTCCCTTAATCAGAAAGTTACGGAAGTGATGTTCCGCAAATGGGGCCAGCCTTGCTGCAACCTTTTTGCATCATCCAACAATGCCAAATGCAGCAACTGCTTTGCCGTTATCCCTCCTGTGGGGGAGTCACCAAGGGATGCACTTGTTTACGATTGGCCCCTGCGAGTCATTTATGCTTTTCCCCCCGATTCTTCTAATTCCAAAGCTTCTACAAAAAGCGAGTTTGATGGAGACAACCATTATCCAATTGCTCCCTACTGGCCTTGTCAAATCTGGTTTCCCTTTCTTCACCCTCATCTTTGGGACGAACCCTGGATTCTGGACCCAGTTCCAGACCTTCTGACACACACGTCAGGGATGGTTCATCCCAACCTAGACACCCTGAAATTGACAACTTGGCTACTCTAGTTCCCCTAATTGCCAAGTTTCCATCCCTCTCCTCCACAGTCAGGCATATTATTTTATCATCCCATAAAACATCTACTCGGAAATGTTACAAAAGCAAATGGAAGAAGTTTGTTATATGGGCAAACTGTAAAAAATAGACCCTTTTACAGCACCAGTTCATTCTGTTTTACAGTTTTTGTCAGAGATCTTCAGTGATTGAGCAGCAGCAGCTTCAGTTAAAGTTCAACTAGCTGCGATCTCTAATTTTCATATAGGAGAAAATGAACATTCTATCATGTCACATAGACTTTGCAGAGCTTTTCTGAAGGGCACTGTTATGCTAAGTCCTCCATATAAACATCCAGTGCCGCCTTGGGATCTTATCTGAGTTGCACACCTTGTCCATAAAACCTCCTTACGTAATCTTTCACAAAGATAGGGTTTCATTACACACTAATCCATCCTTTCTACTTAAGGTTTTGACAGAAAATACCCTTAACCAATCTGTAGACCTTCCAGTTTTCTTTCCCAACTTCCAAATTAAAGGAGAGTATTCCTTGCATCTCGTAGATGTTCATAGACAATTATGTTTTGATTTACACAGAACTTCAGAATTCAGGAAATCAGATCACCTTTTTGTCTCATATTCTGACACAAGGAAAGATCTTCCAGTTTCAAAAGTCACATTATCCAGATGGCTTTCATCATGCATATCCCTACATTTACAATTCTAAAAAGAGAGCCCTCCCAAATGTTGCTAAAGCTCATTCCACTTGATCTGTGGCCACATCTGCAGCTTTTCAAGCTAAACTACCACTGGATAATATCTCTACTCGGGCAGGACCTCATACCTTTATTAATCATTATAAAGTTTATCTGGCCACTAGGAGTAGAGCCTCCATTGGTTCTATGGTTCTGAGGAATATTCTCCCATGAGCCACCCAAGAGTTCAGTTACTTGGGACGTGGTCCCACAAGTGAGAATAAAGGCGAGATTGACATTCCATGTGTGTGTTTTCCATCTCATCCTTTATTCTCACAACCCTTCCTCCTCCTCCTGCCTATACTCTTGGTAGACTGGATAACAGAATAGGAATTCAGCAATGCCATGTAGCCTCAGAGAGTATACCCTTTCAGTCTGGTTCTAATTTATGGCAGTAGGTATATATATATATATATATATATATATATATATATATATATATATATATATATATATATATATATACACATATTTCTATACATCAGCAAATTGCTACTAAGTCCTTTTTTATGTGCTGATGGGGGGCAAACAAGATCTGAGGTAACTAGGGGAATGCATTATGAGTAAAGAATGAGGCCCATGAGCTTTGCTGAAGACCTTGAGCTGGAGAATTGGCCGAGATGGAGCCAACACATCAGATCAGACCCATAAGTTAGAATAAAGGATGAGATGGACAACGCACATGGAGCGTTATGGTAAGAACATAACTTCTTTTTTCATAGATTCATCGGTAAGTACAAGGCAGGCAGTCTGGCTAATGACCCATATTCAAAAGTTCCCGCCAACTTCATGGAGGCAATATAAGGTAGACCAGGAGAGAATTTGAGGCTGCCCATTCAGTTATCTAGGTTTATCTTTAAGGTGTCAAGAGTGTTAGTCTGCTTCGCATGTTAGTAAAGTTTGCTGAGGAGATGGGGGTGTACATTGGGATTTCCCCTCCCAGTATTCCAGAACAAATAGCCACATCTACCATCCCCCTTCAAATCTCCCAAGAACAAGTTGTCAGTACACTGTCTAAAGCTAAGAACACTATGTCTGTGGCCTACTTGCCAGCCTGAAACATGAATTGTCAGACCACCTTCAGAAGCTGTTCAACTTTAGCTTCAAAACAGAATGAATGGAGGACAGCAACAGTCATTCCCTTGCACAAAGATGACACTACTATAGACCCAGGCAATTGCAGACCTATAAAACTGACCAGCCTAATCTGTAAGGCTATGGAAAGTTTCATTTTAGTGGTGATCCCTAAACTGATGGAAGTCTTGTATTTTCATTTGCAGTTGTGGTAGAACTGTGAGCTACTGCCAAATCTGAGCCTCATTTAATAATTTCTTACTGCATTATTTCCATAAACAGTGCTACTAGTAAATTTCTGCATAGTGTGGTGCCTTAGACTGTAGTGGGATTGCAGTAGTGGCAGCATTGTAAATTCTGCTGCAGGATTTCTGCTTCAGTGATTTTATAGCTGTTTGCATTTCATTTTTTGTGGCTAGAGTTTTATATTCTTATCAGTTACCTGCTTAAGGTTGCATTCCACTGTCTTTCTATTTACTTTCGTATACCCCCCCCCATTCTTTACGTCTAGCCCAGCCCCAACTGATACATTATGTTTCTGAAATTCTGCCATACTTGGGGATGTTGACCTGTAGCTCAAAGTCATAGAACTAAGAGAACTGTGACTTGCTACAGGTTCTGAAGTCACAGAGCACCAATGGTGGCTTTATTTGACTGGATCCCTTTCTAGCTGGTCTTCTTGCAACTTGAATTTTTTCCCCAACCATCTCACCTTCCCCTTGTCATGTTAAAATCCTGTGTCTCTGACTTCCACTCTTTATGATCTTCTGATTTCCAAAGTCCCCCTCTCCCTTCTTTCATTGCTTTTGTCAGTTGTCTAAGCTTTTTAAGTACTTTTCCCACCAAGGATCCATAGTAATGAGAGTTCTTCTAGCAAACCAGTATTGGTCTTGAGTGAACCTGCTTACTACACATTGACTCGTGCTCATTTTTTCCAGAGCTGCCATCTGCTTGGCATCCTCACCCTACTTTCGGAGGGTACTGAATTAATCTTGCTCCATCCCTGACATATACGTGATTTATTTTATTGTTTTGCACTTCATTTAACTGTTGATTTTGCAGATTAAATCCCTTTAAATGTCCCTAATATTGTACTGTTTGCTGATTGCTGAGAGATGCATTTTTGAGAAGCCTTCCAAGCATTGTTACTGTGTAATTTGCTACTTTGTATTTGTTGCTGGAATGTAATTGTTGCATTCCTGCTCTTTTGGCCCAGCAACACTTCCCTTTTACAGAGTTGCATGAAGAGAAACTAGTTTATGCAGGAACAAGCATTACTTACTGCACATGCTTATGGGTAGATAATCCTGTTACTACTCTTCAGTCCTGCAACAGTTTACTGACTACTCAAACAGGGCCAGAAACCATGGACATGAACTTTCATGCTATTTCCGCATCCAGTTTAATGGACATGGGCATCTTGAGACATTACAGCTGTTGCTTTGTGTTTACCGACAGTCAGCTTGTTCTCAAACAATATGATAAGGTATGTGAGAGATAAATTTATACAGTGTCACTGAAGGCAAAGCTCTCACATACAAGCACACATAATACTAACCAGTTTGTCAGAAATGTACACACAAAACCCACCTCACACAGTGTAGATCAGACACTCAGACCCACATATGCTGAGGCTCTTAAAAGTAATTTTCCTGAACCCCAAAGACTTCCCAGACATTTGACCTACAACAGGTATCCTCCGCAGTTCCAAAATCACTCCACCAGAACAACACCCACTACAACACATACAACCACACCACATGTAGCCTCAGTGTCAAAGCCTATAAGGCAAGCCACCACACAACTCAATATTTTAGTCACAGGAGACACCATTGTGAGACTCACAGACATCCCACTCGTCAGGCTGAATAAGTTGAAAGTCACAGTCAGTAGTATAACACAGGCTAGGAGCTGTCAGTCATGCACACACTCAGCTGTTTGGACTGCTGATACCAGTATCTCTGTCATAATCTGTGTGCGTGTAAATGACCTGAGACATACCTCCCTGTTCTATATTAAGAGAGGCATTATGGAGCCGTTGCACTATATATATATATATATCCCAGTCTGGTATGAGACTAGCATTGAGTAGCATTTCACCTTCACCAAGGATAATGCCCAGCATGAACAGAAGATGATTGACTTTTATATTTATCTTAGCTTCTGGAGTCATTCCAAGGGGGTGCAGTATTTATCATCATGGGAGGGTATAGATGACAGACCCTTGCCAAGGATGGTCAACACCTGTCCCGTCTAGTCTATTGAATATTGGCTAAAACATTGTCCTCCCATAATGCTTTTTTAGGCAGTGTCAGACTGATAAACCTTCCGACATAGCAAAACCAACCCAAGGGAATCTGAAGGTGTTACTGCTCAATGCCAGGAGTATAAACAAGAAACTCCACTCCCTCCAAGCTCTCCTCACCCAGAAGAATGTAAATATCTTTGCAGTTACCAAGACATGGTTTAAGGCCACAAAGAGCACCCAGGCAGTGCAAGGCTACAGTGCTTTCCACACATTTAGGCCAGCTACTGAAGAGGCAGGGACTAAAGGTGGAGGTGTCTCAATTTAAATCAATAACAAGGTTACCTCAAGACTCGTCAAACAGGATGATGAGCTTGAGCTCTCCCACATCCAAATTATCATAAGGCAAAGTTCCATACCATATCCTTTCTAGCTATAGACCCCCCTCTGTGACCCAGGAAACCCATAACTCATACTTAAACTTGCTGGAGACACTCATCATTCAACCCAGTACCGTATTCATGGGTGACTTTAACTACCCCATTTAAACAGGAAATCATACACAACCTCAAACCTGTAGGCCCAACGATTTCTGGACTTTATAAACACTACCACTCTGGACCAGGTAGTCCACATGTCCTCTCTGGTAAAGTCAGACAATTAAGCTGTCTCCTTTGAAATAAAAATAAAATCTTTGACCTCATCTAACCCTGTAGCAATTAAGAACTATTCTTAGGCAAATTTATTTTTAAGTTACAACTTGACAAAATTTCAAGCCCCCTCCCAACCCTGAGACCACAGTTGCCTCTGCAGAGTTGTTCACAGATGTTCTATACAGCCATATTAATAAATGCATAGAAACAACTGTGTCTATCAGAAATAAGTTCAGAACAAACTCAAAAAACAGACCACCATGGTGGAATCCAAACATCAGTAGGCTGTACAACATAAGGAAGAAAAGCTGTAGCAAAATTCAGGAAATACAACTCCCTCATCAACCTAAACAAGCAACTCAGAGGGCAAAACAGGACTACCAAAGCCTTTTTTTAGATAAAAATAGCCTCCCAGGCCAAGGACAACCACAAGACTTTCTTTAGCTATGTCCATAACCTCAAAGGCTGTAGACAACAATGCTCAGAGCTGATTGTGAATGGAGCTACCTACACTGAGCTGGAAGATATAGCAAATCTACTGGCCAACAAATTCAGCTCCAATTCCCCCCCCCCCACACCCCCACCCATCAACAAATACCATTGAACATAACCCTCCTAACCATGACAAGGGAACAGGCCTTAATCACACTCTCCAAGGTCAAGAACACCACATTCATTGACCTGGATAATATCCCAGGATGCCAACTAAATAGCATTAAACAAATCCTTTCAGGACCACTGGAGTCACTATTTAATCACAGCCTCCATTCCAGCTTTGTGCCACGTGACTGGAGAAATGTGAGTCATTTCTCTATATAAGGGTGGGCCTTCTATGGACCCCACAGACTATAGCCCCATTAGTCTGACTAGTGTCATATGCAAAGCCATGGTAATTATTATCACAGAAATTATTAATAATGACATTGGAATCCTCCAGACACTGGATGTAACCCAGTTTTGTTTTGTCAAGGGAAGATTGTGCCAACTCAGACTGGTAGACTTTTTTGAAAATGTCACCAAGGCAATGGATGAAAGCAAAACAGTCCATACTGCCTACCTTAACCTGGCTAAGGCATTGTAAACAAACATTTGGAATTAAGCTTAAACCCCTATGTCACATATTGGATTGCCAGATGGCTATCAAATAGAACCCGGGAAGTTAGGATAGAGGAGTCCACCTCCACAAAGAGGTTGGTCATTAGCGAAGTCCCTTAGGTATCAGTGATGGATCCTCTCTTTTTTGGTATCTACTGCTGCTAATACAAGCAAATAAATAGTGCCATAGACATGGTTTAAAACTCAGTCCCAAGACATGCATAATAGTACCCTTTAGTAACTCGACTATCCCAGGAAACTTCCTCATTGATAGCACATCCCTAGGAGTAGAACCAGTAGTCAGGGAATTGGGGATGTATGTAGACAGTAACCTAGCTATTGACCAACATATGTCTAAGGTACTAAGAAAATCATTCTATGTTGCTCAGCATATATGCAAGCGTATGGCATCTAGGTCCAAGGAAATCATTGTTCCACTGTATTCGTCCCTCATCATACCCATCATTGAGTATAATGCCCCTTCAGTGTGTACCTGACAAGGCACATGCAACAAATGGAATGTCCACAAAGGCTTTTCACAAAAATAATACATGGCTTTAACATGTTCTATATAGATTGCTTCAAAGCCCTATCCCTATACTTTGTATCCTACAGATTGTTGAGGGGTGATCTATGTCTGGCATACAGCGCTTCTCAGGATTCTGTGCTGATGGACTTCTTGCTTAGGCACAAAACAAATAGCATCAAAACTACCTGATTCAGTGTCTTAAACCTTGCTTGTGATATAAATAGTACATGTTGGAGGGACAGGTAACTGTCTGACAGAATACCCCTTCCATGGAACAAGCTTCCCATTCCTGTGAAGCAGAGCTGTTCCCTGACTCTATTCAAGCGTAAACTGAACCTCTGGATGGGAAGTCAGAAATTCACCCCAGGTCTGTCACCTATGTCTGTAATGGATAGAGGCAGCCAGTAGATGTTTGACCACCAATGCACTAGCTTACATATACCCCTAAAAATAACCTCTAGGGCACCAAACTTGTGGATACATTTGGAATGCATGGCTGTTCTTAAAAAAGGCCCTTGTGGTTGTTAGCCTAGTACATACCTATGAACCTATGAACTCATTGATAGGGATATAGATAAACTACAGACTCTCAACCAACCCATGTGGGATTCATCAAGGGCAGGTTCTATGCACTTATTATAGTCAACTTCTTTGTAAAAGTCACTGAGCAATGGATAAGGGCAACTCAGTTCACTTCCTGTCTGGACCTTTCAAAGTCTGTTGACACCATGTAGCATTCAGGAATCATAGATAAATTCTTCCATCTAAATGTTAACTCATATGTGAAATGATGGATAGCAGACTGGCTCACAAGTAGAGTGCAGGAAGTAAGGGTGGGCTGCTTTACTTCCTCTAAAATACCTGTCACTAGTGGAGAACCTCAGGGTTTAGTCATTGGGACAGTTCTCTTTGATTTCTTCTCAGAGGTCAAAGCTAATGTTAAGGGATTATGGTTTACCAAATGGCTACAAACTTGATGCCATCATAAACTCCCCAGAGGACACCTTAATCTTACAAGAGGGTCTGTCCCAAATAGATGGTGCCAAAACCAAGGACTGAAACTAAATGCCCAGAAATGCATAATTTTATCCTTTGCCAAGCATGTCTGCTTTTATAACTTTCACATTGACAACGTGCCTTTGAAAACTGATCCTTTAGTTATAGATCTAGGAACAATTGAGGACAGTAATCTGGCCTTTGACCAACATGTGACCAAGGTGGTAAGAAAATTATTCTGTGTTGCCCAACTCATAAGTAAGGACAGAGCATCCGGGTCGAAGAAAGTCATAGTGCCACTTATTCAGCCCTTATCAAATCCATCATTGAGTATAATGGTCCCCTCGGCATGTACCTGACCAAACATATGAAACAGCGGGAACACCCACAAAGGTTAATTACCAGGAGAATCCAAGGTATAAACACATTATCCTGTATTGATCACCTTAAAACCCTATCTTTATACTCTGTTTCCTGCGGTTACTAAGAGGCAATCTATGCCTGACATACAGGACATCCTCTGATCCAGCTCTGATGGACATTTGTCATATCCACAGAATGAGCAGCATCAGAACCACTAGATCAAAGGATTTCAGTTTTGCTTGTGACTTAAAAAAGACATGTTGGCAAGACAGATATGTGTCTCAGAGAATCTCCATGCTCTGGAAAAGGCTCCCCAATCCATGTGAAGCAGAGTCCATCCCTAACCCTATTTAAGTGTAACCTTGATCAGTGGATTGGAAAAAGGAAATTCACCCTGGGTCTGGCCCCTATGTCTCTGATAAACAGAGGCAAACAGTACTGGACAAACTAACATACCCCCAGCATAATCTCTAGAAACTTCCTAACATATCCCTCTTAATAAACACCCATGATACATGGGGACACAATTAGGTTGGATTGCATGGCTAGGTTTATAAAGGCTCTTGTGGTCGTTAGACTAGTATATAAATATGAACCTATGAACCTGTGTTGACAATGAACTGTCCTTTGATCACTGTGTATCCACTGTTGTGAGGAAATCCTTTTTCATCGCACAGGTTATATCAAGGGTATGTAATTGTCCCTCTGTATTCAGCACTCATTAGGCTGATCATTTTTGATATGTACCTGTCCAAACACCTGTCACAGTAAATTCTTCCTCACTGAAATAATCAGGGGCCTAAATCATAAAAAAATATGTGGACCACTTCAAAGCCTTGTCTCTCTTTTCTGTGTCATATAGGATACTGAGAGGTCTCCTCCGCCTCACTTTTTAACTTCAACAGACCCTTCTGCTTGACTTTCTTGGGTATCAGCACAGGTCTCTTGAGTACACTGTTTTCTTTTGGGTTAAACCCCCTCTATTTTAATTTGGTGAATATCACCTTCTCACTTTCTTTTCTGTCCCTTTATTGTCCTTTCATTACAAATGGTATATCAGAACAGAATTTGTTCACAGCTTTACCTCTTTCTTTGCTAACAGATACCTGTTGGAGAGTGTTTGCCTATATTTGCAGTCACTGTTAACAGAAACAGGATCAGAATTCTTCATTCTCCTTCTTCATTTTCTGTACTCACTTCATTGTAAGGTTTTTCAAGTGCCTTTCTTTTTCAGTTTTTATCCTGTTTTGTTTCTGTGCTAGCGGATGTAAGTTTCTGTGTATAATTCTGTCTTATATGTCAAAGTTTTTACATCTCTTGCGGTTTTGGGGTTTGTATTGCTCTGTCATTGGGACAAACTTATGGTACCAGACTGAATCCCATTTACTCCCTAACTATTGCCAAAGTCTAGTTACTTTTGTAGTTTCTATACCATCTTCCTTCTCTTCCCTTTTTTTCGGGATTTCTGTATGGATGTCATTGCCTTGCTCCTCTAAACCTTTTTTTATACTAAATCAGTGTATCTAGCAGTGGATCTGCCTCTTTCTTGTTAGGTGCATCAGGCTGGCATGCTGTATCTGTGGCTTCTCCCTCTTTCCCCATTTTCTGCAGTGTTTTTAGGAAAGTCATTAAGCTAAATCAGGGGTTACAGCCATAGCATGCAAGAGTTTTCCCAAAACTGTCTGAATTTCTACATGGTTTAAGGGCATACACTTTTTTTGTCACACAGAATGCATATTACTTCCATTTGTTGGCTGTTGCTAATCTTATGCTTGCATACCTGGAGAAGTTTTACAAGGAAAGTCAAGCTTTCAGAGTCTATCATTGCTTGAACCTAGCTACTTTCTAAAAATGTAGTACATTTTGTTGGCTTGGTTGTAACACAGTGGCAGAAGGCTGTCTCAGTTATAGCTGTAGTTCTGCTGCTGTGGTGATGTAAAGGGATAAAAGTCTGACTACAGCCTAGTCGACGTGGGTTCAATTTGTAGCTCAGGCAGCTGACAGGTATGGAGGGATGTGCGTGCCCTTTTCAGGTTGGTGGGTGTACATTGATGAACAAACAGATGCAAAGACCTCTGAGCCCCCAGGATGCCCTTAGGATCCATGATTCGCCCGATCAATAGTGTAGTAAGTCTGGGGGTGGGAGATGAGCTGGTAGCCCTACATCGATTTGGGGCTCTGGAGAGCCAGGCTCATTAAATGATGTCCAAAGGGGGACCAAAAATATTTATAACTTTAGTTTTACTTGTCTCCATAGGAATTAGTTAATCTAAAGTATTTTTTCAGGTTTTTACACTTCTGTAAGAAGCACTGTCTCCTATGATAGAAGCACGGAACATAGGAATGAGACCCCCTCCCTCCATATTTGTAAATTAACACATAACATGTTGCTTTTTATTTCACATGAATTGTTAGAATATGATATTGTCCTTCTCATTCTTCCTCACTGATGGGTTATGGATCCGATCCTCGAATACCACTTGAGTGCATTTTCCAGACTTCAGATCCTAATCTCAAGATCCTCCCTCATCCCATAATGCAACACACTACCTCTAACTCCTTAGATGGCATTTGCCACCATCCTAGTCAGATGTGTGATTCTGGTAATCGAGGTGCAAAAAATTAAATTTTAAACTTTTAGTCTAAATTTGTTTATTTGTCTTTGGTCTGTTATTTCTTTTTGCTTCCTTCCTCCCTCAGTGGCCATGTGTGGCTGGAAATACTTTGATACCCACGGTTGTTAACCTCTTGTACTTTTTCCTGCTGGGCGTTTTGTCTCAGCCTACAGTTTCCACAGGGTAGATGACTATTTACTTTATATGGCTTTTCATGTAGTCACAGTGGTTGGCCTGCTGTGGTTGTTCTTCCCTTTCTCCAAGGGCTTTGTTTTTGTCCCTGCATTTTGTCCTTAACAGGCCCATGCTGGGCTAGCTTGTTGCCTATTGGCTTGACTGCTCAGAAGGTTTTCCCGCCAGACTTGCCTGCACTGTCCGGTTGTGCTGTGAGTATCCAGCTCATGTTTTTTGGTCCGTTCCTCATCAGTCTTGTTTTTTTGCTTTTTTGTTGTGATGTTTGGGATGGAATGAACACTCTACAGGTACATTTTTGGTTTGTGGCTGATCAGCTGAAAGCTGAAAAAAAAAAAACACATGACAGGGCAAGGTCTGGAGCCCTGTGTATCACTTAAATGCAGTAAGTTGGCTTTAATAACAACTTACATGACTCTAACTCGACAGGGTTAAGTTTTCAGTTTCAAACATCATGGCTTTAATATGCTTTGGTGTGTTAGAGTGGGGTGCAGGGCAACACTGCAGATCACTGTGTTTCTGCAAGGCAGGGAGTTTGTAGATCATAGCAGCAGTGTACAGGGCTGTCATATGGTTGGTCTCTCAGCCTCGTAAACACAGTTACCCTAGCAACCTTTACATTTATAAGATCTTCGGTCTTCTTCTGTCTTTGGTTCACCCCACATCAATGATGCATTGGGCCATAAATTTATAAGAGCAACACTTAAAATCAGTTCCTTCTTTTTCTTTGGCCCTTGCCCCTCTATTTGTCATGCTTGCTCAGATTCTTGCACTGACAGATTGAGAGCTATGCTTGCCATGCCTGTTCTCCCTTCAGTGAGAGCTGCTTAGCATGGCTGGTTTTAGCCAACCTAGCTGAGATAGCCTTTGAAGGAGCTTTTTCTTGCACATTGAGCAGCTTGGCTGGCACTGCAGTTTTTGTCTGTTAGCCACCTGGAGCTTTGACCTCTTCAATGGCTGTGTCAGCAGCCGATGTATACAGCGGCTCTTTTTCTTTCAATTGTACTATTTCTCATAGAATGTTCAGTTGATGTCTACATAAGTTTTAGTTTAAAAAAAATTAAAAAGAGAAAGTCACTAATGTTTCTAGAAGCTCAGATAACTGCATTACTCATGACACAGTCTACATTGGTTCTTTAGGGGCTCACACCCCCTTCAAAAATAAGAAGTTGGAAATAAAATGGGACCACTTTGCAGGACTTTGGATCCCAGCCCTCAGATTTGAAGATGTCCTTCTATTCTCATGTTGCAGTATTCTTACTGTGGGATCCTCCACCTCTGGCAATCCGAAAGTCGGATCCTGTACAAAAGCTTTCAGCCTGGTTGCTGTTGGTGCATAGGATGTCACACGTAGGGCCATAAACCAGGGACCTTAAATGTGATGTCAGCACACACAGACCTCAGAACTTTTCTGCTGCAGTCAAACATCAGATCGCTCCTCTTTATCAAGACGTTCGAAGCTAAGTACCTCATTGGGGATTTCTTACTTATATTAATTGCATGAGCTTGGTTTGCTGGTTTCTACATTAGCCGATGTCCGCTAAGAAGGGTAAATGCCAATGTGGGAGTCAAATTCCACATAAGGCCACCCATGACCATTGCATCTTTTGTCTAGGCTGGGAACACGACCATACCTTCTGCTGCATCTGCAATTCCTTCGTCCCTAAAACTCTTAGAAGCTGTTTGGTTGCCCTTAACCTGTACTTAGAAAATCAAAGGCTTAAGAAGCTAGCCCTTAGGACGGATCTGGAATCGGCTGACCCGATAGAGCTGCCAAAGAAAAAGGCCAAAGTTTCACGGCCTACCACCACTGCCTGTTCATCGTCGGACACCCCACCAATATAGGGGTTGAGTAACATCTGCTAGAGCCATCTGCTTCTCCGGCCCCCCCTTGAGGTAGCCGTGTCCGAAGCATCGGTCGGCACATCCATGGAGATGTTTCAGATGTCGGTTATTTCCGATGTCAAGTGGGAGCCAGGTTCTACCGGATGCCCTTCTGGATCTCAAGAATCTGAGTCTCCTTCCTTTGGTAAAGTCCCAGAATCAAGGACTACAGTGTCTCCCAAAAGTAATCCTTTTAAAGGAAGACAAAAAACTAAACATTTATCTACCTCTTCTGAAGGACAACCGGACTAGCAGTCCTTTACTCAGTCCCTGATGCAGGCCTTCATGGCCCTTAGACCTACACCCTCCTCAGCCTCCTCTATTCCAGTGCTCATGCCAAGGCCTACTTCTGCTGCCTCACACCTTCCCTCTATTCACCAGGAAGAAGAAGGAGAAGAGGCCCTCTCCTCTTGTTCAGAGGAGTTTATCTCCAGATGAGGATTCTGTTGAAGGAGATCCCCCCCAGAGGACATAACATTTAGTGAAACCATCACCAAGATGAAAGAATACTTCAAATGGGATACTTCCCAAATGACAGAAACTCAAAAAAGATACTTTGAGTTGTTGCAGGTTGAATCACCCTCCCCATCACGCATTCCTCCAGTGATTCCTGTATACCTTGATGCATTTGATTCTTGCTCTAAGAACTCAGACTCTCAGCCACCTGCCCCAAACAGACCAGACCATTTCTATAATCTGCCTGATGACCACAAATTCCTAGTAACCCCCCCCCCCCCCCCTTGGCGGACCCTGCTGTTATAGCTGTGGTCCCAGATAGACAATCTAGATTGCTCCTTTCTTCATCCCTTTTATCTTCAGATAAAGACAGTAAAATTATGGATGTTGGGAAAGAAGACTTACACCTCTTCCAACCTGGCCTTCAGAGCAATTAACTACCAAACACATATAATAAAATATACCTTGGACTTGGTAACACAAGCCTCTACACTTTTGAACTCCCAGCCTGACTCCCCTAACAAAACTGAAGTAGCATCTAAGCTATCCCTGGCACTCCAGGTGGCCAGGCACTCCATCAGATGCAGTTATGATGCAGCAGAGGCCTCTGCTAGATCAGCTACAACTGCATCAGTTATGCATAGATACTCCTGGCTTATGCTCCAACCACTGCCAGAAGATTTTAAGGCCAGAAACCTGGATGCTCTTCTTAACAATAACCTCCTGTTTGATAAGCAGTCTGCAGAGCTATTTAGAAATTTACAGGAGAAGAGCAAAGAGCTGAAGGATATTAAACACCTACTAGTCTCTCTCATACCGAAGTACTATAGAAATTATCCTACTAAAACATTCTATGTCAGAAGGGCCACTTCTATGACCACCCCTTCCTCTATCAGGCATAGGAAATGGACTAGAAGGCAACCTTCTTCGAGGACTACCTCTTTTCAGCCAGCCCAAAGACAGTCCTTTCAGGACAGAAATAATGGCAACAGTGAGTGACTGCCTTGCCCACCTCCCCCTGTCTTCCCATCTCTCTCACTGTCTGCCCCTTTGGAAAGAAATCACCACAGACCGCTGGGTGCTGCCAATAGTTGAAAAATGATAGTAACTATCCTGGCAGGAATACCCACCCCACATTCCTTTCACACCCAAAAATCAGCTTCACCTAATTCCCCACATTATCCAGGATCTATGGGCACAAGGCACCATAGAATCCATCCCATTAGGACAAGAAGGAAAAGATTTTTACTCCAGAATTTTCCTAGTTCCAAAACAGGATGGGCCATGGAGACCAATCCTGGACTTATCCATTCTAAATCTTTTTCTAAAAGTCTCCTGTTTCAGAATGCTGTCCCTGCAGACCCTGCTTCCGCTATTGCCACCTCAAACATTCATGGCCACTTTGGACCTGAAGGAGGCTTACCTCCACATCCCCTTACACCCAAACCACAAGAAATACTTACGCTTTGCTGGGCCTTGCTCTCATTTTCAGTTTACTGCCTTGCCCTTTGGTTTGTCCACTGCACCAAGGGTTTTCACCAAATGCCTAGCTCCTGCCATAGCCTTCTGCAGGACCAATCTATCCCTGCCTAGATGATATTTTGATTCTTTCAGAAAGAGACCCTCAAAAATCATCTCCGGTTCTCTGTGTCCCTGCTTCAGAGACTAGGTTTCACACTGAACCTCCCCAAGTCATCCCTATCCCCAGACAAGGTCTTCCTGGAGTGCAGGATTCAGACAGACCTAATGAATGCATTTTTAACCCAAGACAAAGTAATCTCCCTGACAAACCATTTCCAAGACCTCCTCCAGATAGTCCAGCTGTCAGCAAAATAGTTTATGCACCTTCTGGTTCTGATGGCAGCCACCATCCCTATGCTTCCACTAACCTAACCAGGATGCACATGAGGAAGCCACAGTGGTATTTAAAGAATGTATTGTCCCAGCACAGCCATCCTCTAGACTTCCAAATACCCTTCCTACTTTGTCTACAACAGAACTAAGGTGGTGGATACAACAGGTTGAAAGGAATCCAGGACTAGCCCTCTTAGCCCCCCACACCAGCTCAACATATGCACACAGATGCCTCGGATCTGGGGCTACCATGAATGGACTCAAGGTACAAGCACCTTGGCAGGTACCCCTCTTGAGGAAACATATCAATGTCAGGGAAATGACGGCGGTTCATTTAGCCCTGAAGGCTTTTCTCCCTATCCTTCAGCCAGACCCTCTGCTAATCTTCACAGAGAACACCACTGTCATGTGGGACATCAACAAATGAGGGGGACCAGGTCCTACCTTCTATTCAGGCTGGCAATGCAAATTTGGGAATTAGCCTCGCAGAACAACTTATCCCAGCAGGCAACATACATCCCTTCCCAGGACAACCTCCAGGCAGATGCTCTAAGCAGATCATTCTCTTTATATCACGAGTGAATGTTACACAGGGAAGTTTTCCTAGATATTGTCCACCTTTGGGGTACACCACATATAGATCTGTTTGCCTCCCCCCAGAACAGACAACTGACAAAATTCTCTACCAAGCACCACCCTCCTCTAGCTTGGAGAGTGGACGTCTTCACCATCTCATGAAAGGAACGGTTTCTGTATGCCTTTCCACCCTTCCCTCTCATTCAGAAAGTCCTGAAGATCAGGAGGGACATGCCAGAAGTCTTGATGGTGACTCCCTACTGACCAAGGCAGCATTGGTTCTCCCTTCTACAATCCCTCACCAAGGGCAATCACTACAAGTTACCTCACAAGGTGGAGCTACTCACACAACAGAAGGGAGCTCTCTTCCATCCACACCTAGAGATGCAAAGCCTAACTCTCTGGGTGATAAACTTCTCGTACCCTTCAGACACTGCTACAGAGAGGACATGCTTTCTATCCTGTAGGAGGCCAGGAAACCTAATACAAGGACATCCTATATTTCTAAATGAGACAGATTCTCCAAATGGTGTCTCCAAAGACATAAGGACCCCCTTCTAGCGGATGTCCCTTTAGTCTTAGCTTATGTGTATGAGCTGATTAAAGCAAATCTTTAATACTCTTCAGTGAAAGTACACCTCTATGCCTGCCTAACCCTGGAACCTCCTTTACTCTCCAGGTTGGATGTTAAATTGTTCTTAAAGGGGTATTACACATAAGACCACCCAGAAAGCCTACCCCACCACCCTGGGACATAAATTATGTCCTGGAGAAACTTACACTGACTCCATTTGAACCAGCCACTTCTACATCCCTGCAGATGTGCACATGGAAAACAGTTTTGCTGGTAGCTCTCACTTAAGCAATAAGGGTCTCAAAGTTACAGGCACTCATGACATGCCCTCCTTACACTATCTTCCATAAAGACAGGGTGACCCTGCACACCAATCCCTCCTTCATGCCCAAATCGGTCAACAAGCTATCACTAAATCAGTCCATTCACTTACCAGCCTTTTTCTCCTCTCCCCAGAATGATAGTGAGAGAATACTATACTCCTTGGCTGTTCACAGACAATTAAGATTTTATCTGGACAAAACCAGGTCCATCAGAATATCAAATCAACTCTTTGTTTCCTGCCACCTCAGAGCCCTGGGAAAGGCAGTCTGCAAACAGACTATTTCCTGTTGGATCTGAAAAAACATCTGTTTCTGCTGCTCGTACCACAGAAAGAACCTGAATCAGGGGATCAGGGCTCATTCTACTAGAGTACTAGCTTCCTCTAAAGCCTTCTTCAAAGGTTTAGACACAGCTACCATCCTTGAAGCAGCCACCTGGTCTACTCTACATACCTTCACCAAACATTACAAACTGGACCAGATCTCCAGAGCTAGATCAGATTTCACAAGGGCAATCCTGTAAGAATTTCTGGAATCCACTACCTCTACCTCCACCCTTCCTCCTTCCTGAGCTGTGGTACTCTCCCACAGTAAGAATACTGCAACATGAGAATAGAAGGACATAGAATAGTTCTGTAAAATGTTATTATAACCATATATGTCCTTCTCTTCCATGTTGAAGTTTACCTTCCTGCCCTCCTGACCCCCTTTTTTCATATCTACATGTCTAGGGGCCTTTGCAGAGCCCCTACTGGCACTAGGGTCATTTTTGGACAGTCTATGGCATTCCACCAATATGAAGGGCATCTTTTGGCATCTCCTAGGCTACTGTCCAACTGGGCAGTTAGTTCTGAGGTCTGTGCATGCAGACGTCACAGTTAAGGTCCCTGGTTTGTGGCCCTATATGTAACATCCCATTCACCAACAACAACCAGGCTGAAAGCTTTTGTATAGGAGCCGACGTTCAGATCACCTGAGGCGGAGGATCCCACATTAAGAATACTGCAACATGGAAGAGAAGGACATGTATGGTTATGGTAAGATTTTACACAACTATTCTATCCTATGATGCCCCTCAGATCCCAAGTCCTCTTGGATCTGACAGATTGTTTTTTGGCAGTCATTCATCTCATCTTTACTATTATTGGATCCAAGATTCTCAGATCTGACCTGCTGAAACTGAAACTTTGTGCCAGCTTGATATTTTAATACACACCTTGGACCAAGGTATTCAGTCCGATCTAAATGACACTGTCTGTAGTAAAGTTCTGAATCTGGAGCTAGAGTAAAGTTTTGAATCCAGAGCTAGAAAGTGGATGGTTATCTCCTAGGATCCGAGGGACCTGGATTTGACTTTTGGCAGGTAGCCCCCAATGCAGCTGGACTGTTCTTGCATCCACAGCCTTCGGATCCGGGGATGTACAGTGAATGGTTATCTCATCGAATTTAAGATCTTGGATCTGACATATGGCACCAGAAACAGCTGAACTATTCTTGGATCCAGAGCCTTCAGATCTGGGGCTGTTAGGTGAATGGCTGTCCCTTTGAATCCAATGTTCTGTGATCTGGCGGGTAGCAGGTCGACTAGAGAAAATGTGGGCTGTTCTCAGATACAGAGATGTTGTATAACCTTGCCTTTTCTTTGGATCCTTCATGGGTTACAGAAATAGCTGAATTTATTTTCAGATCCAGTGGCTTTGGACCCGCAGCTCTGGAATGGAGTATTCTCTCCTCAAGTACAAAGTCCTCGGATTCAAAGGTGGAGCATTGCACAGAGTAAACTGGACTGTTCTCGGATCCAGGACTGATGTCTGAGCTTGGATTGCACAGGTCCAAGAATTCTTTGGATGCAATAGTTTTGTCTCTTTTGTTCATCCTCCAGCAATACAGACATTAAAAGGAAGCAGAAAGCTCCCCATGGAGTACTGTAACCTGCAAAAGACTGAAGAAGCTTGCATTAGCAGATTGAGTTCAGCAAGTTTTACTGCGGATTCACAGGGAAAATGTTTTTTGGGATAGTGTGAACATGCACAGGCACTTAAACATCCCAGGTGTTCTCTGTTCATGGATATGTTCTTGGAAAGGGACTGACACTGGTCCAGTTTATGACCATTGATTTGTTGTTGTAACTATGTGTTGATGGCCTGCTTATTACCCCTCTTCCCCATTTCACAGATATTTTGCCCAGTTTCATTGAGTTCAGGTTGAGTGGCTTGGCACCCCTTTTTTCCTTTGTGAAGCCTACTGGCTTAACAGGAGAGGTAGTGACGTAAGCTCTGTGTGCTAGGATTGACAGCTGTCTTCTAGATTCTCCCCCGGAGGAGTTGATCTCTTTTGTTTTTATTATATGTGGGGGGTCTTCAGCAGACATGTAACTCTGGATGTCCACTCTGTCAAAGCTCCATGGAGATGTTCCCTGAGACTGGTTCCTTTCTGTGACCTAGTGTACAGTTTAGTCTTGAAGATTGGTGTCTGGTCCTATTCCGCAACCCCCTACATGGCTCCACCATGGAGTCCAAATTTTTTACTCCCTAATGCTAAGGCCCAGGATTTAATCTTCCTCTTTTTTTCTCCTGGTGGTCTTCAGCTGGAAATGGTGACAGGGTCCTTTTCTTTCTCTCACTCCTGTTCATTTCTTTCAGTGGCCAGTACTTGCTCCGGTCCCCATAGATATGGATGGTCACAGAGCAGTCCATCCTGACGTTCTGGGCAAGGATGATTGGATGTGTTCTATACATTTACAGAACAAATACTATTACCTCAAATTAAACAGACACTTCAGGGCTTCAGCATTTTCAGCTGGGAGCCAGTCACTTCCAGTTCAGAGCTCTGCCCTTCAGACTTACCACAGCTCCCACGATGTCTTTCCATACACTTGGTAGTAGTGGCTGCTCACTTGCAGTTCTGAGAATTTCAGGTGTCTTCCATATTTGAACAACTACAATCTTACTGCTCCAACCAGGTATCAGCTGTCACAGACTGGGGATTACCTGTCTTATGGCTCCAGATCCCCAGGCATTACTATAAATCTGGCAAAATATAATCTATTTCTGAAACAAAGCTGAAATTCAGAAGTTCTCACTTGAATGCTACAAACCAGATAACACCTTTGATTCGTCACCAGATCACATCATTTAGAAATCAAAGACGGAACTCACTGTCACTTCCATTCCATGCCAGCAAGATTAATTCTGCAAGCTTATGAACCATCTCTTTTTAGCCCCTATCTGCTCCTATAAAACCAATTTCTTAATGTCATTTTTGCTGGTGGATCCAGTTGAACAACCTGTTTCTAGGCAGACTGTTCTTCCACCCCCCCAAGCCATAGAGACCACATACGCTTCTCATCCGGAGTAGAGAGGACAGTTTAAGTTACACTTTCTCCAAAGCATGTAGTGTTCCCTGGAGACTAGAGTGCATGGCAATGTCCTAGAGTTGACAGCTGTCTCTTTTTTCCTTGCATATTTTTTTTTTCAGGATGTCCCCCTGACGTCTACTGCAGTGCCCACCAATGAGAGGTCAGTATCTTAGTGTATCAACAGATAGGAAGAAACATGATCCTACCCCTTGTACAGAGAGGCCATGAAGGTGTAACAGTAGGCGATCTCTGTAAACTGCTTTCTAACTGCAGCACATGTACTGTGGAAATCGAATGCTGGCAGACAGCATTAGTCGGTCTAGTCTGATTCCTCATGAGTGGTCCCTCAATCAGTTGTCCACCTAAGTTTTGCCATCGGGGCCAACCTTATAACGTCCTTCTTGCTTTCCCCAGTAACTACAAATACAGCAGATACCCTTTTCTAATTCACCTTTTGGGGGTACTCCCAATGGTTGCTTGCTTTTTGCTCTTGGCCCCCAGGTCTTTTTTATGCTTCTAGCAATCTGTCATTGATCTCGAAGTGTCTACAAAACCAGCAAGTTGTAGACCTCTATCATCCTCATTTGTACTTTTTGGACTCATCTGGCATGGTCTTTCTGTCGGATGTTGTCTGGGATATCCTCCATGGATTCTGGAGCCCAGTCAGAATTTCTTATATCACCCTTAGGAGATCTAGCATCATTATCTCCATACCCTAGAACTGACAGTATGGTTTCTCTAT
This sequence comes from Protopterus annectens, assembly GCF_019279795.1. NCBI lineage: Eukaryota > Metazoa > Chordata > Ceratodontiformes > Protopteridae > Protopterus > Protopterus annectens. The sequence goes on along the minus strand of NC_056737.1, from coordinate 1,318,592,762 downwards.
TTCCAGTGATTGAAAGACAGTGCAGGCTCATTTCCCTTGTTTGTGACATTAGCTGACAGGTTCAAAACCTCTGCCTTTCATTACTTGCAGTGTTATATTTGCATGCTGTTGGAATTTTTCTTCCTGAGCCTCAGATGAAAATGGGTTCTGTTCACCCAGTTGGCCTTTCTGGGTAGACAAATGTCAAATAAATAATAAATAAATTACCTATTTGGGTTTTTTTTTCGAATGTTGATCCTTTCTCAGTTACCCCACACTTTTTTGGCTAGTCCTTTTAAGGAGAAGACAATTTTTTCTGTACTATTAATAAACTGAACCAATCCTAAATTTATGCCTAAAGTAGCCACAAAATCAGTTCAACTATCGGTCTGCTTCCCAATTCATTGCAATTATGGTGAATACTTTCACAAAAAAAGTTCAGAGAATCGGGTCAACTATTCATCTCCTTTCACCCATTCGCTTAGATCAAGCACGGTCTAGTCACACTACCCAAATGGATTACAGATGGTATTTCTATTATTCATTAAAAGATTTGCAATTGGCTCATCCTCCCAAAGCCAACTGTACCAGATCAATGGCCATTTCATTTGCCTTCTCTATGAGAACTTCCTTTCATAGTGGAAAATAAGAATCGATATAGTCAATATTTATCATTCTTTCTGAATTTTCAGTTGTTTATTTTTTATGGGACCAACAGAACAGAAAATCTGACCAGCTGTTTATTTCCCTTTCCTTCAAACTGCTTGGGTTAAGCAGTCCCATATATAATCCTGGTCATTTAGACTACTGACTGTATTTCTCTGATTCGTTTACAAAGTGGTTTAGAATGGCCTTATCATCCTAGAGCCATTCTGTCAATTCTGTAACTACCTTATCAACCCTCCTACCACAGTTCTCGTTTGATATCTCTCATACAATAACTTATTTGTATACTCATACTTTTGTGACGCATTACAAACTAGCCATTGTCTCCAGAAACAGACCTTCCTTTGGTTTGATGGTGCTCTGGCATATCCCTTCTTAAGGGTCTCACAGGAATTATGTAGCTGGGGACTGTACCTATCAGTGAGGAAGAATGAGAAAGACAACATCTTATTTAGGAGTTATGTACTTAGCATAGCTTGATATATGTGTTGTCCATTGTCATTCTTCCTCACCTTCCCTCCCAGCTATTCCACAGCCTTATATTTCTACAAGGCTATTGGACATTACAGGAACTTTGAGTTCCAAGGTTTTAGTCATAATTCTTTATTCTCTGTCCTGTTTCGATAAATCAGTAGACAGGCAGCAAACTCGATCTGAGGAGTTAGAGGTAGTGTGTTGCATTGTGGGAAGACGGAGGACCATGAGATTAGGATCTGAAATCTGGAAAACGGGGCCGAGTTGGATCCGAGAATTGGATCCATAACCCATTAGTGAAGAAGAATGAGAATGGACAACACGTACCACGTTACGGTAAGTATATAATTTCTTACTTTAGCTTTATCCTTAGAAGCAAACAGTTTATTTTTTTAACATTGTGTCATTAACTAATAGTAGTTTACCACAGTTGTTGAGATCATTTTGCAGTACTCATTTTCTTATTTTACTAGTCAAAATTCTTTTAAACCTGTCTACTGCTAAAAGTTCTAGCATTTTTGCTTTGATGTTTATATTAGGCTCAAACAGAGCTTGCTTTAAGCAAGGCATCTATGCTCTTAACAGTTTGTCTATATTAGAAGTCCAGTTATGAAATTTTATTTCTTGTACCTCAAGGGTTATATTATCCCCGATTAACATTTTTTTCTTAAATGTGCCGTAGTCCATGCAATCAGTCCTATACATGTCTGTGTACATTTTCAGTGCCTCTCCTCTCAGCTGACGTAGGAGGATTCCTGCCCAGTCTGCTTATTTCC
>NC_056737.1:1318380867-1318588367 GCF_019279795.1 Protopterus annectens | reverse complement strand
GTGAGTCATGTTCAGAAAGTCCTCATGTATCGTCACACAGACCACCTGCTATCTCTGCCATGGCAGTTATGGCATCTGCCTGTGCCTGTATTACCTTCCTGCACACACACTGAGTAATGCCTTTTGTGGCAGCCACCTCAGGAGACAACTGGAAGGCATGGCTGTGACAGCCACTGGCCCACCTGTCCCGAATCCTGCCCCTACATTGTGTGGGTGTGCCATTACCCACTGAAGTTGTTTTGGCGGGAGACAACCATATCACTTGAGAAACTGTGCTGAGCATGACCTATCCTTCCATGGGGTGAGGTGAGGGTGGGCTCCTAAAGCAGTAGAGTTATGATACTGGATATGTGTGATAGTTTGTTGCTGGCAGTGGCATTGTGCTAACATAAATTCACCTTTTCCAACCATCCTTCAGATGACATGTTAAACCGAGGCTCCTTCTGCTTGAGGCAGTGGTAGCTTAAATGGATATAAATGATCCCATGGCACCTGTCAGTAAGAGTAGGGGAAGTTTCCCGATGCCCTGGCCAAATTTCCCCTCGTAATATAAGTACCACCTCAAATTTCCCCTGAAAAGAGGGTACTAGCCTAGTGGGACTAATAAGGTCAACAAAGGATAGATAAATAAATATAATGATAGATCAGTGTCCAGTGCAGCACTGACATCCTGACATCAACTGTACCCTTTTTCATGGCAGAGGACCCTATAAACACAGGACCTATAAAGGAGCGAGATAAACATCCATGTGTGACATAAATATGTGGCATTCTCAACATCCAGTGATATCCACACTTTACACATTACTACTATGCAAAAAATGTAAAGACATACACCTTGTGTGGTATGCCTGCATCACAGATGTGTCTGTAGAGAAGAAGACATTGTAGAGCATATCTGTGTGTACAGCTAAACCATGTTACTTACATAAAGTAATACCAGCTTAGTGCATCACCAGCAGAAATGCAGGAATGCATATCCCACTTGGCTCCAACATCCAGGCCTCTGCCAGGTATTAGTGTCCATTTGTACTCTCCATACAAAGACAAAAGGAACTCCTCCTTGTTAGTCAGGGTGGTCTGTGATAGCAGACCCCTACCCGTGGCCATTTTCTCCTATGAAGTGGAATGGGCCTTCTGATGAGCATGCAAGATCATTTTGGTGACCCTTTACCAGATCTGATAGACTGCCATGTTGTGGATAACTAAAACATTAGTGTCCACCACCAGCTCATGCCACACAATCACAGAATGCATGGTTGCTTTTATCTGTCAGTAGTATCTGCTCTATGTGCTTATGGAGGACCTGTGTCTCTGTCTGAGAGAACTTCTTTATGAATTTCCATCATTTTGGTGGCATGTCAACCTGTAAATGTGGACTTAGCTTGGTGGGTGAGTACTTGTATACTTGTACACTTGTATATGCAGCACCTTTTGTGTTGTGCATACACACAAGTAACATCTCTGCCACCATTAGGTGCACCCCTATCATAACATATTCTCACAAGACATATCCTCCTAGTGACCCTGTAGTGCAGGATAGGGCTGGACCATGTAGAGGCATGTGTGTTGTCAGCAGCCTGTGCATACCTTCGCCCTGTAAAGTATGGCTATCTGATGCTCCATCTGTGTACATCAGCTCACACAACAGTCAACCTGCATTCTGATCCCAGATCACATTGTCCACTGTGTTCTATATGTGATACAAATATAAGAGTATGCATTGTAACATGGACCATCCTGTTAGTGCTACATATCAGAGGTCTTAGTTCAGCTAACCCAGCTCCGCAGCCACTGCATATGTGGGTTAATGCTGCTTGCACATCAAGCCCAATCAAGCCCAATCCCAGGCATCCACCTTTCAAGTACATCCTGTGGCCATTACACATCTGTGTGCAAGGGAACAGGTGAACGTGGAACCCCCCCCCAAAAAAAATGAAAACTTTTAGGCAGTCACTCCTGACATCTGCATATGGCCTGTATCTTTGACCCCATTATGTATTTATAATATTCTGTAATCTATAAAGCACTGTGGTAAGGTACTGCAGATGTAAATCACAAACCTTCCTCTGGACCCCACCCCTGTCAGCAGGTAGAGGAGGAGCATCTTCCTCCAGCACTAGAAAAATAGTAATACAGTTAATCAGGCATTCTGTCCATGGGAGTGTCCTTTGATTTACCATAACACCTGTAGCTTTGCCCTTCCTTTCTGTAGAGAATTCCTGTACATCGAGTATTCTTATTTTGCTCTTCAGCAAATTTCCATAGTGCAAGTAAGCCCTGCAGTACCCACTGCTATTTTATTGTGCAGTTTGGGGGTTTATAGCTTGACTGTTATGTTAATAAGACAAGGAGAAATCTTTCTGAATCAACTAAGATGCTTTATTTTGTTTTGAATCCACAAAACAAAACAGACAGAGACTGCAAATCACTTATAAACATGCATAATTGATGAAAAAAGTACATTGTGCATTTGTGGGAAAATCAGTGACCCCTGTAGATGTTGGGTGTACTAATTAGCTTTGCAGGCCTTAAAAGCCCTATAGTGCAACTGTAGACGGGGATATGATTTGTATGAGGTACATACATGTAAACCAGTGGGTCTTTCACACCCCAAAAATTGCCTTGGCATTATATTAATGCATGCTCAAGTTTTACTTGTGTTTGGCACTGTGGCATTGCTCTGCTGCCCATTGATGGTACCTGCAGTATGTATTAATGTGCTTCTGCTACCAGTTTCCTGAAAACTGCAACCTGTAAGATGGCTAAGGCTTCTGGGTTTATTGACTGGGGATGCTGAGGTGCATAAAGGAAACTAAGATCTTTTGATACTTCCTACGTAGGAACCACAGAGTGCCTTCTTGGGATCTCTTATTGAGGATCCCCATTTCAAAGCGGATGCTTGGAAATAACTTGCCAGGGTAGTGAGTGATGCCACAGAAATCACCTGCACTGGTTAGCAGTGCTGACCAAGGTACAATGACCTGAAGAGTTGCCAACCTGACCTTCTCAGCAAAGGAAAAGAGGAGATTAGGGAGCCTATACAAGAATTTTAAAGTACATGGTTGTTACAGAAGGTTATTTGTGATTTAGGCATAACTGCTAGCCATATGTTGGATATGTGATTCATGGTCATCTTTCCTTTTATGTTTTCCTACTCCTGGTGAGCTTGAGGATAATAAGCAGATATATCAGAGGTGTATGGAAACCCTGCCTAGGTGCAGGGATATGTATATATCACAGATGTTATAACTGTATATAGCTTACATATTTGAAGCATTACATATTTTTGCAGTGCTGCTACTTAGTTTAAACAGTGTAGACTACTGTTATGTGCCTACTGACGCACACAGATATTCTTCCACTTACCGTAATTCTGAGAAGCACCACCGGTGGCATGGTAATTGACAGCTGGTGTGATGGAGGATGTTCCACAGCCATCCTGGCATCAACCTTTATGGCATATTTGAGTATTTACCTCCTTATATTGTAGTGATCATAGTTGTACCCTGGTATTCATACATGGCACACCAATCTGTTTTCCCAGCATCATTCTTCCACTATCCATTCTAAGTCCCCTGCCAGTGCCAGTTATGTCAGACATTCAGTGGGTATGCATATGACAGGCTGCCATTCATCATTTAATGGTCCCTGTCTTATATCATGTTACTGTGTCATCACCTGGTGTCTGTGGCCCATGTAGATGGTATGTGTATATGTCTTCAGTGTCTTTTGAGTCCCCAAATCACAATCATCATGCTGTCATAAAGGGTCCTATCCTGTGCCACATGATTACAGTCCCCTTGGGCACAACACATGGCATTTTTGCCAGCTTCTGTGGCCCCTGCAGTCACTGTTTACAATGTTTGCACTACTCATGCACACAAGGGGACAAGTGAGGTAGTATGTAATCCTGCACCATGTGGCACACTGACTGATGTACTCCACTTTGGTATAGCAGATGTATGTTTTTGCCATTGCATAATTAACAGCCTTTTACTCCTCTATAGTGCAGTATACATTAGTGGCGATTGTTTTTTTTTTTTATTTTGCCCCCTTTATTTCTGTTTTTCGTATACCATATTCTTAGATTGTTTCTCTCCACTTATATTCATGTTTTATGTATTGTCCACTTCGGCTGTGAATGTCATGCAGGAGTGGTCACCTCACTGACCATCTGCTTTGCCAGTACCTGCTGGGTCTCCTGCTGTCTCCAGGTCAGCCTGTATGCAGAGTAACTTATGTCGCCAAGTGAGAGACAATGTATAAAGTTCACTGGTGGTCTGCCTCTAGTGAAGTGTGTAGTATCCTCATTAAAGTGCACCACAATTATAATATGTCACCCAGCAAGATTTGGAAGGATTGATGACAGCTTTGGTGAACTGGTGGCTGGACACTTGCTTTGGCCATCTGGAGCATGTAATGGTGTGACTGGTAAAGTCACACTGCTGCCATTGCACCACTAGTGGCTAGACCCAACCGTAACAGTCACATTGGTCACTGACCTTTGGCTGGGTGCAGCACACCCACTACATGCCCCATTATTGTGTTCCCTTTTCTTGTGTTTCACTTCCCTATCAAGTTTGAGGACAGTCCTCCCCATCCCCAATTGTCTATCTTTCTCTGTGCCCCTCCCCATTTGCATCATTATCTCCCTATTGGTCTTTGTCTGTCTTTTGTTTATTTTTCTGCTCCTGCTTTCCTGCCCACACCTTCCACTTGCTACTTTCCCCTAATACTTTTGTAGGAAGAACAGAAATTGGACCTCTGTCCCCTACAAACAAGAATACCTTTTCTTCCCCACCTCCATCCCAGTCATTTCTTGCTGTTGCCCTTCTGCATGTTCCCCCTTCATGACTATCCCATACATCCAGTTCCTTCCCATTTATAGGTAAAAATTACTAGGGACATTGTTGTGCAGCCCTTTATCAGGGCTGTCAGCTATGCTAATAGTGTTGCAGTGCATGGGTGAGCACACCTTGTCACTTGCATACTACCTGCATACCAGTCAGCTCTTTAGGTCAGGTGACCTATGTCGTACAGTGCCGGTTATCATGCAGTCAGTGGGATTTTCACTTGTGAAGTACCTTATTAGTTTACCCGTATCATACAGCATTACTCCTCCTGGTATATTATACAGCCCCAGGCCACATTGCATTACTTTGACTTTGCCATTTTGCCTTCACTTAAGCACTTAAGTGATTTTTCTAATTCCTAGCCATTAACTTTAAATGTTTTGTATATATAACTTCCCCTCAGTATTATATGAAGTGTAAGTTACTCCTTTGGTGTTCAGTTTTAAATTACAGAAATAAAGCTGATAGTTCTTGTATAAAGTACCTTTCCGTATCATAGTGTAGTGTCAATAAAAATGTTACTGGTAAGTCTTACATATTCACTGAACAAGTGGTGACATACCAAAGACAAAAATAAATATTGCCATGAATTAAATTCTTGTCATCATCACATTTAGTGCTCCTGAAGTCTGGATGTAATGACATTTAGATTTTCTGCTTTATGACATAGTAATCCAAGTATAACTCAAGGTGTTTTTTTCTACTGTACCAAATAACCAGATTGACCATGAAAGCACTCCAAAATTTGGTGGCAGTGTGTCTGATGTCATTCATATCAGGTCAGCATACAAGAATAGCATTTGTTCTAGAGATACTCATATAAACAAGTAGCAGCCAGGCAGTATACCACTCATTAAATTGTGATGCCAGGAATTTACTAAATCATGACATGTCCAAAGACATGCATCTGGAGTGTTTCTGTTCGGGCCTCCACTGAAAATAGTCTTTGTCCCTAGTCAGAGTTTCATGGTCAACAAATGTTAAATAAATAAAAAAATAAATAATCTTTAATAGCTATGTAAAGCAAGACTGACTGCTAGTTTGAGTTTTGTGTTGTGAACTAGTGCAGATGAACATATTTCTGTTTGTTGGAAGTGAAATAAATTCAAGACTTAGTTGTGTGGGCTGCGTCAAAGTAACAAAATAAATATAATTTGCTGTGAACAGTGTACTGGTCCAATAGCTGATCTCCAAGAGTATAACAATGTAGTGACTACAAAGCCTGCAGTTGAGCAACTCAGAATAAATGATTTTAGGATTGTTTTAGATACCAAATGTATCATCATGCCAGTTTCAAATAGAGGTTTCCAAAGTATCTTATGATTAAATGGGAAATAGTTTTCCATGTTTAGAAGTAAGCATGGCTTCCTTTTTTCATCTTTGCCCTTAATATTACTGTCTCATTCCTGAAGTCTGAAACATTACTCTGTACATTAATACCACTGTTAAACTACACTTTTCAGGTAGTCTGTACCTTTACTCAGTGAAAACACTGAGACAGCTCTGCTGTTACAACATTCATTTACTGCACACGAGGTTTACATCTAGCTTAACAATGAAAGGTATATACATCAAAACCATACTTCAGCTTACAGCATCAGGTCTGTAAGAATAGAAAAATCAAAGTCTCTGATACAAAAGAAAAAGTCCCAATCATTATAGTGTCTTTTCTGCCTGCATTAGCAGTTTAAAGAACTTGCCAGAATAATGTCTTTCCTTTGAAGCTGGACTACTGACAGTTTGTTTTCCATATTTTAAATATTCTGTTCCTGAAGGATAACTCCTTTCATCCTTGGCCTATCTTGCTTATCATGTTGATGAGACACAGCTGCATACAAGAGTTCGTCTTCACCTGCTTGTAGATAATAATTTTACACAAGCTGCATGGTTTTCTTATTAACAATGAATGCCAAACTATATAGTTTTGCCAAGTTAGGTAACTGAGTTCAGACTGAGTGCACACTGAAATGCAGAACATTTATTTTGCTTTTTCAGAAAAATCCACATAAATCTATTTTAACCTGTTCTTTACTTTCACAATTCCCACTTTTATTTAAAAAGTGGGAAATGACTGTTTATTTTTAATTTTTTAACTGTACACATTGCAACTTTTTCCAGTTTATTTAGGTTAACCATCATGATTTGTTGAACTCTATATACGTTTTTCGCAAATAACAACTTAGGTAGCAATTCCAGATAGTATGACTATAATGCTTAACACTACTAATACAGAATGTATCAACCAATTTAACAGATTTTTTCCTGATTTTGACCAACCAATAAAGATATCCCAGCAATTGTGAGCAGTGTCTTTCTTGGTCTTTTCAGCCAAACTAAGTAGTTTATCTTTTGCAATGATGCTTAATGCCTCATTATACAGAATATTTTTATTTCTTTTTTCCAGTCACTCTTTGAGAATTTTAGTATTGTTCATTATGTTCTTTAAATTATCCAAAGATACAGATATATTGGAAAGCTGTATTGTCATAATTCTAGTTTTTGGAAATATTTACTTTTATGGGTTCAGTAAACACATAGCTCTTATTATTCCATTTAAGGAAATCAACATGTGATAAACATCCTACAAAAGCTAATTTTAACCTATGACCTACATCTTGATCTGTAACCAGGCAAATAAACAGAGGAGCCAGTTCTATAAATATTTGAAAACAAGAAGGCATAATAGTCCGTTTACACAAATTAACAGAATGCTGCAGTAAGCATGGTTCATAGACAGGTGAATTCTGTCCACAAATTAGTCCATTTTGAGTCTGTACAATACTCAATTTTATGTGTTTTTCCTCTCATATCTATATAATTACCTTCAAATTGTGGCAACCAATACTCATACTCTTCTGGTATGAGAAATATCATAGGTAACACAGTAAATTGACACATAATAGTTGTATCAGTAACATTATAATGCATAAACTTCCCTCTACAATATTGTGGAGTACAGTATGTTACTTTAGTAAATAACCTAATCCAATTAGGATTTGTTAAACAGTTGTTGCCAAACATTTTCATTTTGTAATATAAGTTCAGTTTGTACTCTGTTTTTCTGAATTTCCACATACAAAGATTGCATAGTGCATTTTGTCCAATTCACAAAAATTGTCATGTTCATCAGATGAAGTTAACACTTGTTTAACGAAAGCGCTCACATTTTATTTGTTTTTCTTGTGGATTTTTATCATTAAATACACCTTTGGTTTATCATCACCTGAGTGATTTGTGCCTGTGAAACTCAGCCTGCCAGCATTTTTATTGATGTCATCAATCAGTTTATTTAGCTGAGTCTCATTTTCCAAAGCCTGTATGGCATAATGCGGTGTCTGTACTATAATGTCTTTAGAGAAAGCTGTTAGGTATTCAGTTTGTTTTAAACCCCAATAAATGGCCAAAAGTTGCTGAATGCATGGGTGATATCCCCTCTCAACATGTGTTATATTTCTACTGAAAAATGTAATGGGACATAAAGTCTTTTCCATTCTAGAATCAGAGCCCTGAGGCCACTCCTGTAAAAGCACAACAGAGAGTGTGTTGGGTCCAGCTGCTGCCTGTAATACAAAGGGATGTGTTAGACTTGGAGCTACTAATTCTGTAGCCTTGGCCAATGCTGCCTTCAAATCACAAAAAGCTGTATTTTCCTTTGGTCTCCACTCAAGAAAGGACAATTCTTTCTGGCTAGAAAGCATGTCATACAGAGGAGCTGCCGTGCTAGCATAATCCTCTGTAAATTCTCAATTATAATTCATGATACCCAGAAATTTGTGCAAGTCTGGACTGGTAACTGGTTTATCCATTTGCAAGATTCCCTGCATCCTCTCCAAACAAAGAGTATGCCCAGAAGGACATAAAGTAGTACCTAGAAATTTTACTTCAGATGACATGAATTGTACCTTTTCACTTTTAACCTTAATCCCTGCCTCCTGCAGTGTTTGAAGGACCTGTGTCACTTTAGCTAAATACTGTTCTTTTGTTTCAGTTTGTACTAGTATGTCATCAGTGTAATGCAAAACAGAATCATCAGATTCTGGACCTTGTAGTATTCATCCAACTATCTGGTGAAATATAACCGGACTGTTTTGAAATCCCTGCGGTAACCACATCATGACATACTGTTCATTTCGAAATGTAAAGGCAAACCTTTGCACATCTTTTTTGCAGTGGTACTGCAAAGAAACCATTAGCTAAGTCTATGACTGTAAACTACTGAATTTGTGGTTTTATTCTTGCTGCTAGCTCTGGGACCCCTGGAATCAGATGAGCCCGGGGAGTCATGAATTGGTTCACTTTTCATAAATCAATAACCAATCGGTAAGTGCCATCTTTCTTTTTAACTGGCCATATAGGTGAATTTGTAGGGCTGTTTCCTTTTTGAATTATTCCCACATCAAGCCATTGTTGTATGCAGTTTTGCATGTCTGTGTCAGCTTCCTTTGGGATTGGATACTGTTTTTGAAACAGTGGAATAAAATCTTCGTCACTACCTATAGAAACTGCTTCCTGTAGCTTCCCGCAGTTTGTGGGCCCTTGAGACAACATAGGGAACTGTTGTTTTACCTTTGACCATATTTCATTTTCAGTAGGGCTGACAGTACGCCATTTTCAGAACTGTATGATACATGTATTGCCTCAGTTATACATAACATGGGACCTTGTCCTTGCCATATAATGCCATTAGGAAGGTCTATGACAATTCCCATTTTAGACAATATATCCATTCCCAGAATTGTGGAGGTGCAAGAATTATGCATCAAAAATACCCCATTCACTGGTTCCCCTTGATGGTAAAATTGTACTTGTACAGGTTTACTGCCTATGGCTAGACATCCAGAACAATTAAAACCTGAAATACATGCACGTTTAGACAAGTCAGGAGGCAAATGCCAACCTGTCACTGAGACGGCCACTCCTGTATCTAAAAGAACATCTTCCCACAGGTTCCCCTCAACCCAAATGTTGATAAGTGATTGTCCATCTTTCCCTTTCTTGAAGTTAGTCAAGAAAGAGACTTGGGTGGGGGGGGGTCACACCCCTATAGTAGATCTATTTCCCACCCCGAATCATCGGTAGTATTGGACTACAAAGGACATAATTGCAGTGTTTCCTCGGCCTCTTCATAGTCAACACAAGAAGATCGATCAAGTTCATGATGCAGGGCTGTTTGCTGCTGATAATTAGGATTTATTGAACCATCAGGAACAAAGTCAGGAGGGACAGTTGTATCCTGTGTGCTAACGATATTACCTTGTACTTTGACACTAGGTATCACACCATCCCTTGCTGTACTGGGAATACTAACTGTTGAGTGTTTGTGGTATATAGAGGTTGCTGCTGTAGTCCCCTATTACCCTGTGTCACATATTGCTGTGAAGTGTACTGCTGCGTTTGTACTTCTGGCTGCATTGCCTGTTGCTGTCGTGGCACACGTGGCTTATCAAAATTTTTTACGGTAAGAAACTTACTCTTTGCCTCTTGTTCCTGGTGCCATCTCCAATAATATTTGCAGTCATTTTTAGTATGACCTATCTGTTTACAGGAATAACAAATAGGCTGTCTCTTTTGAGGACCCTCTATAGTTTGAGTAACTTGAGAATTTAACTGAGTGGCTGGGAGAGCTGATGTTGCCGATTGTTGCCCCTGTATAACTTGCCCTTGACATGGCTGTCCTGCTACCTGCTGTGGGACTTGCTGTCCTTGATTAATCCATCACCCATGCCCCCTTCCCCTTGCCTTACTAACAATGAGTGCAGAACGGGGAGTGGAAATCTTTTGCTTATGAATAGCATTACCTTTACACATAATACGTGCTCGCAGCAATTTATCCACTAACTCTGTGAGTGTGTTTGAAGATTCCTCATAAATAAGTTTAATATTCCCTGGGACACCTTCCAAATGGTCTAAAAAGGAGCGCATAACAGTTTTTTGAAAATTGACATCTTTTATAGTTTTTTCATCACTGCCATTGACTAGCATATATGCCAGCTGATAGTGTTCAGCTTGCTCTTCTAAAGAGTCGCAAACTGTCATTTGAAACTGACCTAAAAGTGTTGGTGTGAGAGATTGCCCCCTAGTGTATGCTAACAGTACTGCTGCCATTCGTAAGTGTTTAGTTTGTTTTGGTACTGCTTTTGCTGAATATAAGCCGTAAAACGTGGAATAAAATTCCAGAAAGAGCGTTCAAGTGTATCATTCCATACAGTACTTAAAGTTTTAAGAACCCAAGCTTCAAATGTAATCATGTTATTAAAAATACCTTTCTGTTCGTCCCACTTGGAAAGAGCTTCTCACATTCTAGACTGAAGATAAACTTCAGCAGAAAAACCTGCTGAGTGTATGATAGGACTTGTAACATTAGTCTCTAATGCTTTAGATTGATATTCCTCTAACAGGGCTTGTAATTTTAAAAGGTCTTGATTAGCTAAGTCTGTTGCTGTAGCAGCCTTAGATTCCTGTGTCTCCAGTTGAGCTTGTAATGTGTTTATTTCCTCCCTAGCAACAATTACGTCACTCTGTGCATCAGCCAGCTGCATGTCATATTTTTCTTGCAAACACGCAATTTTACTCATTAACCCTTTTATCATACCAATAGCTTTAATGCCCTGTTCAGTAACAGTTTGTGTAAAAGTCTTAATTGCAGTCTGTAAGACTTTCAAAAACGGAGAAAAATTATTTTGTACCTTCAGCGGTGTCAGCATGCAGGTTACCAGACACATTCCATTTATCACAGTAAGTCTGAAAATTACCCATGAGGTCAAGATCCTGCTGGTTGCTAACTTTAGCAATCCAATCTTTAAACTCCTGAAAATCTGACTGTAAAGTACAAACCTTGACATCTGCATTACCCTCTAACAAATATTTTTCAACAGGATATATAGAAACAGGAACCATTGTGTGTGCTTCAAGCATTACTTTATCCTGGTTGTGTTCCAGATTTTGTACTATACAAGGCATGCAAAAAGCAATATTTAAATCATTGCAGATAGCACATTTTTGTACATCCTGTGGCACTTTTGCCTTAGGTACATACCAATCAAAGGTAGAGATCCACTTACATAATGCTAGATTATCAGTTTTCCCTAGTAAAGACTTACAGGTGCTAACATGCTGGTCATACCATGTATTTAAATAATTCCATACATTTATATAAGGTTCAGACACATCAAAAGTAAAAGACTGAGTGCACTTCTTGGCATTTTCACAAATTGCATTCATTGTTAAAAGAAAAACAGAAGAAAATATTTACCACAAATGTTCAGGACAAGGTGGCCAGTGTTGACATGAAGATCAGTTGTGGGAAAATTGTCTGCTGTCTTTCATTAGATGCTGGTGAGACGAAGGTTTTAGCAGTATAATTTTCATGCCTCGTGGGTCACCAACTGTCTGAAGAAAAATTACTGTACTGCCCTGTACTGTGCTGCAGTGTTTCATCCTCCAGTCAATGGACGAAGTTTAGGAAGAGAAGAATCATTTCACCACTGTTAAGCTACACTATTCAGGTAGTCTGTACCTTTACTCAGTGAAAACACAGAGACAGTTCTGCTGTTACATTTGTTTACTGCACACGAGGTTTACATCTATCTTAACAATGAAAGGTATATACATCAAAAATATACTTCAGCTTACAGCATCAGGTCTGTAAGAATAGAAAAATCAAAGTCTCTGATACAAAAGAAAAAGTCCCAATCTTTATAGTGTCTTTTTTGCCTGTATCAGCAGTTTAGAGAATTTGCCAGAAAAATAAGTCTTTCCTTTGAAGCTGGTCTGCTGACAATTTGTTTTCCATATTTTAAACATTCTGTTTATGAAGGATAACTCATTTCATCCTTGGCTTATCTTGCATATCATGTTGACGAGACACAGCTGCAAGCAAGCGTTCATCTTGACCTTCTTGTAGATAGTAATTTTACACAAGCTGCATAGTTTTCTTATTAACAATGAATGCCAAGCTTTATAGTTTTGCCTAGTTAGGTAACTGAGTTCAACCTGCGTGTACTCTACATACTGAAATGCAGAACATTTATTTTGCATTTTCAGAAAAATCCACAGAAATCCATTTTAACCTGTTCTTTACTCTCACAACCACATCCATAGATTTCATTGCTGGGGCAGTGTGACTATATGGACTGTTTTCTTTTACACATGTAATATGTTCTGCAATGTGGCTTTTAATTTTGTGATTAACATGCCCTATGTACTTCAGTCTGCATGTATAAGTAAGGCAGTATGCTATACCAATACGACCACAGGTAAACAAAGTTGGTGTAATAAGGCATAGTTTTAATTTGCCACATCTTCCCTGCACAGAATGTGAAAGACACTGTAGCCTTTAGAAGATGCTGCAGCTGTTCCTGTAACATTATTAATGGTGACTAACAGTTTTCCAGCTTCATGGATGGAGCTGCATATTCATATGGTAGACAAATGATGTGACTTCATTCTGGAAATTAATGGCTTCATTGACAGAGAGTCTTAATTTATTATTCTGATGTAGTTTTAGTTTATAAGTATTTGTGTTGTTTTATGTTCAACACTTGTGTTCGCTTTCTACATTGTGTCTGTCATAAATTAATAGGTCTTTATTAAGTTTTGCAAAGAATTTAAAATAAGTGGTCTTTAAATAGAAATGACATATCCCCTGCAATTGAAACACTTAAATATTAACATGGACAGAGTATATTTTCCAGTTCTTAAGTTTTCATCAGGAGATGAAGATGAATTTCAATAGCTGGGAATGTGGGGCATCAATTAGAAATTAGTATCTTATGAAGACTGTTTTAAATGCAGCATCTGCTTGGCTAATATCATTTCAGTTACATACTTCTTCAAATATATTGTAAATTGAAGTCAGTGGTTAGGAGTCATAAAAATATCATAACCAGTGATCTGATGTTGTTAATCTTTCCCTTCATCACTGATGGGTATGAGTTGGCCTAATACCAAGCTCACACCAGCCAAAAACTCTTGAGCTAAGCCTCTACCCATAGTGCTCTTCTCCCTGTTACCTCAGATCTTGTTTGCCGGTGTTAGCATTTTGGTGGCCCCCAGCAAATGTCAAGTTGGGGGCCCCCTGGCCACTTTCAGTCTAAGTATCACCCTGTCACTGCCACTACTTCTATCCATCTTTTTAGTTCATGCTGCAGGCTTTTAGGAGTAGTACACACAAACTGACCTTTAGCTACAATGATCTTATTACCATACCACACTGTGTTGGCCCATCTCACAAAGGGGCATTTACAGTTACTGCCATTTAGGTGTAACAAGGGTACATTACAACAACTCTATGTACAGGACAGAACTAATATGCAGTGGAACCCTAGGCACTGGTTACTGCTTCAGCCCCCGCCAAAAAAAAAAAAAAAAAAAAAACACACACACACCCTCCAGAGTTCCCCTCTGTTTTCCCCATTTTGGGCTTCCCACTTATGCACATTACTTTTTTTCTTCCATTTCTCACATTTTACCTTTTTTCTTCAGCTTTTTCAAGAAGCCATAACGTTATATATGCTCTAAAGTGCTTTTTAAGTTTATTTTTTTTTTTTCTTTTTACCCATTGATGGCTTGAACAGAAATGATGATTAAGGAAAGAAATTCAATGTTGCTGTTCAGCTTTAGTTTTCCTTCTGTCTTTTCGATATACTTTCTTGACCAAGTCAGCATAGTAATAACCATTTAGGAAATAACTCCATTAAGCCGCTTCCCCCAGAAGCTGGGGCATTTCCCAACCTTTTAATCCAAAAGTGGCCTAAACAAAAATTGTGAGTAAGAAAAAAGAATTTCAGTGTTTTTTTTCTTTCAATTAATACATAAGTTGTACCCAAGACTTAAAATTCAAAGCTGACAAAAATAGAAGTTCTAAGTAAACTAAAAAGTCAATTGTGAGGATACACAGATCATGCATGGGAATACTGCTTACATCACTAATCCTCCCAAAAAGACAGTCACTGCCTATGCCACCCTCTGGTGTTAAATTGGGATGAAAGCAGAAGTTCAAATGGCCACAGTCATGTATTTCAAGTGACTGTTGAAATACATATATATAGCATGCCTACTAACTCCTCGATTCTAACCCCAAAAGGCAACCAGCTGTATATGTGTCTGATGTTTGATTGTGAGGAAAGTGAAAATAAATAATGACTGCAATAGTGTATTCTACTTTGCTGCTACCGGGCAGTACACTGCCCCTACAGGAGCTAAAGTAACTTTCTTTGTATATCTCTGAGGTCTGTTAGAAAAGTAAAGGAAATGATGACTACACAATCCCCAGCACCCACATAACCTATGGTAAATGTCTGTACACAAACATCTGAACAGGGATGTTTTAGAATGTTTGTGGTTGAGGACAGAGGCTATTATCAGTTTTATCCTAACCGGGTTGTCAAAGAAAATACTTTAAAAGACCAAAAGCATAAGGTTCAGTTCAGGTATCTTTATTCTTGCGCAAGGAGACAAAAAATGCAGTTACAGAGTTTGTCTGACTAAATCAGGAAGTGTCACAATTATTATACCTTTCTTTCAAGGCATTGCCCACTACGGCTGATGTAGCAGACCACCAGTTCACAATTCTGTTACTTTACAGATGTTTCTCACATTTCTAGCTGACTCTTCAAAGTTTAAAAAAGATTTTTCAGTAAACAGGATGGCCTTGACGACCACCGGTCAGTTATAACTTTCTTGCTATGTGATGTTACAAGTCTAGGTACTATGGCTAATTTAAGCACAATGCAAGTACAGATTTCTGAAGCAGTTCATTGTTTATAGTATCTAACTTTCTTGCAGCTTGTGTACTTTTTCATTAGCACGAATAGAGCTTATTGTCCATAATGAATGGATCTACAGAAATTATTATTATTCTCCATTTAATTTTCTAACCTAGCAGAAAAATCACCTGCTTTCCAGTACATTTCCAAAGCATAAACATGTATTTTGCTGTGCTAGCAAACTAGGTCAGAGTGCATCTTGCAGTGTCAGAAAGCACAATTTCAGAAAAGCATGTTTTCATTTTCAAATAGAAATAATGCTGCATAGAGAATAAAAACGTGTTAATCTTCCCTTATTTAAAATAAGCATTACACACATATGTTATTACATATTTTTCTAACAAGGGTCATATCATATAACTCCATCCAGGCTAAAGAGTGCAATCAGAAAATGAAAGCATTTTTTTCTCCTCCTTTTTCCTCAACCAAAACCAGCTTTTTTGGGGGTCCCCACAGTCAAGGATGATTAAGGGAGCCCCCTGTATCTATTTATACTGTCTAGGGAGTGGAGGCCACCCAATACCTAGAAGATCTAAGTGTCTGAATGCCTATGACATACATTATGCCTTACTTTTGAAATATAATCACTTGTTAGCTACATTTTTTATTGATACCCAGAAGAATAACGTGTGTGTTCCAGCATTATTGGATGTGTGCATTGATAAAAATCAGTGATATTTTACACACACACACACACACACGCACATGCGCACGCATGCACGCACACACGCACACACACACACACACACACACACACACACACACACACACACACACACACACACGTCACAGCAATGTTAATTTTGTACTTATTTCAGCAAGTACATTGTACAACACTAGTACTGCTACACAAGATCAGTGATTGCTGTTTAGCAGTCATCAAACAGCAACAGGGATAAGACAATTTTATTTACCTCAGTAAGTAGTAAATTAATACCTATCGCTATCCCTGATTTCACAGATATTCCTGATTTTGTCTTATAATTTTACTCTGTCTCACTAAATCAAGTAATCAGAGTTTTACACTTATTGTCTAAAAAAATGCATGTTGATGCAAATGCGTTATTCTATTAACTTTTTCAAAGTGAATTAGAGTAATATATAAAATGTGTTCCTCATTTTGAGACTTTATTATGCTATTATTTTTATCACTGAACAGAATTCTTCAGCAAAGACGTTGAGAGTTATAGTATCAGTTGTTCTGCCAGTATGTATAAAAACCCTGAAAACGAAACCATCCCTGAAGATTAGAAGCATCAGCTCTTCTTAAACACCACAGTTTGCACTGAGATCGATTACCCTGGGCTTCTGATCTCTCTGGTGCTTACTTTGCTTATGTTCATTACAGCTTTGTCCTAACAGGGTCATATTACAGTCCTGTTCATGTTAAAGAGTGTAATTGAAAATTAATACATTTTTTCTCCTTATTTTTCCCGAACCAACAGCAGCTTTTGTGGGGCCCCCATGCAGTCAATGAGGATTAAGGGGCCCCCTGCAGCCACAGTTATTGCAGGTACCTAAAACCGGCTATGTTGTTAATTTTAGTGAAGAGGATGTCTACCAACAGGGCTTAACTAGGCTGGAGCATTATATAATTGGCAAAATATTTAATGAAATTGTAAAGTTTGTTACTTGACAAATTATTGTTACTATAACTAAAGATCTTTGAATTTTGAAGGAGATTACTTACCTGGTTTAAGTATACAAGCTTGCTGTACTAGCTTTTGCTGGTTTGACAGACATGTTACAAAATATCAAGATAACATAAGTTGTAGTGGTTGGGGGCCCCCCAGGACCAGGGGGCCCCCAGCGACCGCAGGGTTCGCTGGTGCCTAAAACCGGCCCGCATAGCCGTAAAGCTGCATTTCAGCTGAGCTCTCAGCTAAGTGGAAAAGGTTTGATATCTATTCAAGATATTTTGTATTTCTCTTATTTCTTGTTGTTCATATTGACATTTGTATGAAGCTATATTTAGACCTTTTACTCTTCTGTTTCTACCTGTTTGGTAACTGTTAAGTACCACTGATGGTACGGCCTTTCTTCCTCCCCGTGTGGTATTTCTTGAATACCATCATTGATATTTCTTCTTCTTCCATTTCTCAACTAACTGGTTGTGTGTATTTGTGATATATATTTAGATATAGATATAGTGGTTATATAGACATATTAGACATAGATATAGTAGAGTTAGAACTCTTTAGTTTTCTATCTAACTTGTATATGTATTTATTCATGATGACCGATAAAAAGGGCACATCGGGGTTTAAGCATTGTACTTCATGTAAGGGCAAACTGCTTAACAGTGATTCCCATGATGACTGTGTTTATTGTTTGGGGGTGCCCCATCTTTCGGTGCAACCCCCTTGTGTGATTTGTCAGAGTTTTAGTCAGCACACCTTGAATGAGCACAAAAACAAGCTGACTATTGACTTTACAAAGCACAGCAACAGTTATCCCACTCCACAAAAGGGGAGCCACCACAGACCCCAGAAACTACCGCCCCATTAGCCTAACAAGCCTGGTCTGCAAGGCTATGGAACGTATCATCATGGAACTTATAAACAATGACATTGTTAATCTCCAAACTCAAGTCCCCACCCAGTTCAGATTTGTAAAAGGCAGATCATGTCTCCTAAACCTGATAGACTTCTTTGAAGCAGTCACCAAAGCCGTAGATGAGGGTAAGGTGATTCACACAGCCTATCTAGATCTCCCCAAGGCTTTTGACACCATCCCCCACTCTGGAATTATAAACTCACTAAACTAGGTATAAATCCCTATGTCACAAGATGGGTTGCCAACTGGCTCACTGACAGAACCCACACTGTGAAAGTAGCAGTCTCCAAATCCAACTTCAGACCAGTGACAAGTGGAGTACCACAGGGTTCAGTCCTGGGTCCTCTCCTGTTTGATATCTACTTCTCTGAAGTACAGGCCAACACAGAAGGTCTTTGGCTAACGAAGTTTGCAGATGACTGCAAACTAGGAGGCATAATCAAAACTCCAAAAGATGTGGACATCCTACAAAAGGGCCTCACAGAGACAGATGCCTGGTGTCAAAGCCGTGGCCTCAAGCTCAATGCCAAAAAGTGCATTGTCATCCCTTTTGGTAAAAACTCAATACCCATGAACTACCACATAGGCAGTAGTCTACTTAACACTGAAAGTGTGATAAGAGACCTTGGGACACAGGTGGACAGTAGTCTCTCCTTTGATAATCACATTGCCACAGTAGTCATGAAATCCTTCTACGTGGCACACCTCATCACAAAAGGTTTCTCTTCCAGGAAAAAAGAGGTCATTGTTCCCCTCGTCACTGATTAGACTCATTATAGAGTACAATGCCCCTTTAGGTATGTACCTCACAAGACATCTACAACAACTGGAAAGGCCACAGAAATACCTCACAAAGAGGATTACCAGCCTCAAACAGATGCCCTATGCAGACCGTCTCAAAAAACTGCAGCTTTACTCCGTTGCATATCGCCTACTCAGAGGCGATCTCTGCCTAACACACAAAGCTATGTCAAACCCAGAGCTTTTAAACATGCTGCACTTAAAGAAATCCCAATCCCTACGAGCTACACGATCTAGGGACCTAAAATTGTCACCACAATAAACAGAACATGCTGGAGGGATAGATTCGTGTCCCAGAGACTTTCCATACTCTGGAACAAACTACCTATCTATATCAAACAAAGCTCCTTATTAGCGCTCTTCAAGAAAAATCTTGATGATTGGATGGGAGATAGGAAATTTGCCCCGGGGATCACTTCTGTGGATCTGCTCGACAGTGGCACAGGAAAATAATTTTCTTGAGTGGCGAAAGCCGGGGTACCTTTGGCTAGGCTTATATAGGCCCTAGGGCCAGTAGCCTAGTACCTACCTATGAACCTATGATTCTGAAAAGCCTCCTTAAGTAGCCCTTTTCAGAGGCCCTTTCTGCGATGGAGGCCTCATCCCCTCCAACCAAGGATAAGAAAATGTCCCACTCTGTCCCCTCTTCACCATCTGGTGACCAGGACAAACATGTAAAGCCTAAGGTACTTAAGTTATCTTCAGAGCATAAGTCCGCCTCATCAGCACTGACCTCTTCCGCTTTGGCTACTGCTGTTCCTATATCAGTGCCAGCTTTGGCTCCGATACTGTCTCTGGCACTGACTGTTGACTTTACAAAGACTATTATGACTTCAGCATGGAGAGCCTCTTCAGCACAGTGCACACCTTCGATTCCTATCTCTACGATTATGCTTGCTACTGATCCTTCCGTGTTGGCTCCGAGTGCCCCTTCGGCACAGAGTCTTTTCACGGTCCCGATAACGACAGTTCTGACACCACTTCTTCCGGTCTCCAAATTTGAGACATCGGTGCCTGTAGATTCTACACCATGGACACGATACTCTCCATCTACAGACCCATTTCTAGGACAAGTGTTCAGTCCATTCCTTGAACGGCCAGACTACCCATCTGGAGTATCCATTAGATCCACCAGGAGTCTTTCAGAACTTGATGTGGTGCATCTTGTGGACCAGCTGTTAATAGCCAGGGAGATAATCACTCCGTCTAGGACCCATCCTCCTTCAGGACTTGGGTTGGCTTCTCCATGGACTCCATCCTACTCTCCTCCTTTGACCATACCTGTTCCAAAGTCTTCAGCTCTGATGTCCTATTTGGACCCCCCCATCCCAATGCCTGTAGTGGACCTCACTGGGGCTCTGGGACTGTCCCTTTGGCCTTTGATCCCCGCTGAACCAGGCCTTCCTCAACCCCCTGATTGGGTTGCAGGCTCTTTGGCTCGTGGCATGGTTCCGAGTGTGTCTACTGCTCCATCCACAATGCCAGGAGTTCTCTCTACACCGATCCTGCTTGAGGCTCCATCCTCAGGAGTGGGTTCGATGGAGTGGGGTGTGACCCCAGTCCCGAGGTTGTCCTTCTCAGTTCTGGTCTCCCATCTCTTTTTGGGCAGATCTGCTTTCCAAGCTATGGAGAGGGCACTTGCTTCTGGAAGCATTCCACCGACGTCGGAAACCCAGACTTCCTTTCCCCCTGAGCTACAGCTGACACAAGCCACCTCCCAGGGACACCAGGCAGGAAAGTCGCAGGAGACCCTGTTACAGGGTACCCCCTCTTCCGAGTCCTCCTCAGAAGCCCCCTGCTGAGGAGCACCCATGGAAGAAATCTTGCAAGAGGAAGTATGTAGACTCCCCTAAAGAGTCTCTGACAGAGGATATGGATTTCAGCTGTGAACACATTCACCCCTTGATGATGTCTCCTTTGGGGACATCCTTGAAATGTTGAAACAGAGGGGTGATTGGAAGCCCACTAACCCTTCTTCTGAGGAATCTGTGTTTCTGCAGGCTTTCCATGCCCAGCCATCTACCTCTTGGGTGACCCCACCTGCATATGTGCTGGTACAACTTGTGGTGAAGTGTGCCTTGAAGAACCCTAATTCTGTTGAGTTGATCTCTCAGAGACCTGACAAGATACCCCCCCCAAAAAAGAACCCTCATTGGTCAAGAGGTTTAACAGTCAATGGTATGGTGGTGGCAGCAGCCATATAAAAAGATCTCACCGAAGAGAGTCATACTGTTCATCTGCCCAACAGAGAGTCCTGGGCTGTGGACAGATTGGTGAAGTGAGTTTTTGCTTCAGTGACTTTTGCCATATGGTCTCTGAATTACTTGGTGCATTTTATGAGACTCCAAAAAGACTTGGTTTCCGAACTCTCAGGAACACTAGCAGAACAGGTGTCTGATGAGGTAAGGGACAAGTTGCCTCACAGATCGCAACCATGGAATTGATCTCCAATTCATCCATGAGGTTGCTCTCACATGCAATGAAGGGGCAGCTAGAGCGGCGGGTTCAGGCATAGTTATGAGATGCCATGCCTAGATGTGCCTCTGTGACTTTGCGGACCCTTTCAGAACTTCTTCCTGAAAGCTCCTATCGAAGTATCTTCCTTTTTTTTGGCCCCAAGGTGAAAGACAGCCTAGCCAGGTGTGAGCAGGATGGTATGACCCTGTCTGCCTTAGGTGTATGTTTTTCCAATCCTCAACGTTCCTTTTCCAGGAACCAGAGGAGCGGAAAGATGTGTCAGAAAAAATTTCATGGTCCTTCCCATGCCACATGTGGTGATGATACCCCCAGGGGCAGAGGGGGTAACAATTCTGGAAGATGCCCCTACCGAGGCAGAGGGGGTCCGCATAACCAGGGACCCAGGGATTCTTTTCTGGACAGCCTTATCAGTGCTCCTGAAGAGCGGCCCCATTGCTTTCCTCTGGAAGCAGTTGGGGGACATTTCACTCTGCAACAGGCTGCCTGGCATTCAATAAAAGATCATATCCAGAGGCTACACCATCCCCTTCATCCACTTATTTAAAATTTCCCAACATTTCACCCAGTCAAAGGGAAGAAGCACTGCAGAAATAAACAAGCTGTATCAAAATAGAGTCATCCAATTAGTCCCTCCAGACCAATGTGGATCCGGATTCTACTCAATATTCTTTTTGGTGCTACAAAAGACAGGGGACTGGAGACCAATTCTGGATCTCAGCAATTTGAACAAGTCTGTTGCCCAAATGAAATTCCAGATGGTCACGGTTCAGTCCATTCTACTTTTTCTAAGGGAAGGCAATTGGATGTGCTTGATAGATCTCTGGGATGTGTATTACCACATCAAAATGGACAAATGCTCCAGGAGTCTTTTTCATTTCTGGCTAGAAGTCAATCGCTACCAGTTTTGTGCCCTGACGTTCGGACTCTCTAGAGCCCCCAGAGTATTCACAAAGTGCATGGCAATGATTACAGCTCACTTGAGACTACAAGGATTCCAGGTGTTTCTGTATTTGGATGATTGGCTCCTTACCACCCCCACCAAGCATCTTCTGGTAACAGTCCTGCAATACACTCTTTCTCCGGTGAGACTTTTGGGAATAATGATAAACTGAGAGAAATCCAACCTTGCTCCAACTCAGAACACAGAATTCATTGGAACAGTCTTCGGCACCCGTTCTTGTCTGGTGTCGATCCCAGTTCACAGACTTCAGAGACTGAGGCTCCAGCTCTGGGTGATACTCTGTCAAAACAAAGCCTCAGCAAGGGAGGTTCTTCAGGTTTTAGGATCCATGGCAGCTTCCATACCAATAGTGCCTCTGGTGAAACTGCATATAGGTTCATAGGTGTGTACTAGGCTAATGGCCCTAGGGCCTCTACAAGCCTAGCCATAGGATTACCTTGGCATAGTGCCACCCAACCTTAGTTCTCAGTGCCTCTGTCGAGTAGAGCCACTGAAGCTATCCCCCGGGGTGAATTTTCTGTTTCCCATCCACTCATCAAGATTTCTCGTGAAGAGGGTCAGTGAGGTGCTCTGCTTGATATGTATGGGAAGCCTGTTCCATAGCATGGGCAGTTTCTAGGTTATGAACCTGTCCCGCCAGCATGTTCTGTTAATTGTGGTAATGAGGTTGAGGTCTCTGGAGTGTGTGGTGCGGAGGGACTGGGATTTCCTTACATGTAGCATTTCTAACACAGCTGGGTCAGACATGGCTTTGTAAGTCAAGCAGAGATCGCCTCTAAGTAGGTGATATGAGACAGAGAATATTTAGAGTTTTTTTGAGTCTGTCCATATAGGACAAGTGTTTAAGGCCTAGGATCCTCATTGTGAGGTACTTTTGTGGCCTCTACAGTTGTTGCAGGTGTCTGGTAAGGTACATGCCAAATGGGGCATTGTACTCGATGATTGGCCTAATGAGGGAAGAGTAGATGGAGACAACGACCTCTTTCTTCCTGGATGCAAAACCCTTAGTAATGAGATGTGCCACATAGAAGGACTTTCTGACCACAGTGTCAGTGTGGTGATCAAAAGAGAGGTTGCTGTCAACATGTGTTCCCAGATCTCTTATAATGCCTTATGTGTTCAGTGGACTACCATCAGTGTGGTAATTCATGGGAACTGGGTTGTTCCCAAAGGGGATGATGACATTTTTTGGCATTGAGCTTAAGGCCATGGTTCTGACACCAGTCGTTGATCACAGTGAGGCCATTCTGTAGGACGTCAGCATCACTTGGGGAGTTAATAATAGCTCCCAACTTGCAACCTTCTGTGAGCTTTATCAGCCAGAGTCCCTTTGTGTTGCCCTGGACTTCAGAGAAGTAGATACCAAACAGGAGTGGACCCAGGACCGAACCCAGTGGGATTTCACTCGTGACTAATCAGCAGTCTAACTTGGAGTCGGCTACTTTCACAGTGTGGGCTCTATCTGTGAGCCAGTTTGTAACCCAACTAGTGATATAGGGGTTGATGGCAAGCTTAGTGAGTTTTTCTATGATTCCTGAGTGGGGAATGGTATCAAAAGCCTTGGCCAAATCAAGGTAGGCTGTATGAACCACCTTGCCTTCATCCACAGCTCTGGTGACTGAATCAAAGAAGTCGACCAAGTTGAGCAGGTATAATCTACCTTTCACAAAACCAAACACTGTGGGATCCAGAGTTTGGAGATTCCCTATATCCTTGTTTATTAGGTCCATGATGATGTGTTCCACAGCTTTGCATATCAGACTCATCAGGCTAATGGGGCGATAGTTCCCAGGGTCTGTAGTCGCTCCTCCTTTGTGGAGAGGGATGACTGTAGCAGTGCACCATTCAGCAGGGAAAAAGCCTGAGGTGAGGCTGTGATTGAACAGGGCACACAAGTGAGGTGCCACTTCACTCTATAGTTCATGTAGAGTGGTCTCCAAATTACTACCCTCTATGCTTTCAAATTCAGATAACCAGTTATTGCAAACAGGACCTTCTTTGGTGGATGAGACCAGACACAGACCTTTGGAGCTGTCCATTTCACCCCTCCCAACCCAAAGCCATTGTGACCACAGATGCTTCCCTGATAGGGTGTGGGGGCCATTTCTAGGGAAAGACAGTCCAAGGCGCATGGTCCACTTTGGAGGCCAACCTGCATATCAGTGTTCTAGAACTGAGGGCAGTTCTGTTGGCTTTGTAAGCATTCCAATATCTCCTCCCTTCTGGAATGATCGCAATTCAGTCATACATGTCAGTAGTTTGGTATATCAACAAGCAAGGAGGAACCAAGTCCTATCCCCTGTGTCGAGAGGCCATGAGAATTTGGCAGTGGGCGATAGCTTCCAACCGCTTTCTGATAGCAATGCATATTCATGGGAATTTCAATGTGATTGCAGACAAGTTGAGCAGATGTATTCTCCTGCCTCACGCATGATCCCTCAATCCCAACGTAGCGGCAGAAATTTTCAGTGGTTGAGGCCAGCCTTGCTGCGACCTATTCACCTCCCCATCAAACAACAAATGCAGAAGCTATTTAGCCCTATTCCCCACACAGGGGAGTCCACAAGAGATGCTCTGATTCACAATTGGCCCACTGGACTGCTATATGCCTATATCCCCATCCCTCTGATTCCCCAATTCATAAAGAAAGCTATTCAGTTGAAATGCAAAGTGATTCTCCTAGCCCCCTTTTGGCCTAGACAGATTTGGTTCCCCTTCCTTTGGCCTCATCTGTTATGTCAACCATGGATTCTGGACCCTCTTCCAGACCTGATTTCTCCACCCCAAGGGTTGAGTCACCCAAATCTGTCCAGTCTCCAGCTGACAGCTTGGTTTCCCCACTTCCGTTAATCGCCAGGCAGTATGACCTTCCCTCACCTGTACGTGACATTATCCTGGCCTCTCACAAGCCATCCACCAGAAGACTATATCTAAACAAATGGACGAGGTTCTCTGTTTGGTCTAAGAAAAGAAGGCTAGACCCGTACTCGGCTCCAGTCACAGCAGTTTTACAATGCCTGTCAAAATTCTTCGAAGATGGAGCTGCAGCTTCTAAAATACAAGTACATCTAGTGGCTATCTCTAACTATCATAATGGGTTGGATGATTCTCCCCTCATCGCTCATTGGTTATGTAAAACTTTTCTTAAAGGGGTCTCTCACATTAGGCATCCAGTCAGACAACCTATAGAGCCATGGAACCTCGCTTTAGTTTTTCAGTCCTTAAATCAACCCCCTTTTGAACCTGCAGTGAAGTTTGACCTCAAATTCGTATCTTGGAAGTCCCTTTTCCTTGCAGCCATCACATCAGCCAGATGAATTTCTCAGCTTCAGGCATTATGCATTAAAAGGCCCTATTTAATCTTCCACAAGGACAGAGTATCACTCTGGACAATCCCATCTTTTCTCCCCAAAGTTGTTTCAGATTTTTCCATCAGTCAGACCATTGATTTGCCAGTATTTTTCCCAAATTTTATTAATAAAGGGGATTCCAGAGCCTCTATGGATGATATCTGTCCAGCAGCCACATGGGCTAATCCCCACACTTTTATTATTCATTACACATTAGATGTGGTCTCCAGAAGAAGAGCTGCCTTCGGCTCAATGGTGCTCAGGAACATTCTTCCATAAGGGCCGCCCAAGGAACACAAGGTAGCTAGGGATTCTGTCCCATCAGTGATGAAGGGAAATAAGATTAATAACATCAGATAAAGAAGTTATGACTTACCATAATGTTCCATCTGTGTTGTTCTTTCATTCACTTCCCACCCTCCTTCCTCTTCCAAATGCTCCTGGGGATACTTTGGGTTAGGGGATTTGTGCAGAAATGGCCTCTGCTTTACAAGTACAAAATGGGCAAACTTGATCTAAGGTAACAGGGAGAAGGGCACTATGGGTAGAAGATTATCTGAAGAGTTTTCGGCTGGCGTGAGTTTGGCGTTAGGCTGACTTGATTTGAGGGCTCTGAACCGAACCCATCAGTGATGAATGAAAGAAGATCAACAACACAGATGAAACATTATGGTAAGACATAATTTCTTTTTATTTGGGTAAAGCAGAAGTGCAGAGTAATGCAACATTGACATAATGCTATTCATAGAATAATGTCACACAGAGAAGCCCCTCATTATCATGTCTGTGAATTGAACTCTACTCAGTTTCAGGTAATGGCATAAATGTTCCCTCTTTCAACTCATTCAACTCAATTGTGCAGGCACCTATATACATTTCAACATTCATGCGCATGCACACAGCTACAATCATGCTGCTACACACACACACACACACACACACACACACACACACACACACACACACACACACAATTTTGAAGTACTTACCTGCTGCAGCACCAGGTGTACACAGTCAAAAGGCATCATACATTTTTTCACTTTACTCCACTAATAAAGTACAGATATTTTTTCAAATGCCAGCCTACCACAATGTTCTTCATATTGATCACTTCTGCAGTAGCCTTAGCTATAGGGATCATATCCTGCTAAGGATATAACAGCTGGCCAGCTTCCAAAGCTTCAGGGCACCTTCCGTGTTCTTAAACTGTCAAGCAGCTCAAGCTGAGCTGACTAAAAGACAAGTTTGGGTGCAAAGCCCTTCAGAGCTTTACTGCCTATAAAGAGTTCACTCCTCTTAGGCTTTTGAGGATCAACAGTTGGCTTGTACTTTGCTGGGAAGATAAGTTCCATTTGTGGAAAAAAAACTTCCATTTGCTTCAATTTGTTGATGTCTTGTTACTTTCCTCTTCAGAAAAGTTATTTTAAAGCTAGGAGTTTGGTTATTTAACAGAATGTCTTGAGACTGTAACATTTTTTTAAATGAAGCACTCATTTATTTCTGTTTGAAAGTAGTGTATCCATCTATCCATCCTCAACCCCTTTTTCCTATTTTGCACATGGGGTCAGGGTATCACTTCTGCAGTGACAATCATCTCAAGCCAAGTTTTACACCACCGGTTGGCTAGCCCTGCCACAGTACATTCATACCACTCACTCATGCATACACACACCTATGGCCAATTTAGAGTGTCCAATCCATCTACTGCATGACTTTGGAATGTGGGAGGAAACTGGAGCACCCGGAGGAAACCCACATGACTACAGGGAGGACATTTAGACTCCACACAGAAGGCACTCCAGCCAAGAATCTACTAACTGAATTTTTGTCTATGGAGAAATTCTGTTTGTTTTTCTATTATGGTGCTGCTATATGGTTTTAAAGTGCTTTTTACTGTTAAAAAGTGACTTTTGTGGACTGATAGTTTTACCAGCATTTGCTTCTTGTCTTCCCCAGGAAAGAGGCACCATTTTCAGCTTGACCATGGAACAGACTGACAGTCCCATGGTCGGTCCTTCTACCAACCACAAAAAGAAAAAGTTAAGCAAACAGCCTTTGCCACCAAATCAGGCTAGCAATTTGCCTCAGCCACAGGTGGGTGACTGCTGCAGCCATTTGTTGTACTTCAGGCCACTCATCTTCTACTCCAGATCCCTCTGGTGCTGTACCTACAGCCACTATGGACCAAGAATAGCCACATTCTGTGCAGCTGTTAGAGTACCCTCAGTAGGCAAGGGAGAACCACTTTTGGTCCTGGGAGAGAGAACTTGGAAGTTACCTTATTGTGTCAGAATGCTGTATCCATCCTTGGAGAAGCAGGCACTGCTATTCATGACACAAATGGCCCAATTTTTCCTGTCAGAAAGAAACAAAACCAAGCATGTATCCAGTTCTCCTCAAATTTGTTTGGATAAGAGCAGTTTAGTGCGACTAGCTCAGGGTTTAATTCAGGCTGTTGATCCTTCTTGTAAAGCAATTTCTTATTAAAAAAAAGAGGGATTCCTCTTTTCCTAAAGAGATTCAGTATTCTGAATCTGAACAGAAAGATGCAGGGATGGATTCAGGGCTTTGTCCTCAGATTTCTGATTCACACCCTCTCTCAGATGATGCTAGAATGTCCCAGTGATTTCAGTGGGAGGATTTTCCAGAACCTACACACATTCCTCCTGTATGTGTGTCTCACTGCCTGCAATTTTTCTAATAGTCAGCCAGCTGTCCCTAAAAAGGTAAACAGGATGTATAAAGTTCTTCAGTCCTTTAAATTTTTATGCACTATTTCCAAATCTGCCCCAGCAGCTATAGACTTAGTTGATTCCACTGTTGCTAAGCACTTAGTTAATTTCAATCTTACTCTTTCTAATAATAATATTATTGGTAGGTATAGTAAAAAGGGTATACTTACACTACTTTGATTTATAGAATTTTGAATGGTCAGGTTGTTATGTTCTGACAATTTGTGAAGGTATGAGGAATGTTTTATCTACATTTTCTTCTTGTGAAGACAACTTTGCTTTAAATAATTTGTGTTGCACAGGTCACTAGTCATTGTTTTCAGTGTGTTTAGGACTCTGTTGATACTTCTTCCAGGGCTGTGGCCACTGGAACTGTTTAAATAAGGTTTGCTTGGCTGCATTGACATAACCTCCCAGAGGATGTAAAAGATGAGATTTTATATTCTCCTTTAGATAGAGATGTAATGTGTGGCCCCTCTGCTGCAGTGGTGATTAAAACCTGTGATGAAAGGGAATGCAGGTCCAGGGAATCTCTTTTAAGATTTTCAGCCCTCCTTTTCCAAATTGTGCAAAGGATTTTCTTTCTCATTTTCCAATTTTGGCAAAATAAATAAATAAATGAATAAATAAACATCCTCAACAGAATTCAGATAAAAAGATGTTTAAGTACAAAATGGCAAAGAGGTTCCAAAAAAGTCACACGCCTCCCAAAATCAAATACAGTCCATCAAGTATTAATGACTGTTCAATTATAACTTGTTGCAGGCTACAGGGTGTCTACTTTTTTCCATATTTAGATGACTTGCTTATCTTTCCCGAATCTTTTTCAAGGACTCAGGAATCTCTGTCTTGGGTGAGAGATGATCTGCACAAACTGGGATTCCAAGAGAGCATTCAAAAGTCTTTCATGACTTCTTCATAAAGGATTGTGTTCCTGTGATGTCAGGTCACCTCAGTTCAAAGAGCTTTTCTTCTGCAGAAAAAAGTAAATATTTATTTAGATACATTGCTAAGGTTTTCCACTCAGACTTCGTTCAATGCAAGGGAATACCTCAGGATTTTGGGTCTCATGGCATCTATGATTCTCATGATATTCCTGGCAAGACTCCACAGGAGAAAAATACAGTGTTATCTGAAATATGTTTGGTCCCAGCATCAGCTCTGTCTTATCAGATCCCTGTGCTGGGATTTGTCAGAGGAGAAATATTTTTTTGTGAAGACACAGATATCCTTAAAACCAGATCTTTCATTCTCCCTTCTTTAAAGTGGTCAGACACCACAGATGTTTCACACTTTGCTTGGGGAGCAGTTTGAGGATAAGAGCTTAAAGGATAAAAGTGCAGGGGGTGTAGGAAACCAAGGACAGATTCAAGCACATAAATATCAAGGAGATGCTTGTTCTGATCAAGACACTTGACTCTCTGGACTATCTTTGTCCCTGTGACCTCTTTATGTGGTTTCAGACAATACCACAGCCATGTGGTACATCAACAAGGAAGGGGTGACAGGCAGCCTATAACAGGAAGAATAACCAGAGATCATGTAGAGGTATTAGAGATATTTCAAAAAATTTATAAAAATTTGTATAAAGAAGAGAAGTAGGGAAATGAAGAAAAACACAAATGGAAATATTTATGGAAGACTTAAATATGCCAAGATTAGAGGCAGATGAAGCTCAATAAATAACAGGAAGAGATGAGATAAAAATGGTGATGTGAAACCAGTCTATAGGAAAGTCTCCAGGAATAGATCTTGAAGGTTATGTTTAACAGTAGTTTAAAAAGGAGGGGAGGCATCAACATCCTGTCTGATCCAGCTTCATATAGGCCAGTTTCAGTTTTAAACTATGATTAGTGTTTATGTCTGCAATGGCTGAAAGAATGATAAAGGTGATGCCAAAATTAATAGATATGGACAAATGTCATTTTGCAGAGAGGAAACAAACATTTGCCAAAATTAATAGAAAAATAATATTACAGATGGAAGCAGAATATAAGAAAATGCAGGTGTTATTGGTGGGTCTTGATGCATTGAAACATTCAACAGAGTAAGCTCTGATTTTATGAATAGGGCAATGGAAGCTTTAGCATTTTCTGATACAATAATAAAGTTAATTAGAAGGATGGTCTTTCTTACTTCTCTGTCAAGGTTAATTTATTGGCCATTTCAGCATATCTGCCCATGGATCCTCCTCTTTCAGTGCAGTGTCTTGTCAAAATGTTCTTGAAAGGAGATTTGCATAAGAGGCCTCCTACAAAACTGGTGGCCCTTTCTTGGGATCTTAAGTTTGTGTTAGAGAGACTAAAACTTGCTCCATTTGAACCAACTAATCTGACTGACTTGAAGTTCTTAACATGGAAAACAGTTTTCCTGATTGATGTGACCTTTGCAAGATGGGTATTTGATTGGCAAGCTCTTATAGTGAGTCAACCCATATCCCATTTTCCACAGGAATAAGGCTTCTTTGAGAACTAATCCTTCTTTTCTGCTTAAAGTGGCATTCAAGTTTACTTTAAGCCAAACTATCCATCTTCTCATTTTCTTCTGAACCTAAAAATCAGGGATAAAAAATATTCTATACCTGAGATGCCCACAAACAACTTGGGTACTATTTTGGCAGGGCTAAATCTTTCAGATTTTTGATCAATTTTTTTTGTGAAAATAAGAAAAGGGGCAACCTGTGTCAAAACAAACTATTTCCAAATGGTTGTATAAGGCTGTTACCTTTTGTTATACTCACTATAACTAATCTATTCCAGGTAGGTTCAGGACCCACTCTGCCAGGGCCTTGGCTTCATCTGTGGCCTTTTGGAAAGGGTTCGATTATAGAAATATTCAAAAGCTACTTGATCCTCTGTACATACTTTTACAAAGCACTATAAGCTTGATTCATAGGTTCATAGGTTCATACTAGGCTATCTGCCCGAGGGCATTTACAAGCCTAGCCCATAGTTTTGTGGCTTACGCCACCCCTTTAGTATGGGGAACTATACCCATTATTTTGCTGTGCCTCTGTCGAGCAGTGACACTGAGGTAATCCCTGGGGTATATCTGCGATCTCCCATCCATTGGTCAAGATTTCTCTTGAACAAGGCCAGCGAGGTGCTCTGCCTCACATGTACCGGGATTTTGTTCCACAGCATAGGGAGTCTTTGGGTGATGAATCTATCCCTCCAGCACGTCCTATTGATAGCCGTGTCGAGGTTTAAGTCTCCCGCCCTTGTGGCTCTGATGGATCTAGATTTTTTGAGGTGAAGCATATTCATCAAATCTGGGTTTGACATGGCCTTGTATGTTAGGCAAAGGTCACCTCTGAGCAAGCTGTGGCGACTGAATAGAGCTGGAGTTCTTTCAGTCGGGCAGCATAGGACAGATTTTTGAGACCTTTTATCCTTTTGGTGAGGAACTTTTGTGGCCTCTCCAGCTGCTGCAAGTGTCGGGTCAGATACATTCCGAATGGGGCATTGTACTCAATCATTGGTCTGATGAGTGATGAGTAAAGGGAGACAATGACCTCCCTTGATCTAGATGAGAATCCCTTCATGATAAGGTGGGCAATGTAGAAGGTCTTCCTAACTACTTTAGCTACATGGGTGTCGAATGACAGACTACTATCAACCTGGGTCCCCAGGTCCCTGATAACTTCTTCTGTGCTCAGTGAATTGCCACCTATTTGGTAGCTAGGGGTAAACTTGTTTTTCCCGAAGGGTATGACTATGCATTTTTTGGCATTTAGCTTTAGGCCGTGGCTCTGGCACCAGTTATCCATTTCTGTGAGACCCTTCTGAAGGATATCTGTGTCAGATGTGTTTTCTACTATGGCGCCCAGTTTGCAGTCATCTGCAAACTTTGTCAGCCATAACCCTCCTGTGTTTGCTTGTACTTCGGAAAAGTAGATGCCAAACAAGAGTGGGCCCAGGACTGAGCCCTGTGGGACACCACTTGTGACAGGCTTTGAGTCTGACATGGCGCCAGCAACTCTGACCCTGTGGGTTCTGTCACTCAGCCAGTTTGCAACCCATCTTGTGATGTATGGGTTAACATTTAAGCTGATGAGTTTTTCAATGATACCCGAGTGGGGTATTGTATCGAAGGTCTTAGCCAGATCGAGGTAGGCTGTATGGACTGCCTTTCCCTCATCAATGGCTTTGGTGACTGTTTCGAAAAAGTCAACCAAGTTTAAAAGGCATGATCTGCCTTTGACAAAGCCAAACTGGGTTGGATCCAAAGTCTGCAAATTCCCTATGTCTTTATTTATGAGGTCCATTATGATCCTCTCCATGGCTTTGCAGATAAGGCTTGTCAAGCTAATGGGCCGGTAATTTCCAGGGTCTGTGGAGGCACCGCCTTTGTGAAATGGGACCACAGTTGCAGTGCGCCACTCCTGGAGTGCGTATCCAGAGGTAAGACTTTGATTAAACAGTTGTCCTAGCTGTGGGTTTAATTCCTCATTGAGTTCATGGAGCACACAGCCGGGGACACCATCAGGTCCCATGGATGCTGTGTTTTTTGCTTTGGAGAGAGCAGTTCTCACTTGGGCGTTGGAGATGTTTGGGGGGCTGCACTCGTTTGGTATAGATATCTCTCCTTTTGGGGGGGGAGAAGTTTGCACTGAACCTGTCAGCCAATATGTTGGCAATGTCTGTAGGATCAGTAATCTTCACATCATTTTGAACTAGTTCTGAGCATATCTGGGAGTTTCCTCCTAGGTTTCTAACATAGCTAAAGAAGGCTTTATGATTGTCTTTTGAGTCTTTAGCTATTTTTCTCTCGAAATTTGCTTTGGATGATTTTATGAGAGCTCTTAGTTTTTTACTTATAGTGATCAAGGGTGTCTTACCTTTTAAGGATTTTGCTCTATCTTGTAGTAGCTTCCTCCTTTTGTTGTAGAGTTTGTTTATGGCTGGGGTCCACCAGACTGGACGCTTGCCTTTGGTACAAAGAGTCTTTGTTTTGCTTGGGATTGCCTTATCCATGCAGTCCTGCAGGTGCTGGTAGAAGGCATTTGTAAGTGATTCAGCGGCTTGAGTATTGTTTTCCGCCAGCTCGGGGGCCTGAAAGGAGACCACACTAGTCTTTAGAAGTGTGAAGTCGGCTTTTGAGAAGTTCTTTACTGTGGTCTTTTTATTTCAGGTGGGGTGGGATGAGGACCTCCAACGAGATTAGTTTGTGATCTGATCTCACCAGTGAGGGGTATACTTCCGGTGTTGAACATTGTGCTCCCATGTTCGTGATGATGAGATCAAGTATGTTATCTCCTCTTGTGGGGATGGTGACTAGTTGTTCCATGGCATTTGAGTTTATGAATTCCAGGAACTTTTGGGCTAGGGTGTTTGGGCTTGAGTAGTGTTCCCAGTCTATATTAGGGTAATTGAAGTCACCTAGTATGATGGTGTTTGGTGATACATTTATCCCCTCTAGTGTTTTCAGGAAGGCCATGTGAGGTTCCTGAGTTTGTGAGGGTGGCCTGTAACATGCTACAATTTGCAGAGCAGTCTTGCCTATGGTTAATTGCACCTGGATGGTCTCCGATGCATCGTGCGTTGCCACCAGTCTTGAGGTGTGGGTGTCCTTGATGAATATGGATACCCCCTCCTTTCTTGGTATTGTCCGGATTTTGGGGCGGAACGCCTGATATGAGGTAAAACCTGATAGCGCTGGGGTGCTCTCAGGAGCCTTGAACCAGGTTTCTGTCACAGCACAGACATCGATGTTCTCCATACTGAGAAGGGCCTCGAGTCGTGCATTTTGAGATTTAGACTTCTGGCATTGAGCAGCATTACCTTTAGTTTTTTCCTTTTTGTGTTCTAGGGTGGTAGGTTTAGAATTTGAGCCTTGCCTAAAAAAGGCACTATGGGGGTGGCAAGAGCCTTTGCCAATATCCGGAATCCCAGGGGTGACAGGTGCAAGCCGTCCCTTGCGAAGCAGCGTGGCTTGTCCAGCATGTCATCCCAGGCAGACAGATACTGGATCCCCTTTGAATGACACCAGTGTTTAAGCCAAATGTTAAAGCTGATCATCTTATCTCTGTATTGTGGCATCATTCTTGGTGAAGGTAGGATACTGCTCAAGGTCAGGGTCATACCTGCCTGGGCTACATGATCAGAGAGCTCCTCAATGTCTCTTTTCATGTAGTCCAAGGAGGTACGTCTCAGGTCGTTTACACCAGCGTGGACAATGACTGAGTTGTATTTGTACCTGCTGTTGAGAGACCTGAGTGCTTGCGTTATGTGGCGGATTCTAGCGCCCGACAGGCAGCTTACTGTGACCTTCTCCTTACTCAGTCTGGTGAGCGGACGTCAGTGTGTCTGACTATGGAGTCACCAATGATTAGTGTGTCTGGCATTGTGTTTGGCCTTAAGGGCTGTGACTGTTTGACACTCTGACTGTGAGGTCTATGTGTTGCGGGTGTTGTGTTCTGAGGTGGTTGTTTGGGTGTCTGCTTTGGTGGCCTCTGCTGTTTTGGTAGATTTTTGATCAGAGCCTCCGAGTATGTCTTTGTGTGTTTATGTGTATGATTTGAGGTTGTAATGGTACTATGTGAGACTGGGTCTATAGTGTGTGTGGTAACCTTCTCCTCCTGTCTGGTCTTGCCAGTCCTATGTTGAGAGAGCTCAGCCTCCAGTTTGGCCGTATAGTTGCATCTCTCGCATGTATTTGTGTTTTGTCGGAGGAGGAGAGGGTTGTCTGTGTACATGAGGCAATTGTAACATTGCCTCAATATTCCCAGGTTCACCAGCTGAGCAGGAGAGGACACTAGCAACTGATCCCTCGACATGCTAGAAGGATAGACAAAAAACTTTTAAAAAAAAGATTCCGGGGGACGTGGGTGACCGAGAAATGGGGGGTTGCCTTTTTGGGGTACTATCTATGACAAGGGTGCCGTATCAAGGTAATAAGTACTGCAGGAGCAAGTGCTAGGTTTAACAGATAGAGAATAGTCTACTTGGAGTCATGTAGAGATGATCTTTTTAGTTATAGGATACGCTGATTTGATCAGTAGTATAGTTCGAGGAAGGTAGTTTTAAGGGAAAATTTGAAAAGTGGACTTTAGGTAGCCTGAATAGTTTAAACCTGCTTAACCGGCGCTGCCCTAGTGTGCAACAGTGGCAGCTCCGCGCTAATTTGCGCTAAATCGCTAATTAAGCTAAATCGCTTAGCGTTTAGCGCGTTTCATACCAGGGGGCTGGAAAAAGCTAGAAACTGGCCCAAAACGACCAATAAACTAC
Source organism: Protopterus annectens (assembly GCF_019279795.1). Taxonomy (NCBI): domain Eukaryota; kingdom Metazoa; phylum Chordata; order Ceratodontiformes; family Protopteridae; genus Protopterus; species Protopterus annectens. Next base: position 1,318,552,638 of record NC_056737.1, on the reverse strand, counting down.
TAGTTACTGGCTGAAACCTCACAAAACTGGACAAAAGGCAGCTCAATGCTTCCCACTCCCACTGGTAAGCTAGGTAACTTCCTTTCCCCCAAATAAGGCAAGGAAACAGTACACAGGAACTACAACCAAGGCCCAGGAATCAGCAACTCTGAAACTGGACTAAACTAGTAAAGCAGGAAAAACAAGAGATATTTTTTTCTTTTTTTCTTTTTTTTCACAAAACAGGCAGAAACAGGTACAGCAAACACTTATAAATGCTATGAATCAGCTACTACAGCTTACACAGAAGAATTTGCTACAAATACAGTCAAATAGTAACAAACAAGGATTCCTTCTCTACATCTAGATCAAGCTTTGCTAGGACCATTCTCCAGGGGATATTGGACCCTTCTCCTTCCACATCCAAATATAGGTAGCAATAGTAGTCTATCCATATAGCTAGCTAAGGCTACTGCAGCAGTGATCAATATAAAGAACATAGTACCGTTGTGTAAGTTGAACTTACCATAACAGTAGATGTTTGAATGATCACTGCTGCAGTAGCCACTCCCTCCCTCCAGCTCTCTTGTATTTTGTTTGTGTTTTTTTATGCTTGGGTGTGGATATATATATTTTGTATTGTTTCTAGCATTGGCCTTTCAGGGCTCAGCCTTCCTTTCTGCTGGCAGGAAAGCCTGAAAGGCTTCTCACCCAAACTTGTGTTTTAGTCAGCTCAGCTCGAACTCCTTGACAGTATGGCATGTGGAATGTGCCCCGACAAGGCCATGTCAAACCCAGAGCTATTGGACATGTTACACTTAAAGAAACCCCAATCCCTCAGAGCCACACGCTCCAGGGATATAAACCTTGTCATCACAATAAACAAAACATGCTGGAGGGATAGGTTCCTGACCCAGAGACTCCCCAGACTCTGGAATAGACTGCCAATACATGTCAAGCAGAGCACCTCTTTGGCCCTCTTCAAAAGGAACCTTGATGATTGGATGGGAGAAAGTAAATTCACCCCGGGGATCACATCAGTCTCCCTGCTAAACAGGGGTCCAGGGAAGTAAATATTGTGGGAAGAAATAGCCAGGGAATTGTTATGGCTAGGCTTATATAGGCCCTAGAGCTGATAGCCTAGTACCAACCTTTGAACCTATGAGGCTTTTCAAGCTGTCTGGCTATTATATACTTAGCAGGATATAAATCATATAGCTATGGCTACTGAAGCTGTGATCATTCGAACATCTGCTGTTATTTATTGTTAAGTTCAACTTACACAACTCTACTTTCTTCGAATTCCAATGAAAATTTCCAGGAAATCACACATGGCCAATTAGTTCTGTCACCCATTGGAAACGGGTGGGAATTTTGGATCTTTGGTGTTAACATTTGGTTTTGATGTTTCTTTAACTACCTGTTTGAAGTTCTGTTGGGCATTAGCAAGTGTAGTCAAAGTGGACTGGAGTTTTCTTACTTCTGTAGTGCTACAGTGGTTGCTGTTGCATAATAAGCTGAGCAATCCTGTTACAAACAGGATTGCATAGTGCAATATACATTTTTGAATCCTGGCCCTCAGCTGTTCAAATCCATGCTATCAAAAATGTTCACATTTATTTTAAGATCCCTACAGGTTCAAAGTAAATTATTCATAAACATAATTGAACAAGTCAGTTTGACACACTGTTTCAGATGGTCATGGTTCAGTCCAGTCTGCCCTTTTTGTGCAAGGATGACTGTATGTGCTTGATAGAACTTCAGGATGCGTACTGTCAGATTATCACATAAAAATGAACAGACAATCCAGAAGGTATGTATGCTTCCGTCTGGGAGCCAGTCATTACCAGTTCAGAGCACTGCCCTTTGGCCTCACCACAGCCGCCAGAGTGTTCACCAAATACATGGCTGTGGTGGCAGTTCACTTGAGACTGCAGGGATTCTGAGTGTTTTCGTACTTAGACGACTGACTCATTACCACTCCAACCAAGCATCTACTGATAAGAGAGAGATCAGTTACTCTAGACGTACTCCCATATGGGTGTAACGATAAATTACAATAAGTCTCACTTAGAACCATCTCAGACAATGGAATTCATAGGAGCAGTTTTCAACACAGTATCGGTGACAGCTTCTTTTCCTCTCTTGAGTACAGACTATCAGATTCCTGGTCAGGAAGATAATTCACAGTAGCACACTCTCAGCCTGATGGATTCTTCAAGCCTAAGGATCAGTGTCAGTGGCCAGATATTTTGTTCCTCTAGAAAGATTTCATATGAGATTTCTTCAGTGGATGCTAGCAACACAATGGTTGATTCTTTATCAATGCATATCAGCCCAAATAAGAATCACTCAAGCATGCAAAATGTACCTTTGGTAGTGGATTCAATAAGATCAGGCTCTACAAGGCCATCCTTTCATTCTCCCTCAGCCTAAGGCCATAGTGACCACAAACGCATCCCAGACTGAGTGGGGAGGCACTTCCTGGGAAAAAAACATTCCAAGATACTTAGTCCCCCGAAGAGGCCAATTGCATATCAATGTCTTGGAAATGACAGCAGTGCTGTTAGCATTGCAGGCCTTTCAAGACTCCCTCCCTTTTGGGACAGTTGTGATTCAGAAGTACATGTCAGTAGTTTGGTACATCGACAAACAAGAAGGAACCAGGTCTTCCTTGTGTTGAGAAGTTCTCAGAGTGTGGCAATGGGCAATCTCTTCCAACTGCTTTCTGATAGAAATGCAGATTTCCAGGGAAGTCCAACGTGATAGCAAACAAATTGAGCAGGTCCATTCTACTACTACTCAAATGGTCTCTCAACATGAAGGTGGCAGAAATGATTTTCTGTCAGTGGGACCAGCCTTACTGTGACCTTTTTGCATCTTCCCTAAACAAGTGCAGTAGCTTTTTTGCCCTGATCCCCCCACCAGTGAAATCACCGAGGAATGCTCTGCTCCATGACTGTTCTGCCAGTCTCTTATGTGCCTATCCCCCGACTCCCCTAATTCCCAAATTTCTGTAGAAAGCTGCCTGGTTGAAGAGCAAATTCATCCTTATTGCACCTTACTGGCCTTAGCACATTTGTTACGCCTTTCTTTGGCCTCATCTACTTACCTAACAGGCATGATTCATCCAGATATCTCAAACCTCAAGCTAACAGCATGGTTTCCTCCACTTCCTGTAATAGCCTGACACCAGATGCTCTGTTCCCTGTCTGTCATATACTTTTATCTTCCCATAAAGCTTCTACAAAAAAAAAAACTTTACAGAAGTAAATGGAAAACTTTTGTTTTTTGGACACATCAGAAACATATTGACCCCTTCTCAGCCCCTTTACAATGTGTTCCTGAATTTTTGGCAACAATTTTTAATGAAGGAGCTAGCTGCTCAACCCTTAGAGTTCAGTTAGCAGCAAGCTCTAACTTTCATACTGGATTAAAGAATTCTTCCACGGCTTCATCTAAGCTTTGTACAGCTTTTTTGAGAAGCACTCTCCTGTTGAGACCCCCTTATAAAGATCCTACCCCATTACATTTGGTAGTACAGGCTTTAATTTATTCTCCCTTTGAACCAATAGCAAAATGTGATCTTAAAATTCTGACCTGGAAAACTATCTAGTGGCCATTACCTCTGCTAGAAGAATTTCAAAACTACAAGCATTGTCCTCTAAGGCTCCCTAGTTGATTTTTCATAGGGACTGAGTAACATTAAGAACCAACCCTTCTTTCTTTCTTTCTTTCTTTCTTTCTTTCTTTCTTTCTTTCTTTCTTTCCTAAGGTAGTGTCAGACTCCAACTTCAACCAGTCCATTAATCTGCCAGTTTTCTTTCCTAAATTTGCGAGTAAAGTGAATATATGTTGCAGTTAATTGGATGTTCACAGACAATTACATCTCTACTTACATAGAACAAAAGAAATGAGAAAGATTATTTGTCTACTTTGCATATTCTAAATTGGGCAAATCAGTTGTAAAGGTATCTTTAGCAAGATGGCTGATGGAATTTATGTCATTTGTCTACAATATGTTGGGTCTGCCTACTACTTTGGGCTACTTCTTCAGGGTTTCTATCTAGGGCTTCCATGGATGACATGTGTGGCTGCAACCTGGGCCAATTACCTTTACCACTCATTACAAACTGCATCTGGTCTCAAGGAGAAGACCAGCCTTTGGCTCAACTGTGTTCGGGAATATTCTTCCTTAGAGTCCACCCAGGATTTTAGGTAGCTGGGGACTCTGTCCCAGCTGTTGAGGAATACATAAAAATTGACATCAGATAAAAAAGTTATGTACTCACCATAATCTTCCGTCTGTGTTGTCCATTTTCATTCCTTCTCAACTTCCCATCAAACTCCCAACCTTTTTCACAGTTGATTTCTGTAAGAACAAGAACTTATAAGGACACCATTGTCCTTCATGTTGAACTCCAGATATGGCTTCTTCTGTCAGGAATATTATATTAGTACTTCCTACTTTATGTCAACCAGCAAACCAGATCTGAGGTATGTTAGAGGTTAGTGCATTATGAGTAAGTGAATAAGAGTTGTTTGGTGGCCATGAGCTAAAGTAATGGCTGAGCCAGATCTGAAGTTTGGATCCCTATCCAACTGTTGAAGAAGAATGAAAATGGACAACACATATGGAACATTATGGTGAGTACATAACTTTTTTTTTTCTTAAAAAGGACCAAAATTTCATCTTGCACCATTAGACATGATTTTAAGATGGACAGAGGAACTCTGTTACATAAGTTCCTTCTTGGTGGCCACCACCATGACCATAGCATCTGTGGGCACTCCCTTGCTCCAGAACTCCCTTCCTACAGGTGGTGCCAGAATCTGATCCAGTCTTTTGGGGATTGGTTCAACTGTGTCAGGCTCCTTCCACACCCACCAAGAGATCAAGTCAGTGAGCTCATCAGTAGGCAGAGTAAATCAGGAGGTTGATGGGCCAGACACAACTGCCTCCAGGAATACCAATTCCTCTGGAGAAAGATTGTCAGAGGACCAACCACTCCTCTGCCTAAGAATCTTCAGGATTTTTCCGAATAAGACATATTTGGTTGGTGATCTTGGGGGATCCTTCCCATTCACCAAAGTCAGTATCATCAGTAATGGATTCCTGTGGGGAATCCAAGTGCCTCCTTTTGCACTTTCTCTTTCTAGGAACTTCTTTGGTGAGATTCTCCAGAGAAGTATCAGACTAGATGATGATACCCTGCTGGATAACCTGGAGACTTTTGGATGGATGTACCTGTGGCATGGCATGCTGAGACTCAAGGTACAGAGACACACAGGATCCAGAGAGAAAATCAAAGGAGGACAGACCATCTGTCCTGCCGAAGCAGAGAAAACTCTCTCCTCCACCTCAAAAGCAGAATGCTCCATGGAGAGATCAGCCAATGGAGCTGAGAAGCCATGCATCTGCCCCATCAGCTCTGTCTGCCCTGAAGGCATTCCACCTGAGGCAGAGGTCAGAGCTGAGCTGTCTAGTGCCAAGGCTGTGAGGGACAGAGATGGCTCTGACAACCTTGGAATCGACTCTTAATGCCTCAGATCCGACAGGGATGTTAAGGCTCCAAGAGTCATTCATCTCTAAAATCATCAAAGCTGGAGCACATAGAGACATCCTCAGAGGAAAAGATACAAATATCTTTGGATCCTTCCAGACAGTCCTGGTAGACCCAATCCAGGGGCTCCAAAATGGATGGACGGATCAGAGAAGGAGCAAAGAGTAGTGCAGTAGTGCAAACTAGAACTTCCTGACCCAAAAGGGTAGGACCCGGGAGAACTTCCATCTGTATCTCTGCCGAGAGAAATCTCATCATTATCTCCACATCAGCTTCAGATTTCTGGAAGAAAGAGAGGAAGCTAGGTATGGGAACTTAGAGTGCCAGTATTCCATAAAAGAAGGTACTCTGGAAGTTACCAAATGTATACTGGGTGAATATCTGGTTCTGAGTAAAGGCCTCAGATCTGAAGGGCTTGGATTGGAGGAGGCCTTTGTCTGATCTAACACCAGTAGAATAATAGCAGTCTTCGGATCCAATTTATGCTTCTTCTTTGGCGGCTCCGTGGATGACGGAGTCAAGGATATTGATGGTCAAGGAGGCTTAGTGGAAGGCTCCTTCGATGTTGATTTCAGGGGTTGAGCCCCAGCAATAGCTTCAAAGAAGGCTTTTGGGAGTATCCCTTTGAAAATAAGTTTATTTTTCCTGTCCACAACAGCATGCGGATTAAAGTTTTTACAGACAAGTCAGTCTACCTGCAGGTGGTCTAGACACAAACAAAAAACACATAAAGAGTGAGCATCAGACAAGGGCAACTTGTGCTTACACTTTTGGCACTTCTTAAAGACAGAAGGTGTTTTTTTTCTGACCTCTTAACATGCTAGTTCAAACAAAAAAAGAATAAGTAAAGTCCTTTTTTTTTAATAATGGGAAAAAAAGGACGAGAAAAAACAATGATGGTACAAAGAATTACACTAGAAAGTGTACAGGGTAAAGAAATATAAACAATAACAAATACCAACAATGGTAAAAAACTACAGAGTGTAAGAAAAGGAAGGATTTATAGTAGAGAAAAATGCTAAACTATTTTAGAGACTTAGAAAAATGAGAACACTTATTGTTATAACCAAATGCTCAAGAGTTCAATGTGACCACATCTAATTACAAAAGCAGCAAATGACATCTGAGGTATGTCAGGGACTGGTGCATTATGGGTAAGGGAAGAGCCCAAGAATTTTTCTGTGGCCATGGGCTAAAGTAACAGCCAAGTCAGATCCAAGGGTCGGATCCGGACCCAACTATTGAGGAATGAATGAAAACTGACAACACCAGAGCTTTATTTTAGCATCAAATAGCTAAAATGATCAAGAACTTGGACCAAAGTTCCAAAGGCAGTGGTGTTTCCATATTCATATAGGATGCGCACACCTCCAGACTGCTAGCCTAACATAATGCATCTGAGATACTTCAGGTGCAGCTAACATTGGATAAAACAGCGATTCAGGTTGTAGCCTGCTATAGGTCCCCAACCATGTCCCAAGACTCACACTCCATGTTCCTAAGCACCCTGGAGAATATTAGGATCCAACCTAACACTGTCATACTAGGCTACTTCAACTACCCCTCCATTAACTGGGAAAACTACTCATGCACCAATACACTTGCCCAACGCTTTCTGGACATAATTAATTCCAGTGCTCTGGACCAGCTCATTCTTACCCCCACTAGAGGTAGCAACATCCTTGACTAGTCCTTACTAACATGGGTGACCATTGTTCTAAACCAATAGTCAACTCCTTCCTGGTTAGATCCGGCCACAAACTAATCACCTTGGAAATCACTTGCCCAATGCTTTCTGGACATAATTAATTCCAGTGCACTGGACAAGCTCGTTCTTACCCCCACTAGAGGTAGCAACATCCTTGACTGGTCCTTACTAACATGGGTGACCATTGTTCTACACCAATAGTCAACTCCTTCCTGGTTAGATCCGACCACAAACTAATCACCTTGGAAATCCATATCCCTCCCACCCCCACACAGGTAACCGGCATGAAAAACTTCTCCAAAGCTAACTTTCGGCTCCTAAAAACAAAGGTGGCTAACTTCAAGGCACCCATGCAAGTGAAGAATAGTTGCATGACTGCCAAATCATACACCAATGCACTGTACAGACATGTATACAAATGCATGGATCTCACCATACCCAGTAGAACCAAGATGCTCTCCTCAAAAAAAAGAAAGCCAATCTGGTGGTCCCCTGCCATAAACAAACTCTACAACAGAAGGAGGAAACTGATGCAGAATAAGGTGAAGTCCCAGGACTGGAAAAACTCGCTTATCAGCCTCAACAAAAGGTTGGGAACCCTCATCAAATCCTCTAAAGCTAGCAATGAAAACAGAATTGCAGCAGATAATAAAGACAACAAGAAGGCCTTCTGTAGTTATGTAAAGAATCTCCACAGCAAGACCTAGATTTGCTCTGAGCTACTGCACAATGGTACCTCCTATACAGAGCCAACAGATATTGCCAATATACTGGCCAACAAGATTCAGTGCCAACTTTACACCCCCCCAAAGAACCAATCATAATACTAGTAGATTATCAGGCACCCAGTATTACTGCTGCACATGTTAAAACAGCACTGTCCAAGGCCAAGAATACAGCTTCTATGGGACATGACAATATCCTGCGTTCTACATGAACTACACAGTGAACTGGCACCTCACTCATGTGCCCTGTTCAATCACAGTCTCACCTCAGGCTTTGTCCCTACTGAAAGGCACACTGCTACAGTCATCCCTCTCCACAAGGGATGAGCGACTACAGACCCCTGGAACTATCGCCCCATTAGCCTGACGAGTCTGATATCCAAAGCTATGGAACACATCATCATGGACCTAATAAACAAGGATAAAGGGAATCTCCAAACTCTGGATCCTACACAGTTTGGTTTTGTGAAGGGTAGATCATACCTGCTCAACTTGGTCGACTTCTTTGAGTCAGCCACCAGAGCTGTGGATGAAGGCAAGGTGGTTCATACAGCCTACCTTGATCTGGCTAGGGCCTTTGATGCCATTCCCCACTCAGGAATCATAGAAAAACTCACTAAACTAGGCATCAACCCCTATATCACTAGGTGGGCTGCAAACTGGCTCACAGATAAAACCCACAGTGTGAAAGTAGCTGACTCCAAGTCAGACTGTTGACCAGTCATGAGTGGAGTCCCACAGGGTTTGGTCCTGCATCCACTCCAGTTTGGTATCTACTTCTCTGAAGTCCAGGCCAACATGAAGGGACTCTGGCTGACAAAGTTCACAGACAATTGCAAGTTGGGAGCTATTATTAATTCCCCAAGTGATGTTGACATCCTTCAGAAAGGCCTCGATGAAACCGACTGGTGTCAGAACCATGGCCTTAAGCTCAATGCCAAAAAATGTGTTGTCATCCTTCTTGAAAAAATCCATTTCTCTTGAATTACCACATCGATGATAGTCCACTGAACACAGAAGGTGTTTTAAGAGATCTGGGAACGCAGGTTTACAGCAACGTCTCTTTTGACCACCACATTGCCACTGTAGTCAGAAAGTCCTTCTATTTAGCACATCTCATTACTAAGGGTTTTGCATCCAGGAAGAAAGAGGTCATTGTCTCCCTCTACTCTTCCCTCATTAGGTCAGTCATCGAGTACAATGCTTCATTTGGCATGTACCTCACTAGACATCTGCAACAACTGGAGAGGCCATAAAAGTACCTCACAAAGAGGATCCTAGGCCTTAAACACTTGTCCTATATGGACGGACTCAAAAGAACTCCCAACTATTCTCTGTCTCATATCGTCTACTTAGAGGCGATCTCTGCTTGATTTACAAAGCCATGTCTGACCTATCTCTTTTAGAAATGCTACATCTAAAGAAATCCAAATACCTCCGCACCACATGCTCCAGAGACCTCTACCTCATTACCACAATCAACAGAGCATGCTGGAGGGGCAGGTTCATAACCCAGAGACTGCCCATGCTATGGAATAGACTTCCCATACATGTCATGCAGAGCACCTCACTGTCTCTCTTCAAGAGAAATCTTGATTAGTGGATGGGAAATAGAAAATTCACCCTGGGGATCACTCCAGTGGCTCTACTCAACAGAAGCACTAGGAACTAAGGGCAGGTGGAACTATGCCAGGGTAATCCTATGGGCTAGGCTCATAAAGGCTCCAGAGCCATTAGCCTAGTACACACCTATGAACCTATGAAGAGATCATATAACAAGTAACTATGACAGAGTTATCTGACACTTAAGTATTTTAACAGTACTAAAATTAAATTTTGTTTTTGTGTAAAAAGTATTTGCATGCACCCTTACACATGTGGATATTGTTTGCGTCCAAACAAAAGTTTGTTTCAAACCATTTTCTGAAAAAGTAAAAAAAAAATGTTTCCAAATGCAGATGTCTAAGTGCACTAGCCTTATTTGCAGCATTAATATTAAGGTGCCTGCAGGAGGCATTTACATAATTTTGGGTTTCTACTTGAAAAACACATATAAATAACTGCAAACCAATTATGTAATTGCCAACTCTTAAATTAACAATTTGGTAAAAAGCTAACTAAATGATAGTGCAAACACATTTTTTGTGCAAAAACTTTAGACCTGTATTCTATATTGATCTAATGCTGTGCATCACTGATGTTGGTTTCATTGCAGTCACCATATAATGCTCATAACCTCCAGCTTTTTACTGTTCATAACAGTTTCATGGCTACTCCAACTACTTAGAAAATATGAGAACCCAGATTGCCTTATGTAAGAAATATTGGCTGAAATCAATTAATTTTATTTTTGCAGTATCTGTCATCATGTTTTGAAAGAGTTAACTCATTTCAGTTTATTTTGTGTGTTTGTGTGTGTGTTTTCTCCAGATGCCATCACTGGAGATGAGGGTCTCTGTCTTCTCTGCAAAAGTCTTTCAATAAATGCCTGTGTGGAAGACAACTAACAAAACACTTTCCCACCAAGGGCCAGATTCTAAAAGCCTTGCATTCAATGCAGATTTACTCCATTGTAAATCTGTTTTATAAAAAGGCCTTACACCGAGAGTAAAACTTTTAGAACTTGGCCCCAAAATGTGTAGCATATACCAAATAAAATGGAATTTATGTCACAATTTTAAACCAGCAACCAAAAAAGAATAGTTGTGTAAAATCTTAGCATAACCATAGATGTCCTTCTCTTCCATGTTGCAGTATTCTTGGTGTGGGATTTCCTGCCTCAAGCAACTTGTACATCGGCTCCTATACAAAAGCTTCAGCTTGGCTGCTGTAGCTGGTAGGACGTCACACATAGGGCCATAAACCAGGGACCTTAAATGTGACGTCTGCACTCACAGACCTCAGAACTTGAAAGCCAGAAGGATTGTTGAAATAGAGCAGCAAATGATGTCAGCCATAGGATCAGAGAGCCATTTGATGGTTAACACTGACGTCCCACTCACCAGGCTGAACAAGGAGAGGGTCACAGTAAGCTGCCTATCGGGCGCTAGAATCCGCCATATAACACAAGCACTCTGGTCACTCCACGGCAAGTACAAATATGACACAGTCATTGTCCATGCTGGTGTGAACGACCTGAGATGTACCTCCCTGGACTACATGAAAAGAGACATAGAGGAGCTCTCTGATTATGTAGCCCCAGGCAGGTATGACCCTGACCCTGAGCAGTATCCTTCCTTCACCAAGAATGATGCCACAATATAGAGACAAGATGATCAGCTTTAACAATTGGCTTAATGTCTGGTGTCATTCAAAGGGGATCCAGTGTCTGTCTGCCTGGGATGACATGCTTGACAAGCCACTCTGCTTTGCAAGGGACGGCTTGCACGTGTCACCCCTGGGATTCCGGATATTGGCTAAGGCTCTTGCCATAGTGCCTTTTTTAGGCAAGGCTCAAATTCTAAACCTACCACCCTAGAAAACAAAAATGGGAAGAAACTGAGGGTAATGCTGCTCAATGCCAGAAGTCTAAATCTCAAAATGCACGCACTCGAGGCCCTTCTCAGTATGGAGAACATCGATGTCTGTGCTGTAACTGAAACCTGGTTCAAGGCTCCTGAGAGCACTCCGGCACTATTAGGTTTTACCTCATATCATGCGTTCCGGCCCCAAAACCCGGACCACACCACAAAAGGAGGGGGTGTATCCATATTCATAAAGGATACCCACACCTCCAGGTTGGTGGCAACGCCGACGCCAGGAAACCATCCAGGTGCAACTAACCATAGGCAAAACTGCTCTACAAATTGTAGCATGCTACAGGCTGCCATCTCAAACTCAGGAACCCCACACAGCCTTCCTGAAGACACTGGAGGGTATAAATGTATCTCCAAACACCATCATATTGGGTGACTTCAACTACCCGAATATAGACTGGGAACATTACTCAAGCCCTAACTTTCTAGCCCAATGGTTCCTGGAGGTTCATAAATTCAAATGCCATGGAACAGCTAGTCACTGTTCCCACGAGAGGAGAAAATATACTAGATCTCATTATCACAAACATGGGGACAAAATGCTCCACACCGGAAGTATATCCCTCATTGGTGAGATGTGATCATAAACTAATCTCACTGGAAATACACATCCCGCCCCCACCCCAAACAAAAAAGACCACAGTGAAGAACTTCTCTAAGGCTTTGAAGGCTGCCACTGTCCTGGTTGAGTGAGCCTTTACTCCCTGTAGGAGTTTTTTGCCACAGTATGAGTAACATAGGCAAATGTTTTTTCTAATCCAACATGCGATGGTTTCTTTGGAGACTGCCTTGCCCATGGCCCTGGGGGTGGAAGGAAACAAAAAGCCGATTACATTTTCTTTTGGATTTGGTTTTGTCTAGGTAAAACCTGAACTTTCTGTGTAAATCCTGGGAGTGGCGTATTCTCTCACTTTCATTGGAATGAGAGGAGAAGAAGGTGGGTAGGTGAACAGATCAGTTCAAGGACAGATCATTGACCACTTTAGGCATAAAGGAAGGGTTGGTTCATAGAGTTGCCCTGTCCTTGTGGAAGGTAGTGTATGGAGGGCAGGCCATTAGGACCTGTAATTCTGACACCCTCCTGGCTGAAGTTATAGCCACTGGGAGTACTGTCTTCCATGTGTACATTTTCAGAGTAGCTGTACTAGCAGGTTCAAATGGGGACTGTGTGAGCTTTCTGAGAATGAAGTTCAGGTCCCAGGGTAGTGGGATGGGTTTTCTTGGTGGTCTGATGTATAAGATCCCTTTTAAGAATAGCTTAACATTGAGCTTGACTAGCAGGGGAGGGTCTAGTGGCAGGCAGGCTGAAATTGCTGAAAGATGGACTTTCACTGAAGAGTATGAAAGTCCCCTTTTAACTAGATGACACACATAAGCAAGAACTAGGAGTGGGTTCCTGCATTAAGTTAGAGAAATCTACTTCCCTGCAATGTCCACCTAAGGTTATTGTTTCAGGTCTATGATTAAAAACATTGGGAGTGCTGTAACAATTGTAAATGTTTTGGCAGATAGTATTCATACAGGAATAATTGTATATTCTTATTTAACCATGCTATGCGTTTACAATACTTATATTCATTAAGCACATATAGGCTTACATATATAGTTACTATCTGCATTATTTATATATATATATATATATATATATATATATATATATATATGTATATATATATATATATATATATATACATATATATATATATATATATATATATATATATATATATATATATATATATATATATATGAGCTGTTAATAAAAAGTGTGAACTACATTATTAATGTAAGCTATAGTTAAGCTATAGTTATAGCTATTGCTCTATAATGTTAGTGCTAATGATAACTTTACAACTATCATTGTTACCTAACTGGATATATACCTTGTGGCTTCCTATAGTCTTGTTCCTAGCCTAGTTAGAATAATAAGATTTGACCAGAATTTTGCTGACTTACTTTTGGTAAGAACTTGATATAATACTGATTAGAAGACTTGTAAGGAGTGATGCATCTTTCTAGACAACTTGAGAACTTGATAGCCTGAACTACATTTTTGTACAGTTCTACGTGATTAAATGCTTGTAATATTCTGTTTAATTACAATGCCTTTGATACTAAACTAAATATCTTGTTTCGACTATTTTTTTCTTTCTCTCTCTTTTCCTCCTAAAACAATTCCGCTCTCCAATCTGAGTACACTGCTCTAGGACACAGAAACTAACAACCTGCAGAACAAGGACCGTGTCCAAACTCCCTTCAGTCTCCACAGTTGAGCAACCTATCCCTGTATTTTCTCAATAAAGGGAGCATGAAAGTATGTGTCTAAACTATCACGGCCAGTATAGCCTATAACTTATTATTAGATCTAGGTGGCTATAAGGCACTAGCCAGGAAAACCGACAGCTTTACTCCCTCCCCACTCTGTAACCAGTCTAATCTTTTTCCACCATTTAAAGACACTCAGAATCACTACTCCTTTTCTTGCATTAGGAACCTAAACTCTTTTTTTACCCTGCTTACAATAAATTAATTTGGGCCACCAGGTTGCAGACTTGTCTCTTCCAGGCCTTGAAACTTTCTCCTGACCTGTACTACACCTTTGCTATATACTGTTTATCGACAGACTTGCTATTATACTGTAGCCCATAACATCTATTTATTTTTATGGTTAGCTCTCACACACCCTCCAAATAGCTCTATTATCTACTCTTTTAACTTTATTCCAGTATTTAGGGTTACCTACCTACTGTAATCCCTGCTTCAACTGATTGTTCTTTTAGGCTCCTTACCTCTCTTGTCTCTACCCACTCCATTCACCTTGTGGGGTCACTCTGCTCCCATACCCTACCCCCAATCCCCACCTACCCCTACTGCTCCTAAGCTTATGCATCCTCACCACACCCTCTTCCTCTCTAATCCAATCACAATAGTCATCTTGTTAACATTCTACATACACCTCTCTCTAATCACCCCTAGTATAACTCCTCCCTTTAAAGAACACCAGTAAGCTTATTAGTCAATATGCAAACTCGACCTTTCCAAATCCAACTAAGGCTCCTAATCATTGTCTTTCTCCTACTTTCTCTAACAGCAGCCTACCTGCTAACCTCATATGAACAGTCAAAATATTTGCAGCTGAACTTCCCTAATGCACAAACAAGTACTATACCTCTAATTAACTCCCCAGAACACATAAATATAACATCTTTACCTAGCTATTTACCTGCTAAATATCACAGACTGACCCATATCAAATACAACTATCTAAAACCAGAAAAACCTCTTCACCATTACTTTAACCTCCACAATCCCTAAAACAAACTATTACACTTCTCCTTACTAGATCGGGACATTCATCCTAACCCAGGACCAGGGCAAAAAACATGCACAGAACCACAAATTCATGTTCCGTCTACCCCAAATATCCCATCTAAATCTCCCAACTCACTCTATATCGCTCACCTCATTATTCGCAGCATAAATAATAAAATTGCCCACCTCCATGCTCTCCTGGATGTTCATTCCTTTGATATACTTTGTTTAACAGAAACATGGCTAAAACCCACTACACAAGATGTTGAAATTATTCCATCTGGGTACATCTTGAGACAAGACCGCAAAGTAAAAAAAGGAGGGGGTGTTGCTATCCTCTATAAAGAGGGGCTACAAATATCTATACTAGATCTTGGTTCCTCTTCTGAAAACAATGCAGAAATCATTAGCAGCAAACTTCAACTTAATCCCAGCAAATCCCTAAATATAATATGTATTAACTTGCCCCCTGGTAACAACATCACCACTCTGGAAGGTATCCTTGCTGAACTCTCCACAAAAATTCCCCAAGAGACAATAATTCTTGGAGACTTTAATATAGATTGGAAGGACTGCTCTACTGAATTACCAGCCTCCCATATTAACCTCAATGGCTTCTCACAAACAATTAACTCCCCAACCAGAAATAATAAACCCAATAACAAAGAATCCATCCTAGACAGGATTCTAATAAATAATCATCAACAACTCTATAATGTAGGGACCCTTCCTGATGATGTAAGTGACCATTCTCTCACTTAGATAATCGGGCAAAGGTCGAGCTCACACAACTCAACCATATATAAAACAATAAGAAGCAACAGAAACTTTAACCCCAATAACGTCCAAGCTGAACTAAAAGAATGTGATTGGTCACCTATAAAATACCTCCCACTTGACAAAGCAACAAACTACCTTAACTCAAAATTCTTAACAATCCTTAACCACCATGCACCAAAGTGTTCCATCAAAATTAAATCTGAACCCACTCCATGGCTTACAAAGAAAACCAGGCAGAAAATTCAACAGAGAAATAAAGTTTGGGCACTATGGAGAACAACTAAAAACCCCATAGACCAACAACAATTCAGGCAAAAAAGAAATGAGACTAAGAAAGTTATACTTGAAGATAAAAAAAACTTTTACTTCCACATCCAACAGACCAACCAATATAATCCACACAAGTTCTGGACTAGCATAAACAGACTACTTCAACCAGGTCAATCTGCAACACCACCCCCTATAGGATCAAATTCCGACAATCCAAAGCAAACTGCTAATGCTTTTAATACCTTCTTCACTGAGACCATCCAAACACTTGCTAATCAACTAACAGCCAATAGCTCTGCCCTTCCAACCAATACTACTAACACTCTCCCAACTCTAAACCTGCAACCTGTCCCAACTTCCCTCATCTGCAACCTCTTAAGTAAACTAAAACCTACTACCTCCTCAGCTGACCAACTACCTGCTGAATACCTGCAAAAGGCAGCCAGAGTCATAGCTTATCCTGTATAATTGCTGATAAATAGAACCATACAAGAAAGCACTATTCCCACCATCTGGAATATCTCCTATATTATCCCCCTACACAAGGGTGGAAACTCCAGAGAATATTCTATTGTCCCATAGCTCTACTTTCCCCATTAGCTAAAATAATGGAAAAGTGCATCCACAGACAGTTACTAGGCCACCTACTCCAGAACAATTTACTGGCCAAATCTCAACATGGCTTCAGGCCTTTCCACAGTACAACAACTGCACTCCTATCCTTCACTGACAGCATCAATAAAAACCGTAATAACAATCTTCTCTCTACAGCACTTTTCATTGACCTTTCAAAAGCATTCAACATGGTCAACCACCACTTACTTCTCAATATTCTAAAATCCTTCTCTCTGGACCCAAAGACTATAAAATGGTTCCAGTCCTACCTTGATAATAGACAGCAGGCAGTGCTATGGGACAACAACCTCTCATCCCATCTCCCAGTTACCCTAGGTGTTCCTCAAGGCTCTATGTTGGGCCCCCTCCTTTTCTCAATATTTATCAATGACCTCAACCTAGCTATTCCTTTAACTAACTGTGTACAATACACAGATGATTCTACAATAATCTGCTCAGCTAAATCTCAATCCCAGCTACAGACTCTAACTCAAACAATGTTCAATAAAACAGAAAACTGGTTTCTACAACGCTGCCTCCTCTTGATCCCCAACAAAAAACAAACTCCTCCTCTTCACTCCTATCCATAAATCACTCCCAATGAACTTTTCAGTCTTATCCAATAATGGTACACTCATATCTCCCAATCCAACAACTAAACTTCTAGGGGTCGCCATTGATAACAACCTGAACTTTGAAACCCATATCAACAATACCATAAAAACTGTCAACAGGAAACTAGGCTCCCTCTATAGGATAAAACCCTTTCTCCCCCCCACTAGCCAGAACCACTATTGCCTATTCCCACCTTATCTCCACACTTCTCTATGCTTCTTCTATATATACTAACTTGTCAAAAAATAACCTTAACAAGCTAGCCAACTATTACAATAGTATTGCCAGATTTGCTACTGCTTCCTCCTTTAGGACCCATCACTGCCATAATCTGAAATAATTAGGCTGGTTAGAGCTTCTGAATCAGATTCACTTTAAACAACTCAGCATTGCACACAAAACCCTTTTCCAACCTACCAATAACCCAATACTTGCTAGTCTCATTACCCAATATAAGAACCTTTCAACTTTACACTCATCTAATAAACTACTTGTATCAACATGTAAATCTAATAACATGGCAGGAGATGCTCTGCTCTCAAATACAGTTGGAAAGTATTGGAACCAACTCCCCCATGAACTTACATCACTATCTTCATTTACACTTTTTAAACACAATCTGAAACTCTATCTTAAAACCCATTGGTTATGTCCCTGTACAAATCCAGACTAATCTCATACTATATCCCAAATACCCTCTCTTAAGACCTAATTCCTGTTCTGGCTGTGTCTTTTCAGATCAAGGCCTATCCTTGGCAAAACATATCTTATCCTAGTAGAGATAATTTAAAATACCTAGTTAAATTCTTCTGCATATAATTCTAAAGCATCCTACCTAAGGCAGGCAACAAGTATTGTTTAAACTGTGAGCATTGCTGAACTGTTGAAACTTGAAGTATGTATTTGTTTAACAATTACTTTCTAGTTACTAATGAAGTCTTGTACATAAAGTCCAAAATATCTTATCTAATGCTTGTAACATGTTTTTTGTATAAACTGTGAAGAGTCCTGAACTGTTTAAAATTTGTAGTATTTGACTGTATAACAACTTGTATGTTAGTAGTCTAGTAATCTCTTGGAGCTTATCTCCCTGGGACTGTACTGAAAACGGACATAAATCCAGTTAGACTATCCCAGTCAAAAAATGTAAAATAAAATAAAATAATAAAATAAATAAATATAATCTGCGATGGCTGGATTCCTGCCCTTGTCCAGACACCTTTTGGAAAATCTCTCCCATTTGGCTAAGTAAGATTTCCTTGTAGTAGGTTTCCTGGCCTCCCTCAGGATTGAAAGCACGTCCTCTGAGTAGTGGTGCCTGAAGGTAATTAAAAGTTTATCACCCACAGTGTCAGTGCCAACATCTGCAAGTGTGGGTGCATGAGGGTTCCCTTTTTTTTTGTGAGAAGGTCCACCTTGTAGGGTAACTTGTGGTGATTGCCCTTGGCTAGATTGAGAAGTAGGGGGAACCAGTGCTGCCTTGGCCAGTAGGGGGTCACCAACAAGATTTTTGGTTTGTCTCTCCTGATTTTCTGGAGGACTTTTTGAATTATGGGAAGGGTAGAAAGGCATATAGAAACCTCCCCTTCCATGAAATGCTGAATGCGTCTATTCTCCATGCTAGTGAAGAGTGGGTCTTGGAGCAGAACATCTGTAGTTGTCTATTCTGGGGGGAGGCAAACAAATCTACTTGAGGTGTGCCCCTGTGGTGGACAATGTCTGGAAAAACATTCCTGTCTAGCATCCATTCATGATTTGGATAGGATGTTCTGCTGAGAAGGTCTGCTTGTTTGTTGTCCTGTGAGGGGATGTAGGATGCTTGCAGGGACAAGTTGTACTGTGAGGCTTGGTCCTAAATTAGTAAGGTTAATCTGCAGAGGTGGTAGGCTTTTGTCCTTCCCTACTTGGTGAGGTACCACATGACTGTAGTGTTGTCTGTTATTAGGAGAACACCTGGTTGTAAAAGGGGAAGGAAGGCTTTCAATGCCAGCAGGACTGCTGTCATTTCCCTCACATTTATATCTTTTTTTCTTGATGGAAGGGTTCCACTTTGCTTGCACCCTTTAAGTTGACATTGTGGCTCCCCATCCTAGGTCTGATGTATCTGTATGCATGAACTGGGTTGAGATGGGTAACTGCAGTGGAATGCCTGGGTTCAGTTGAATTTGCAGAATCCACCATTTTAGTTCTGACTGCAGGCAGGGCAAGAGGGTAATTTCTTGCTCTAAAGGATGCTGGTGTTGTGACCATACATTTTTTAGATACCACTGCAGCTTTCGCATGTGCATTCTAGCTAGTGGTTGCATGGGAATGGTGGCTGCCATTAGGCCCAAGCTTCACAGTAATTGCCTTGCAGTTATCTGTTGGGTCTGAATAAGGGTTTTGAAGTGGGAGAACAAGGAGTTGACATTGTCCTGAGGAAGAAAGGCTTTCTTTATGTCTGTCCTGATCCTGCAACCCAGAAATGTTTTGTCTTATTCTGGGATCAAGGAAGATTTTGGGTAGTTGCGGGTGAACCCCAGTCTTTGAGGCAGGCAAATGGTGAACTGTAAATGGGTTTGCAGGGTTTCCTTGCATTGTGCCAGAATCAGGATGTCATCCAGGTAAGGGTAAATCTGAATCCCTTGTGTTCTGCAATAGGCTATGGCAGATGTTAGGCATTTTGTGAACACTCTGGGAGCAGTGGACAAACCAAAGGGCAATGCCGTAAATTGAATTTGAGAGGAGGGTCCAGAAAAACATATAAATTTCCTGTGGGAAGGTTGTATGGGGATGTGCAGATAGGCTTCTCTCAGGTCGAGTGTGGCCATGAAGGCCTGTGCAGGAATAACAGGGAGTAAGGTTTGTAGGGACAACATTCTGAAGGTGGGAACTTTTAAGAATAGGCTTAGAAAGGAAAGATCTAGACTGTGCCTCCATAGTCCATCCTTTTTGGGGACCAGAAACAGTCTTGAGTAGAATCCTTTGCCTTCTTGGCCTGGTGGGACAGGTTCTATTGTTCCCAGGTTCAGAAGTTCTTGTAAAATCTGTGGGAAGAGGTGCCTCTGATTTCTTGGGGGGAGGGGCATGCCCCTTAAGGGGGGGGGCTTTCTCTCCAAGAAAGGAAGTATCCTTTTTGAACTATAGCCAGAACCCATTAGTCTGTAGTGATGGTTTTCCAAAAGGGAAGGCAGTGGGAGAGGTGGGCAGAGAAGGGAAGGTGGGCAAGGCAGTCACGCATTGCTGGGTCCTCCTCTCTCTTGAAAGGGCTGTCTAGTGGGGGAATGAGAGGCAGCTGGCCTGGAAGAGGTTTGTCTTCTGGCCCCTCTTCTGTGTCTGGAAGAGGGAGGTCCAGCATAGGAGGGGTTTCTTCTGACAAAAGTAATTTCTGCAGGGAAATTTCTGTAATACTTACAAATAGGAGATGCAAGAAGATGCTTGACATCTTGCAATTCCTTACTCTTTTCTTGTAGATTTTTAAAAAAAGATCTGCTGACTGTTTATCAAACAATACGTTAGGATCTAGAGGAACATCTAAGATTTTAGACTTGAAGTCCTCAGGTAAGTGTTGTAGATGTAGCCATGAATATCTTTGAAGTACAGATGCAGAGGCTGCAGACCATGCAGAAGCCTCAGCAGCATCATAACTACATCTAATAGAATTCCTGGATACTTGGGCAGCCAGAGATAGTTTAGATGCTATGTCAGATTTAGTGGGGCAGTCTGGAGTAGCAGCCAGCGGAGTAGAGTCTTGAGAAACCAGGTCCAGTGCATATTTGGTCATATGTGTTTGATAGTTGATGGCTCTGAAGGCCAATGTGGAAGAGGTGTAAACCTTCTTTCCAGTTCTATCCATAGTTTTACTATCCTTGTCTGTAGGTAGGAGAGAGGCAGATAGAATAAATCTGGGTTGTTTATCAGGTGATACTGCAATCACAGCAGAGTCTACCAGGGCTGGTTTGACTAGAAATATCTGGTCATCAGGCACTTTATAGAAGCAATCTGGTCTCTTAGGGGCAGGTGGCTGAGAGTCTGGGGTCTTAGATGCTGAGGAAAAGGCATCTAAATATGCAGGGATGACAAGAGGAATGGCAGAAGGGGGGAAGAGATTCCACTTGTAGCAATTCAAAATACCTTTTTTGAGTATCAGACATTTGGGAAGTGTCCCATTTGAAGTATTCCTTCATTTTGGTTATAGTCTCTCCAAAGATGATATCCTCTGGACAGGAGTCCCCTTCGATACATTCTTCATCTGGGGAGTAATATTCTTGAGGAGAGGCTATTTGGCAGGTATAAGAGAAAGATTCATCAGAAGATGAATAAAAAGCCTCTTGCTCTTCTTCCCTGTCTTGTGAAGTGGGTGGTGGGAGAGAGGAAACAGAGGCAGGCCTAGGGCTTAAGAGAAGAAGGGTAGATGGAAAAGAGGCTGTGGGCCTAAGGGCCATGAATGCCTGCATCAAGGAAGAGGTGAAGGACTGACAGTCAGGTAGGCCTTCAGTCGGTGTAGCCAGATGTTTTGTTTTTTGTTTCTTTTTTAATGGAGTAGTCTTAGGTGGGTGCCTGACTAAGAGTAGTGGTGTCGGGAGGAGGGATCCCGGTCAGAGGGCCAACTGTGGCTGGTTCCCCTTGGCTGTAGCCAATGTCTGAGTAAGCTCCATGGACATGCTAGTCATCAAATGAGAAGTGGCTTCCTCGAAGGTCGCCGTCGAAGTAAACGAATCTGACGGATGTCCCTCAACTCCTAAATCAGCAGCTGGCAGGGCATCCAAAAGCGGAGAAGCAGTAGAAGTGGGCCTAGGAATCTTGGCCTTCTTCTGCAGAGATTCATTCGGGGCTTCCGAAGCAGATCCATCCTTTGAGCTAACTTTTTAAGTCGCTGATTTTCTAAATATAGATTGAGAGCAGCCAGACGGCTGTGTAGGATCTTAGGAACAAAAGGCTGGCAGATAGAGCAAGCGGTGTGGTCGTGCTCTTGGCCTAAGCAAAAAATGCAGCAGTCATGCGTGACTTTATGTGGTTTCTGGCACCCGCATTGGCATTTACCCTTTTTAGCTTACAGTGACTAAAGGTTACTACAACTAACCAAGCTTCAGCTAAAAGTCAAAGAAGAAAAAACCCAACCCAATGGGGTACTTAGCTTTTAGACATCTTGTGATGAAGGAGCAAAGCACATGATGTGACGGTCATCTGCAGCTGAAAAGTTCTGAGGTCTGTGTCCTCAGACATCACATTTAAGGTCCCTGGTTTATGGCCCTATGTGTGACATCACACGCAATTACAGCAGCCAAGCTGAAGCTTTTGTATAGAAGCTGATATAAGGGTCGCCTGAGGTGGGAAATCCCACACCAAGAATACTGCAACATAGGAATAAAAGGACATCAGTTGAAACTTTTTTTAATAGAGAAGATAGTAAAGTATCTGATATGCAAGTGCCATTTGAGGAAGCAGATGAAGTCCATCAGGATAAAAACTGCTGCTGTAACTGAAGGCTTCATTGACAAACTGCTGGATGAAAAAAACTCAAAGTTGCAGGTCGCTCTGAAGAAAATAGCCAAAACTAAAAACACAGTGAAAAACTTGAATTTTATTTTTCTTTGCTTCGTACAACACTGGAATAGGTAGATGTTTATAACTTTGGGCACTGACAAAATTGTGATTGCTTTGTTGATCCCAGCAGCTGGATATAAGTTTAAAATAGCTTTCTATTGAAATGTCAGCACTCAAAATACTGAGTGCCGACCAAAAAAAAAAAAAAAAAAGCCTCAGGGAAAGAGTGAATCATAAAGATCGCTGTTCTCCTTAAAACTTCTATTTTTGCAGGAGGGCTAACCCACCTGCATCTCCTGTACCCCCCCCCCAAAAAACTTAAATATATACCAACTCTGAGAGCGCCATACCTCTTAGAAAATGGAATATTCTGAGAAATGGCCATCTCACACTTGGTACATGCAAATGAGAAGTTATGTACCTACCATAACGTTCCATGTTAGTTGTCTTCTCTCGCCTTCTTTCTTGCTTGATGGGTTTGGAGCCGATCCTCGGCTCCGACTCGGCACTTTGCTAAGCTCGAGAGTCACTTTTACCAGCTCGAGGCAGCCCCATATCCCATGATGCAAGGCGGTAAGTACCCAGATCTCGTATGTTGTCTATAGGCAATAACACCTAGCATAAAAAACTTCCCAAAAGGAAGAAAGAAGGCAGAGAAAAAGCCTGAAGGATGGGTTAGAAAGACCAGAACTGTATGGTCTTAAGAAGCATTCTTCCATGTAGGGAGAAAAAGGTCTGTCCAGGCCAGGGGGAAGGAGGGAGGGTCGCAAGAAAGAAGGCGAGAGAAGACAACTAACATGGAATGTTATGGTAGGTACATAACTTCTCAATGTTAAGTTGTCAATCTCGCCTTCATTCTGCTTGATGGGACCAGCGTCCTAGCACCTCTATCCTGGGTGGCTCAATGGAACAGACTCTTGAGAACTGTAGAGCCAAAACTGGCTCTGTCCCTGGAGGCCAAATCCAATTTGTAATGAGAAACAAAGGTATGAGGAGTGGCCCAAGTGGCTGCTGCACAAATAGTGTCTAATGGAAGTCTAGCCTGAAAGGCTGTGGAAGTGGCTAAGCTTCTGGTTGAATGTGCTTTAGGTTTCGAGCACAGCTGTTTTCCCCTGAGCTGATAGATTTCAGAGATGACAGAAGAAAGCCATCTAGATAAGGTGACTTTTGAGACGGGAAGGCCTTTTTTGTTATCAGCATAAGAAATAAAGAGCTGATCGGATTTCCTGAATTGTTTTGTTCTGTCCAAATAATATCTGAGTTGGCGGTGAACATCAAGATAATGTAATTTTGTTCCGATCTGTTTGAGTAGTTTGGGAAAAATACAGGAAGGTCAATAGACTGATTCAAATTACTCTTTGAGGCGACCTTAGGCAAAAGGTCGGATTAGTTCTCAAGGATACCCTGTCTTTGTGGAAGACCAAATAAGGGGACGAACAGAGAGAGCATGAAGTTCAGACACTCTCCTAGCTGAGGTAATAGCAACCAGGAAGAGTGTTTTCCATGAAAGAAATTTCAGGGAACATGAAACAGCTGGCTCGAAGGGAGGAAGAATCAAGGATGTCAGCACTAAATTTAGGTCCCATTGAGGAGGAGGACTCCTGACTGGAGGTTTCAGGAGAAAGATTCCTTTTAAGAAGGCTCTACAAAGCCTGTGGGACATGATGTTGTGATCTGCGAACCCAACATGAAAGTTCGAGATAGCAGCCAACTGAACTTTGACCGTGGAAGAAGAAGAGCCCGCGTGAAAGATTTCTGCTAAGAAATCCAAAACTGCTTGAACCGGAGCAGTAAAGGGATCAATATTTTTAGCTTTTGCCCAACAAGAAAAGCGTTTCCATTTGCTGGTATAAATCCTTCTTGTAGAGGATTTTAGTGAAGCCACTATGATATCTCTAACAGGATTAGAGATCATAGGAAGCCTGGCTAAGGAAGGAAGTGGAGCAACCATGCTGTGAGGTTGAGAAAAGGGATAGACCGGTGCAGCTGACCCGATTGGTGAATCAGAAGGTCTGGTACTGGGTCCAGATGCCACGGCTGCACCAAAAGGTGACGATGGAGGAATGGGAACCAAATTTGTCGAGGCCAATAGGGAGCAATGAGAATCATTTTGGCTCTCAAAACGGTGGCTTTCTGGAGTACTTGTGGAATCAGCGGAAAAGGAGGAAAGGCATAAAGAAGTCCCTGGGGCCAATCCTGGGTTAGAGCGTCTCTGGGGGGATGGCCTGGCAGTGGGAAGAGAGAAAAGAAGTCTGGGCATTTGCTGTTTTGGGGAGTAGCAAAAAGATCGCAACATGGGCGGCCCCATTCTAGAAAAATCTCCTCCACTATAGATTGTTTGAGAGACCACTCGTGAGGCATGAGAATAGCTCTGCTCAATCTGTCCGCCAAAATGTTGGTTTTCCCAGGGATATGCATTGCTACCAGAAACCGATGAGAGGAGATCGCCCATTGCCAAAGTCTGAGAGCTTCTCGACACAAGGGGTAGGATTTGGTTCCGCCCTGTTTGTTGATATACCATACTACAGACATGTTGTCTGTGTGAACTGCAATTGTTCCCAAGGGAAGAAAGTCGTTGAGGGCTTGCAACGTTAAAAGCACTGCTCTCATCTCTAGGACATTTATGTGCAGGTGGTATTTGAACGGTTGCCACGTCCCGTGAACCATCCTGCCCTGATAATGACCCCCCCACCCGATCAGGGAGGTGTCTGTTGTGACAGTGGCTACCGGGGCTGGGGATACAAAGGGTCTGCCTTGGTGAATCTGGGGAGAAGTAATCCACCATGAAAGATGATTCCTGCAAATCTGTGTCACCAGTATTTGGTGACGCATTTGAAGTTGTTGGTAAGACCACTGAGTGAACAACATCCACTGAAGCAGGCGCATGTAGAAGCGGGCCAGGGGAAGAAGGGTAATGGCCGCAGCCATGAGGCCCAACACCTTTAGAACCATTCTGGCTTGTACTTTTTTTCTGGCTAGGATGATCCTCACGTGACTTTGTATATCTGAGATTCTTTGGTCTGTGAGGGTTGCTGACATCCGAACGGTGTTTAAGTTTGCGCCTATGAAAGTAATAGACTGGCAGGGCAATAAGGAGGATTTTTCGTAGTTGATCGAAATTCCCAATTGAGTGCAAAGATTTATTGTGTAATCCCTGGCTTGAAGAAGTTGATGCCTGGTGGTGGCTGAAAGGAGCCAGTCGTCGAGATACGGAAACACCTGGAATCCTTGACGTCTCAGGTGAGCCGTGACCACTGCCATACATTTGGTGAACACTCTGGGGGCTGTAGTGAGACCAAAGGGCAGGGCTCTGAATTGGAAATGACTGGACCCCAGCCGAAAGCGGAGAAATTTTCTGGAGCGTCAGTGAATTTTTATGTGATAGTACGTGTCCTGAAGATCTATTGAGCACATCCAGTTGTCCTTCTCTAGGAAGGGCAAAATTGACTGAAGTGTGACCATTCGAAATCTTGTCTTTCTCACAGACTTGTTGAGTCTGCTGAGATCCAATATTGGTCTCCAGTCTCCCGTCTTTTTGGGGACCAAAAAGAATCTTGAGTAGATTCCGGGCTCTGAATGGTCTGCTGTAACTGGCTGAATGGCTCTTTTTTGTAGAAGTTTTAATACTTCTAACTCTGCAACTTCCCTTAGACCGGGTGGTACATCTGGAAGGGAATTTGAGTGAGAGAAGGGACTTTCCTCGAAAGGAATTTTGTAACCCTCGGATATGATCGACTGTACCCATCTGTCTTGAGTGAGGGAACGCCAGGCTTCTGGGTACAGCGATAGTCTTCCCCCGACTGCCTCCAAGGATGGACAGTCGGGCAGCATCTCAGGGATGCTGAAAGGGCTTGTCAGAGAGAGGTTCTCTGCTTCCCTGGTTCTGTGGACCCCCTCTGCCTATAGAACGGCGTCTGTTATTATTACCCCCTCTGCCTCTAGGGGTAAACTGACCACGTGTATCCGGCGTGACTCCTTGGGATTTGTGGAACCACATCTTTCCACCCTTCTGTCCTTTAGGGTAAGGTCTAGAAGGGGTGGAAAAACGGACCCCTACGGCAGAAAGAGTTTTGCCGTCCTGTTCACACCTGGTCAATGTATCCTTCACTTGAGGGCCAAACAAAGCTGACCCATCAAAGGGAGACTTTGTGAAGGACGCCTTAAAGGGATCTGCAAAATTACAGAGCCGCATCCAGGCTTGGCATCTAAGAGCCACCCCTGTACCTGCGGCTCTACTCGCTCCATCTGCTGCATATGATATCAGTCGCATGGAGGAGTTAGCAATAGAATTAAGGATTCCTAGCTGCGAAGCAATTTTTTCTTGTGCCCCTGCAGCTGTGGGATCCTGTACTACTTCACCTAGTTCCTTAAGGATGTCCCTTTGGAGTCTGGTGAAGTGCCATAAGTAGTTCAGCGAGCGCATAGCAAAGGTCGCTGAAGAGAACATCCGCTTACCATACCTATCCATGGTCCTAGAATCCTTATTAGGAGGATGGACAGGTACGGAAGGATCTGCAAGTTCCTTCTTAGTGGCAGCCGCCACCACCATGGCATCAGCAGGGACACCTTTCGTAAGGAATTGCTTTTCGAAGGGCAGTAATAAATTTAGACGGCCTCCTAGGAACTGGCTCTACAGAGTCAGGAGCAGCCCAAGCCTTCGAGCAATAACCTCCATAAGGGGGTCGAAAGGCGGAGACACCCAGGAGGTGGAGGGCCGAGATCCAAACGCCTCTAGGTATACCGACTCATCCTCAGAGGGATTTGTGGAGGGCCAGTTTCCCCTCTGTTTTAGGAGTTCTAGGATGTCTGAAAAGGAGATATCCTCAGAGGGGGATCTTGGGGATCCCTCTGACTCATCTAAGTCGGTATCTGAAGTGATAGACTCAGGGGAGTCTAGGGGTTTCCTCTTACAAATCCTCTTGCGTGGAGGATCTCCTGACTGATCAGGAGAATCCTCGGAAGAGGGGGTTATTCCCAGTGGGGAAACCTGAGGCGGAGGATCTCTGGGTCCGGGAGCAAGAGAGATGGCAGAGATATCGACAGGCACTGTAGAGGGAGGAGCTAAGGGAATAGACTGCTGGCTGAGCCCAGTGGCCAGCACACTCTTCATCACCTCGAAGGCCCCCCTCCCAGGGAGGTCCGAGAGAACCCGCTCCGAAGAAACCGGAACTCCAGGGCCCACTGAAAGGGAAGGCTCCGAGGCAGATGTCGGAGCCGAGCTCACCAAGGCCGAGGCTCCAAGGGGAAGAGTGGGGTCGGACAAGGGTCCAATGCCACTCACCCCCTCGGAGGAGACCAGGGAAGCCCGACCACTGAATCCCTCTAAGGAAGGTCTCGAAGAGGAGATAAGAGTAGATGCCGAGGGTGCAGAAGGGGGGGTATCCGCCCCTCAGCCATAGCAGAAACTATCCCCGAAGACTCCAGCTCCAAACTCTGAGGTAGAGTCAAAGGAGGAACTTCAAGAGGGTGTGGACTAACAGTCGTCTGTTGAGACAGACTATGCAGCATCTGGGCCAGTGCCTGTGATTTCAATAATCTACTGACCACCCTCTCTAAATCATGGTCAGAAAGCCTGGATGACCTAGATGATCGGCTCCGATGGCTCCGTTCCGAGAGGAGAGGTGAGGCCGGAGCCGAGAGTATCGGCTCCAAGGAAGGGGACCTGGACCTCTTCCTCGAAGGAACCATCGGAGCCGAAGAAACCATAGATGCAGTCGGAACCGAGGACTTTTCGGCACCGACAGAAAGCCTCGATGCATCGGCTCCAGCCGGAGCCGATACAGACATAAGAGTAACGGTGTCAGAGCCGGTCGGCGCCGACACCGAAGCCTGAGCCACATGGTGGTCGGAGCCAGTCGGAGCCGACACCGATGTGACTGAAACAGTATCAGCACCGATAGCCATCGGTGCCAAAGGTTTTTGCAAACCAGGATCGGCTCCAGCCGGAGCCGATCTCGACTCTGAAGGAGTCGGAACTGAGGCCGCAGGCTTGGACACAGAAGCCTGGGCCTTGGAAGACTTTGAAGTCTTGCTCGGAGCCGATTTAGCCGGAGAGCCCTCCGGTTTAAGAAAACCCCTTAAAATCAATTTATTTCTCCTCTCCTGCAGGACTCTCTGGCTAAAGGAATGACAAATCGCACAGGAGTCCTGCAGGTGGAGAGGTCCCAGGCAATATAAACAAGAAGTGTGACCGTCTGTCAGAGACATCTTCTGACAGCACGAGTCACACTTCTTAAAGCCTGAGACCCTCTGCTCTTTGGACATAGTGGACAGACGCAGAACCACACAGTCCCAAACAAACAACTAACTATAGTTGAAAAGTAAAACCTCAACACACACACACACCCTAACAGGGGGGGGATGGGAGGGAAGAAGGCCTGACTAAAAAAATTAAGGAGGAAGGATAATTTTAGTCAAAAAAGGGCTTAATATAAACTAAAAATGTTAGATATTAAGATTAAAAGTGAAAAGGGGCTAAAAACTGTTTAATATAAAACACTTACCAGGAGCTGGTAAAAGGAGGACCTCATCAGCGAAGCGGCAAACGAGATCTGGGTACTTACCGCCTTGCATCATGGGATATGGGGCTGCCTTGAGCTGGTAAAAGTGACTCTCGAGCTTAGCAAAGTGCCGAGTCGGAGCCGAGGATCGGCTCCAAACCCATCAAGCAAGAATGAAGGCGAGATTGACAACTTAACATTCTATTTTTTGCCCGCCCAGTTTCTGCGTTTCAAGAATTCACTATAGTGAGTACAGGCATTTAAAATGGTTACCATTTAAAAGTGCTCATTGCCAACTGGTAAAGTACACACATGACTGCAGGCTATGCAAGTGAAAGTACCTTCATCAGTTGCTCATGAAACAGGCTGTAAAGAGACTGGACCAAGTATAAGGGAAAAGGTTGGCTATAAAGGAGTAACAAACTACCACTATTCCATATGCTTCTCTTCTGTCCTCCAAGCCAACCAGTTCAGGTTTTTTAGATGCATATTAATAACGGTACTTAGCCCTCAGAGGAGGAAGATGTACGCTTTGAAATTCTGAGTAGGAAGAGGAATACCACAAAGTCTGTCAGTTAACAAAAAGGTTTAAGCCCATGGGCTGTTAACCAGAATACTTCCTGGACTACAAGTTTTGCTTCCTTCTGCCTTCATTTGCCTACTGTCTGATCTTGAGCAAGTCACTTAACCAGACAATCCTTTGGGGTAAGTGGGAATTTGGGCTAGGCTCCTTAATGATCTCCTGGGTTGCATGCCTAGTAACTATCTGTGAACTTATAAACAAGCATATACTGTCCTCCAATCTGTTGTACTGAGCATGGAGGGGGGCATATGCAGTGTCATCTGATTTGCATCTAGAACATGTCACTTTTAATGAAGCAGGATTTTGGTTTTGGGCCTGTACAGTTATTTAATCTTAAAAGGAAATAGTTGAAAGATATCAGAGCTCTTACCATTCCAAATAAGTACATTTATGTTTTAAGTCTTATTTTTAAGATTGTGATATTTGGTCATTCCGCCAACTTTCTCAGGGAGAAGGCACATAACATAGCTTCAGACAGCTACAGGAAATTATTCAAGAAACTGACACTTCAACAGAAAGCATACTTTCAAGAAACACCATAGAAAAGAGAGGGCTATTAAAAAGTCTTATGGAAAAATGAGTCACCACCAGATTCTAACAAGGTATGCATCAGCTTCATCTTTCACTGGCTTTTATGAACATGAGGCAATGTCATTCCTTTGCTTGCAGTGATGGCTTTTCAGGAATATTCAGCAGATATATAAATTAAGGATAGGGTTGCCATCTTTCTTTGCGGCTAAAACCAGACTAAGGTCACAGCCCTCGCATCACCCATAACTCCACCCATTCCCATCACTGCCCCACCCATTTTGTGATATCATCGTGACATCAGCTGATGGGAACGACCTCTTTTTTTTCTGTTCTGGATGCCTGCTTTCAGCTGATTTACAAATGTCCCTGCCAGCAGTGCTAAGCTAAACATCACCACACTCCATTGTCATTCTGATACAATGTTGTGTCTGGAAAGGTCTGTTAAAGAATACTTTGCAATGTGAAAATCATAAATACTTCACTTCATCTTCCCATATTTGCTTATCAAAGTAAATGTTCATTATTTAATTTAAAGTTGTTGGACTATCCAATCGTGAGATCCTATTTTAACTGAAATTCCAGAAAGAGCAGATATCATAAATTGCATTTAATTATATGCAAAACAATTGCAGAACACACTCAATAAAAAGCAGTCAATATGCACCATATGTATGCACAAAAATGCGAAACACATGTATAACATAAACAGATATACATTACAAAAAACAGTGGTAACACCGCTACTTTCTTTACTCACACTTTCAAAATGTTTTTCCAAGAACTTTCATTACAAGCTACATTACTCTATAAAACAATTGTATGCCATATAAACAAACCATTCTTACAATTTAGCTGATTAAGATTTCATTACCTCCATACCAATGCAATGCATAGAGTACCAGCAACTATATTACTTCCATACTAATGCATACAGCACTAGCAACTATTAATCAAAAAACACCAAAGGTCTAAACTGCTAATGTTTAAAGAAACAAAAACATAAATCGGATTTCTTACTAAAAGTATAATAAACTTAAATTTAGTAATATAGACATAAATACAGAGAACAACCACAAAATAACAGTTTTAATTCATTAACAGTCTAAAAGGTAATTATGCATTTCATTATCAATACTCTACAACCTGGGATGTACAGATCGTTAGAAACCAAATGTTGTTTTTTCTGATGTCAACACATAGCAGCAAAGTTCAGTGTTGCAACTTGCTTTAAAATATATAAATAATAATACCTTACCATAGAAACTCACCACTCTGTTCGCCCAAAAAGACCAGCTTGAATTTCCTCAGAGGATTCCCGAAAGTACCGCCCGCTGACATGGTAAGATGATGGCGATGCACAGAAGGAAAGGCAGGGAACTGAGTAGGGCTGGGGTCTGTTGCAGGCAGCAACTGCAGAATGGACAACTGGGAGTCCACTGGACTCAAGTGAAACTAAGTGGGTGGCCCTGGTGGCTTCCAATACTGGTAATGGCACTTGCTGGTTACTAAGCCACAATACAACCCAAGCGGCTAAGCAGTGATTGCCAAGTATAGCACTACCTCTTCCCACAACCTCCAGCCACCACTCTGTAACTAAGGGGGGACTAAAGGTAATTGAACTACAACAACCTAAAGTGCTACACAGTCAGAAACCACACCCAATAGCAAATCTTAGCAATGTGTAGATCCTATGATTTACGTGTTGGGAGGAAGCAAGCATGACATTGGTTATATGATGGGTGCTGCTACTGTGTGAGACTTTGTAATTTGTGTTAGTATTCTCTCACTTGTTCACACTGTAGGTTGTGACCCATACTGGTTACCGAAGGAATAAGTAGGGGATTGTAACCCATGTTTTCTACAATATCATTTACTATTCTTTGTTTTCTCAGTATCAGTACTTCAGCATTTGATTTCAATAACGTAGCAAAATGGCGCAAAACCCAGACATCACATGTCTGGTTTTGAATGAAATTGGTAACCGGACAATTTGTCAGAAAACTCGACAGTCCAGTCAAAAACCGGACAGCTGGCAACCCTAATTAAGGATCATAATTATGCAGTCTGAATAGACTCTCACATATGCAATCTGCCATTGTATGACAAAAGAGAAGCAGAATATAAAGGCATCAAACTAGCATGGTACTATCTTAAACTTCTGGCATGCATATTAGTTTTCATAATCTCTGTTCTAAGTTCCTACACAAGGATATGGTAGAATATCATGTACATCTGGCATCAGAAATCCAAACCATTTAAGTGTTTATGTTTACTGAAAGGTAGGTAAGTATGGCAAGAGGCATACATCCAGTACAAAAACAGAAGCTAAGAATTTAGACATTGGAATACAATATGCAGTAGAGATTGCTCCCACTGCTGTAACATCTCTGGGTCATAACAGATCCTCTAAGCAAAAGAATCTCAGATGTTCATCACTAGATAAGTGTTGCAGTAGCCTTTAGCTAACCTTTAGCTAAATGGGATGTGTCCTACCAATATCAGACATATGGCCAGTCTACAAAAGCTTTCAGCATCTTCCTCGTGCACTGTTCACATGCTCTAAGTATAACGGCATGCTGGTATAAAACAAACATACTGACATGCCAAAATTCTTAACTATGCTCTTCATTTGACCTTAACTATATGAGTAGAGCCCTGCTAAGAATTCAACAACCAGAGAGCTTTCAAGCTCACTGACTAAAAGGAAGGTTTGAGTATAAAGCCTTTCAGACCTTTCCTGGTGTAGAAGAGAGTGCGCCACTGCAGGCTTTCTAGGATTGATGGTTGACTAACACTGCTCCATTGCTGGGCAGATAAGTACCCTTTAGGGAAAAAAAATAACTTCCACTTTACTTTTATGACAGAAATTGTACTTACTCTGTAAAATAAGAATTTTAAAACTGGGAAAATATTTTGAATGATTATCATGCGACTTTTAATTACTTTTAAACTGGTGCATCAGTTTATTTACTTTTGTGGTAAAACATTGTCAAAACCTATTTTCTGCTTTTTCTTCATGGAAAGCTACTGTATTTTAATGGTGGAAAATGTATTTATTTATTTATTTATTTTACAATTTTCCTGTTTTGATGACTATTCTTGCCAGGCTTCCCTGGGCATCAGGTACCTTTTTTCAGCCTAACCATGAAACAACCTACCAGTTCCTCAGTTCTTCCTTCTTCCCACCACAAAAAGATGTAAGTGGTTATTCAGCCTTTGCCATTGCAACATGATGTTTAAGTGCCTCAGATGCAAATGGGTGACTCTGCACTGGCCAAACGTGATTACCTGGACTAAATATTTCCTTGGTTCTTGCTAATGTATCCTTTACAGTGACCATGGAGTGGGGATTAAACACATCACCTGTGACTGATGGAGTGCCCTTGATGGGTAAATGAGAAGCACCCTTGTTGATCCTGGGAGAAGGGTCAAAGAATGCTGTCTAGCCAGAAAGTTGTGCCCATCCCTAGGGAAGTTGCTGCTAGCAATACTGGTTCTATTTCTTCAGAAGGTTCTGTCAAAAAGAGGCAAAACTTAAACATGTGATGTGATGTTGTCCTATCTCGCCTTCATTCTTCACTGGTTGGGTTCGGAACTGATCTCCGATTCCAACTCAGCCTTATACAAAAGCTCGAGGTCTTCCACTGGCTCATGGCTGTATCTCTATCCCATCATGCCCTAGTAAAACTCCCCAGATCTCGTTTGCCACTAAACATTGACTGGGTGCTTCCATACTGGCTTTGGCTAAGTGGGAAATTTCTTTACTTACTGTTGAAATAATTTGTTCTTTTGCCTTTAACTATTAGAGTTTATTAGTCTCTTAGTTTAGAGTGTTCGCTGTTGTGGTTTTTGCTTCTGGCCATCATTTTTCTTTTTTCTGTTAGATCTTTCTCCCCTCCATATCCCAGCTGTAATTTACTGCCTTAAGCCCGTTTTTAGTTAGATGGCTTCTTTTGGTATATTTAATTAGAATACAAGCTCATTTAAGTTAGAGAGTCTTGTAGAGTGAATTATTTTAATTTTTCCCTGTTAACTTAAAGCACTAGCTCATTTGAATTAGAGGGCTGCCGTTGCCCACTTCAGTTAGAGAGCTACCTTTTTTCTTTTTTCTCCCCTTATATCAGGCAATTTCTTTTAAGTTAGAGAACTGCCATCTTTTTCTGCTGTAATTTTAAAGTTGCTCTTTGGTGTTTTTTCTTGAGGATGCCCCATTGGGTGGACCCCTCTCTTCCAAAACCTCTCCAGAATACCCTTCTGAAGAGGTCCCTCATAAGAGACTTTGCAAGAGGAAGCATTTAGACTCCCCAGAGGAGTCCATCACTTCTGATACAGACTTTGATGAGTCAGAAGGGTCCCCATGGTTGCCCTCTGAGGATGTCTCTTTTGCAGATATCCTGGAGATTCTTAAACAGAGAGGTGGCCAGAAGCTATGGTGGTGGTGGCAGCCACCAAAAAGGAACTTTCAGAGCAATCCTCATCTGTCCATCCACTGAACAAGGAGTCTCATATGATGGACAGATATGGAAAGTGCATGTTCTCTTCAGCGACCTTTGCACTCAGCTGAATTATCTGACTCACTTTACCAGGTTACAGAGAGAACTCCAAGAGCTAGGAGATACTCTTCAAGGTTCAGTAGCTGCAGGGGTATCAGACATTTCCTTTCAGCTCTCCACCTTAAACTCTATGGTTACTCCTCCATGAGGCTCATTTCTTATGCAGCAGATGGAGCAAGCAGGGCAGCAGGTTTAGGAATTTCCCTAAGGAGAAATTCCTGGATGTGCTAGTGTGACTTTGCAGAGCCCTTTAAATCTTCTTTTATTAATGCTCCTTTTGATGGCTCATCCTTGTTCAGGCCAAAAGTCAAAGACAAGACATGCTAATCAGGTGTGAGCAAGAAGGGAAATTCTCTCTGCCATAGGAGTCTGTTTTTTTCCTACCTTCTAGACCTTACCCAAAAGATCAAAAGGGAGGAAAAACATGGTTCCGAAAATACCAGAGAGTTTTTCAGGACACACGTGGTGATTCTTCCCCCAGGGGCAGGGGGGGAAGCAGTAATGGAAGACACTGACCACATGGCAGAGGGGATCCACAAAATCAGTGCAACAGGGAAGGTTTCCATTGTAAGCCCTTTCAGCACTTCTGAAAGGAGACCTATTTGTCCATCTCTGGAGGCAGTCAAGGTCACTTGTCTTTGTACCCAGAAGCCTGGCTAGAAATAACAAAAGACAAGTGGGTACAAAGCATCGTACCCAGAGGCTACTCCATACCCTTTACCTTCCCCATCCCAAACATAAAGAACATCCCGGACATTCCACCAAGTCAAAGGGAACAGGCAACTCTAGAAATTCAAATGTTGCTAGACAAAAGAGTCATCCAAACAGTCCCTGCAAAACAAATAGGATCTGGGACTTACTCAAGGTTCATTTTAGTTCCAAAGAAAACAGGGGACTGGAGACCCATACTGGATCTCAGCAGATTAAACAAATCAGGAAGAAAAACAAAGTTCCGGATGGTAACACTGCAGTCAGTATTTCCTTTTCTGGGAAAAGATGATTGGATGTGCTCTATAGACCTCCAGGATGCATACTACCACATAAAAATGGACAGGCCATCCAGGAGTCACCTGCGCTTTTGGTTGCAAGCCAGTCACTATCAGTTTCAAGCTCTGCCATTTGGTCTCACTATAGTCCCCAGAGTGTTCACCAAGTGTATGGCAGTGGTCACGGCTCAGTTGAGGCGTCCATTGTTCTGAGTGTTTCCGTATCTAGACGACTGGCTCCCAACCTCCACCATCAAGCATCTACTAATAAAGCAAGAGACACCACATTACAGCACTGCTCTCACCTAGGAACCATGATAAATTATGAAAAATCTGCCTTGTTGCCATCTCAGCGTATCGTTTTTATGGGAGCAGGTCTAGATACAACAAGAATGATGGCAAAACTTCCCCTAGGAAGAGTTCAAGTCTTACAACATCAGGCCTTAAACCTTCTTTCAATGAAAATGTGCAAGCAAGAGCAGTTCTGAAAGTTTTGGGGACCATGGCAGTAGCAATAAACTTAGTTCCATTAGCATGCCTGCACATGAGGATTCTGCAGTGGCTACTGTTCACTCAATGGTCCTTTCAGGAACTAGCCATGTCCCACCAAATTTTGATAATGGAATCTTGCAGGAAAGGCCTTCACTTGTGGCTTCATTTCACTCATGTGACATTAGGTCGACCCTTTGTTCTTCCATAGCCATTAGCCACAGTAACCACGGATGCTTCCCGGATAGGATGGGGGAAGTATTATCTGGGAAGGGCAGTCCAAGGCACTTGGCAAAATCACAAGGCCCATTTGCACATCAATATCCTAGAGATGAGAGCAGTGCTTTTAGCATTGCAGGCACTTCTGGGCTCTCTTCCTCTGGGAACTATTACAGTACAGACGGACAGTATGTCAGTTGTTTGGCACATAAACAAACAAGGAGGAACTAGGTCCTACCCCCTTTGTCGAGAGGTCCAAAGAGAATGGCAGTGGGTGATCTCCTCCCAATGCTTTCTGATACCAGCACACATCTCAGGAAAATGTGTGATAGCAGACAGTCTCATCAGAGCGATTCTGATGCCTCATGAGTGGTCCCTAAAACAAGAAGTGGTGGAGATGATTTTCCACAAATGGGGCCAGCCTTGCTGCTATCTTTTTGCCACATCCATGAATGCCAAATGCAGCAGCTTTTTTGCCCTAATCTCTCCTCCAGGGGAGTCACCAAGGGATGCACTTGTTCATAATTGGCTGCAGGGTCTCCTCTATGCTTTTCCTTTCTTTCTGTTGATACCCAAAGTTCTTCAGAAAACCAATTACTTGGGAAAGAACTGAAACTTATCACCCCATACTGGCTTAGTCAAATCTGGTTCCCCTTCCTTTGGCCTCATCTCCAGGAAGATCCGTGGATCCTGGACCCAGTTCTGGACCTTCTGACTTATGCATCAGGGATGCTCTATCCCTCTCTTCAAACTCTCAAACTGACAGCTTGGGTGCTCCAATTCCAAATATAGCCAGGCTCCCTAACCTTTCCCCATCAGTGAAACATATCTTGATCTCGTCTCATAAGGCTTCAACGAGGAAATTATACATAAGCAAATGGAAAAGATTTTCTTCTTGGCATTAAATAACCACATTGATCCTTTTTCTGCCCCTATAGCTTCCATTCCTGAATTTTTGACAAAGCTATTTAATGAAGGTGCCACTGCAGCTACTGTTCAAGTTCAGTTAGCAGCAATATCTAATTTTCATCTAAATGAATCGGGGCCAAATCTGATGTCTCACAGACTATGCAAATCTTTTCTTAAGGGCGCTATTTTATTAAGACCACCCATTAAAGCCCTTCCAGCACCATGGGACCTAAATTTTGTCTTATCCCATTTGATTCTTCCCCCTTTTGAACCTGCATCTTCCTGTGATTTAAAGTTTTTGACATGGAAGTCAATTCTCTTGATAGCCATCACTTCTGCTAGAATCTGCTCTGCTATCACTTAGCTCTCAATTGTGGTTTCCCTTTTCTCCTTCTTAGATGACTATACTAGACTATACTACCATCTCTATTTCTTCTTCATCACTCGCTAACTGAAAATTCTTATCCTTCAGACACACCTCTCTAAAACTGGTTTTCCCTATATATTTACTGCCTAAGCGATAATGTTTTTATCTCCTATCTATTTATAACTAATATATATCTTTTGTCCTTGCACAACTGTTAACCTTATAGAGGTCCTTGTAACCTGCATTTTTTAAGTAGTATAAATAGATTCATTGTTAAATTTTACATATGCTATTACCTAAATTTTTATTGTTACTAAATTTTTCATAACTTGGAGCTTTTCTCCCCGGGCCTCCGCTGTAAATGGATATATATCCAGTCTGACTTTTCCCGATTAACAAATGTAAAATAAAATAAAATAAATAAAATAAAAAAGTGTTTCACAGCTATAAGCATTATCTATAAAGCTCACCTACATGCTTTTCCAGAAAGACAGAGTATCCCTTTGAACTAACCTGTCCTTTCTACCCAAAGTATGCTCAGAATCTAATTTGAACCAATCCATAGAACTACCAGTTTTTTTTCCCAACTATGGCAGCAAGGCAGAATATATGTTACACCAAGTAGATGTACATATACAATTATGTTTCTACTTACATAGGACAAAGGACTTCAGAAAATCTGTCCAATTATTTGTATCATTTTCAGACTCTAAAAAAGGTGCTCCTGTATCAAAAGTCACACTTTTGAAATGGCTGTCAGATTGTATTACCTTAACCTACAAATCTCAGAACAAAGATCTTGCCTATAAAATTAAAGGTCATTCTACAACAGCCATAGTGACCTCTTCTGCCTTTTGGGCTAGACTACCAATTAACACCATTTGTGTGGCAGCAACATGGGCATGGCCTCATACCTTTATCACTCATTACAAAGCGGATTTGGCCTCCCAACCGGTGAAGAATGAAGGCAAGATAAGACAACATCACATAAAGAAGTTATGTACTCACCATAACGTTCCATGTGTATTGTCCATCTCGCCTTCATTCTTACATCTCACCCTCCTTCCCCCAGCCTTTGGCTCCTGGAGGACAGAGCTGTCACTATTGGAAACAAATGTTCTCCGACCTTCTTCATTGCTCTATACATTGTTGGATGGTTTTATTGTTACCTATTGTTACATCAGCAAACAAGATCTGGGGAACTTTCCTAGGGCATGATGGGATAGGGATACAGCCACAAGCCAGTGCAAGACCTCAAGCTTTTGTATAAGGCCGAATTGAAACCGAGGATCGGTTCTGAACCCAATCAGTGAAGAATGAAGGTGAGATAGGCAACACACATGGAATGTTATGGTGAGTACATAACTTCTTTTTCTCTCTTATCTCAGTTATTTTGTACAGGAGTAATTAATTGGACTTAGTTCAGAGTCTAGTGGAGGCTCTTGACCCTTTCTGTATGGGTACTTCTGGTTAAAAAACTAAAATAAAGGGACTGTTCTTTCTGAAAAGATGCAAGAGATTGAAATAATTGTGAAGGGACAGGTTATGATTGGGGCAGCACAGTGGCACAGCGGATAGCATTGTCACCTCATAGCAAGAGGTTCCCCCATTTGATTCTTGCCTGAGGTGTCTTCTGTGTGGAGTCTACATGTTCTCATTGTGTTTGCGTGGGTTTCCTCTGAGTACTCTGGTTTCCTCCCACATTCCAAACACATACAGTAGGTGGACTGGACACTCTAAATTGGCCATAGGTGTGTGTGTGTGTGTGTGTGTGTGTGTGTGTGTGTGTGTGTGTGTGTGTGTGTGGTGTGGATGAACTACTGTGTCAGGGCTAGCCACCTGGCAGTGTAAATCTTGGCTCTGATTGTCACTGATGAAGTGACACCCCGACCTCATGTGCAAAAATGGGAAACGGAATGGATGGATGGAAAGACTGTGTTTTGTCTGCCCAGTCTTTTGACTCAGATTCTGAGGAAAGTCCCTTTGAAGGATCCCCTTTCTCTGTAACTATTTCCATAAAGAAACAGATGGTCAGTGGGAAAATAGTGATGTTTTTCAGTCCCTCTGAAAGTAGTATGACTGTTACAACTGGAATTCCCAGAACCTTCTCCTATTCCTCCTGTTCTTTTTGCTTTGGAGCATGTCTTGTCACAGCTTGTTACTTGCTTGGCAGCCACTCTACTGCTCCCCTAGAAAGCAGAAATATGACTGTGTAAGTTCCCCAGTCTTTTACATGTTATACACTCCTACTGGCTCAACCCTAAAAGCTGCTGAACATTTAGTTATTACTTTTCTAAATCCTTCTGTCTAGGATATGTTGGCTTTTGTTAAATTTGGGAAACAAGTTTATTATTTTGCGTTGGTCGTTTTTAGAATTCTCATCTATTGAGCTCATATGTTGAAGCTTACCTCTTTTGAAAACATGGGAAATGTTTTGGCATGTGTTTCTTCTTCTGAGAAGTAATCTGCTTTATGTAATTGCTTTTGTATCTTAAGTGGACAACCACTTTCTGAAACATACTTATGTTTTTGTTGATACCACTTTCAGGGCTCTTGCCCATGAATCTTTTTAGAACAGGTTTGCATGGTTCATTCTCAAAACCTTCCATATGTTTTGAATCCTCCCTTGGATAGAGAGTTGGTCGGTGTAAAATGTGTTGAGAGAAGTATGCTCACGGATCCATGAGTTCTCTCAGTTTTTCAGCAGTCCTTACCAAGCTGGCCAAGGGATTTAATGCTCCCTTTCTACCTTCTTTTAAGATTAAACAAACAGTCCCAGCAAGCTGCTGGTAAGCAAATGTTTAAAATCCTATTGTGGGGAGTCCCCCCCCCCATACACACACAAATTATAGGCAGTCTAATAAGTCTTTAAGAGTATTTCAAGACTCACCCTCCATTCTGGCAAACTCTAAATTCAGCAAGGTTACTTTTCTCACAGAGGGAGTCTCTTCCTCCTTTATGACAAACTCCCCTCACTCACCAGACATAACTCTTCTTTTACCTCATGGCATGTGTGACATCCCACGCTGGGCCAGTAATCAAGGAGCCTGAATTATCACCACTGAGACTGGAGAGGGATGGTTACTTGGAATACAAATGGATACACTCAGTATTTTCAGATGCAGGCCTCTCTGTATTAAGTACAATTTCCCATAAGGGCACATATACAGCCCACAGTCTGGGTGTCTCTGTCTCCATCCAGGTCCCCAATAAGATTCCCCACTGGCATAGCTGTAGGGTTAGGTCCTCAGCCGAGTGCCTAAGACAGGTCCTCCAGCATCCTTTCTGTGAAACCAGTGCTTTGGGTCCCTGCTCCAACTAGCTGACACACACGCTCTTTGAGAATGAATTTTCACATACATACCTGGGAAAGGCTGGCACAGATTACCTGTTCTACCAACTTTGCCACCAGTCAGTTAATATAAGGCTCGTAAAAGGATATCCTGTTACACTGAGTGAAGATGAATATTAATAAAATGGTAATGCTGACCAAACAGCAAGGAGTATCCAGAGGACCAGCCACAATGAAAAGTTTAAATATATTTAATAATAAATAATAAAAGAATATGAGAATACTAAATATCCATTCGTCACAGGGAATATTAAAAATAACGCAAATGGAAAGTTTCACACAGATACAGATAAACAGTACTTAGCTGCTCTCACTATCTGTTCCTGATTGACTAAAAGAATGACTATTTACTGAATAGAGCAAGGCAAAATGGGTGAGTGGCCCTTGTCAGATCCAAGACAGAATACAGAATGCTGCTGAAACTTCAGTCTCCTCTAATATTAACACACTGGGGGGAATTTAATAATGCTTACACTTTTTTTCCATGTAGGCATCGTGGCGCACTGCTAACACAGTCGCAAGGATTTTTAGATTCAGTATGCGCTGCTGAGCAGTGTGCATGAGCTCGCCAACACGGAAACTTCCATGGAATGCAAATCACCTCATATGCAGGTGAATCTCATGCAAATGAGGCAGGTAGAGCGATCCAGCAAGCAGATAGGCAGCTCTGCAGACCCCATGTCAGTGTCCGTAGTACACACAAAAAAATTCTGCGTACAGGAATGTAGACAGAAAAAATGGGCTGTAAAAATGTAGACAGATGAGAAATGGCATACCATGTACAGATATGAGTGAAACTGTCCTCTGTGTGTCTGACAAATTAAAGGAAATAAGTTAAATGAAATCTATTTTTTAATAATCTGAACATGTTTGCATGACATGATGCAGTGTGCAAACATGCTTTATAAATTTTTTTTTAAAAATTGGAAAAAAAATATGTGAGAAATGTATTACAGGACACTGCATGGATTATCTGCAATAGTGCACTGGTGCTGTTGCTAATGTGGTAGGGCTTTGAAGCATGTAGTTTCCAGACTGTGAGAACAGATCTGTATGCAAATGAGGTACAGTTACTGAACAGCAAAAAGGGGTAATCATGTCCACATATCCCCTTCCTGTAGGCAGAGAACCATGTGGTTATTTACAGAGGTGGTAGATGACATCAGGAGAGGGTGTGTTCAATGACTAATAAGCTTATTTCAACCTGTTTGAGTGGCATGTTGCTGTGCTGAGCATATCCTTGTGGGGGGGGGGGGCGTGCTTCACTCATAGCTTTGTTTAGCTAAGGGGAGTGTATTTCAGTGTGTTTGTGCAGTGCTCTGCCATGCTGAGCGTGGAAGTCTAGGGGGTGTGTACACTGACTGCTAAGCTTTGTTACCTATAGGACGCACATTTGCACTGTGCACCATAGTGCTGATTGTATATAAAAGCAAGTGACATATTAATTAGGTTTGACCTGTGTTTAACTTAAACTAGGGCTATTAAATGATGTTAATGATACACTAGACAGATGGAATGCATCATCGGTAGCCAATCACACAGTCAGCACCTACAGCAGAGTACTATAAAATATGCATACACCCTACAATCTGATTTTCCCCCATACTCTGCACCACTGGAGTACAGACTTGAGAATTTTAACTGAGAGAATGCTAGGGGCTGCAGCAGGTCTGCTACATCTTTATGTGCTAGATGCTGACATCAGTGCTGCTGCTGCTGACAATAGGCCTAGACAGAGGAGAAGAGAGTTCAGGCCCAAGGTAACCTTCTATGAGCTATATGAGCTTGAGATTGTAGAGTGCTACAGGGTGGACAGGGACATACTACAAGAATTCACTGAGTTCTGCCACCCTCAACTCAGCCCAAGAGCTAACAGAGGGGAACCCATCCCAGTGGAAACAAAGGTATGTTTAGCCCTTACGATATTAGCTACAGGTACTTTCCAAAGACCACCTGGGGACATGATGGGGGTCTCAAAGGCATATGCTTCCAGGGTATTCCACCAGTTCCTGGATACCATGCTACCACATGCCAGTGAGCACATTTCTTTTCCCACACCCCTGAGGCGAGGGCCAGCAATATGCAACACTTCTACCATGTAGCACACTACCCTGAGGTATTGGTGTCATAGATTGCACTCATGTACACATCAAGTCACCACCCAGTGAGGAGGATAAAATCTACATCAACCACAAGGGGTACCACTCCATCAACTGCCAGGTCATGTGGAATACCCAGGGCATTATCATGAATGTGTGTGCTGGCAGCCCTGGCAGTTATCATGACTCCCATATCTGGCTTGCATCACAGCTGTACCAGATGTTTGCTAGGGGAGACATCCCACATGGCCATTTACTGGGGGGATGCCGGTTATGCACTGGAATTATGGATGATGGCACCCATCAGAAATGGTCACACACCCATTTAAGAATGCCTTAATGAGGCACATGCACAAACTAGGAACATTATAGAGAGTGCGATTGGGCTTCTGAAGTCACAGTTTTGGTGCTTCCATATATCTGGTGGAGCCCTGCAGCCCTCCCCAGCCACATGTGCACATATGTTCACAGTATGTGCCATGCTACACAATATGATCCGGTAGAAACAGCTGCAGCAGGATCAGCAAAGGGAAGGGTTACACAGCCCCCCATTAGTGTCATCACCACAGTCACAGGAGGAATCAGAGGAGAAACCCCCTGATGATGTCCTTGTAGGCAGATGTAGGCATGCCCAGTATGCCCTGGCTTTGGCTAAAAGACAATGCATAGCACATTCACTGACAACCTAAGGCCCTAGGGACTGACACCTTACTCCACCTCACATACATGTAGTAAAATTGTTGATCCCAGTCAACCCACACAATCTGTATCTATCCATGTATAGACTGTGCACTGCTTGCAGCACACAGAGTCAGCCTTAAACTACAGTCCTGTGAACTGCTGCATTTGCAAGATAAGTCTCTAACCTACACACTACTTGTAAGGATTACTATAATATGGTATTGTATGGATCTGCTGCATGTATGCAAGGAAATGTTGTGGGCTATGTGGACAGAAGTAACATCCACATGGGACTACAGACACCCAGTCTAATAGTATGTGGTCCCTAATAATCACTAGGCCTCATGGTTGGAATACTCACTATATCTGTCAAGGGAGATGTTAAACAGTGGGGTCACATGATATTTGGACTACTGTCTATCCCAGCAGATCATATGCTGTTGTTCCCCACCCCCAACACAGCAGTGTTCCCATAAAACTGCTTTAACAGGATGTCAGCAATGGTATATGAGCAGATCAGACAATCTCAGGGCTGTAACATAGAAATCAATCACACATTG
This sequence comes from Protopterus annectens, assembly GCF_019279795.1. Taxonomy (NCBI): domain Eukaryota; kingdom Metazoa; phylum Chordata; order Ceratodontiformes; family Protopteridae; genus Protopterus; species Protopterus annectens. The sequence goes on along the minus strand of NC_056737.1, from coordinate 1,318,508,179 downwards.
TATGTCACACATAATGCAGGAATAATAATGTACATATTTACGCTGTTGATTGTGTGATGAATGACTCCACTGTGTCTGGCAGCCTGTGTGGCTCAGTGGACTATGAAAGTTAGCATGGGTGATGGTGTTGATGCTTCTAATCTGGAAATAGGCACATCTGTTGCATGTGAGATATCATTATGTTGGTGTTTTCACAGACTGTCAGTCTGTGTGTGGTTTAACATTATGAACCTCAGTCACATATTAAGTACAGCAGACAGCTGGGGAATGCCATGGACATTTTGAGTGATGTGCCGTACAACAGAAACAGGGACACATGCCAATTTCTGTAACATACCTCTCAACCTTTTGTCCAAGAAATCTTTTCAAAGCCTGACAAAAGGGGGAAGGGGACAAAGGCCCACAAATAGGGGCATATGTTAAATACTGCTTTCATAAACTTAAACAGTTACTAAAATAACAGGGTTTGTTTCAACAGACATTTTTCTGAAGGATTAGAAGTCAGACACTCAAATGCATGTCATTTAGAGATTTCAGTCCTACATTTATCCAATTGATTTGCCATAAAAACCACAAATTTTATGAGGAACAGACCAAAACTATGAGCCAAGGTTGGGTGGGTGGCCTAATGGTTAAGGTGTTTGCCTTACAAACATGAGGTGCAGGGTTTGAGTCTCACAAGGGATAATTGGCTAGGCTTGCAATGGCCCACAAGGGCAGTTAGCTTAGTATTAATCTATGAATCTATGAATCTATGAAAACTCTTGACATTCTGCAAAACTATGGACATTTGAGATGTATAGTCTGTAACACACAAATTCCCGGACTGGAGTACAGGTAGGTGTTGCCTGAAATCACTTTATAGGTACTGACAGTCACACTGGGCATGCCCAAACAGTTAAAATGAGTACAGTTCTGTTGCCCCATCATTAGACTGACCTGTTATGTACATATATGTCTATACATACAGACATATATGTATACATATCAGTCTGTCACAATCTCTCTGACATACATAGCATATCTATCGCTGTGTAGCGTCAAATAGATATATACCAGTATATATAGTTAGATATATACCAATATATATGGCTATATATATATATCACAATGATACATAGACTCTCCCCATATATCTACATAGCACATATACATATCTTACACACACACACAGCTACATTTATATATACATCCCTGTTAATTACATAAATATGTGTGTGGATGTCTGTATTGTCCTACATACCCTAATAATGATGAGTAAATCTGCACTGTCACACATCCATACTGTTGCTCAAAGGAGCCAAACTAAGGCCACAACAGTAGATAATCCAATTTCTTATTGACCCCTTGCCTGCTGGATGTCACCACGTAGACATACACAGATGAACAGGTGGTGCAATGTTGTCAACGCATGCATGGACAGGGTAGATTGTTTCTGCTTACAAGTTTGCCTAACAGCAAGCAGCCACATATGGCCATACTGGTAAATGTACACACATAGCTAGGATAATAACAGAATTCCCACTGCTAGAATACTAGATGCAGATAACAGTATGAAGCAATATCACTCTGCAGACCACAGATGCTGTTCAACAAAAGCCTAGTTTGTGTAATGCACAAGTACTGTGCCTGCAATCACATATACAATAGACTCAACCTTTGGTGCGTGCAATAAGTTCTGTGATCTATAGTGTATAAGACTAGATAGAGAGGGGTTCTTATCTCACTCCATGCTACTTGGTGCATGTGTGTATCCCCTACAAAACAACTGCCATGCCCTCATGGGCTATCCACCTGCAATGGTTATGCACTTTTTGGCCCTGTAACTTGCTGCTGGCTTCCACACTGCCCTCTTCTACAAGGTCTGATGATGTCATCCACCTTAAGACTACCAGCTGACAGTGTAAAATCCGGACTTAAGCTGTAGCACATGCAATAAATACTGTGATGTATAGTTTGTAAGAGTAGATAGGTAGGGGCTCCAATCTCACTCCAGGCTACTTGGTGCATGTGTGTGTGAGTCCCTGCAGAACAACTGCCATGCCCTGGTGGGCTATCCACTTGCAGTGGTTATGTACTTTTTGGCCCTGTAACTTCCTGCTGGCTTCTACACTGCCCTCTTCTACAAGGCCTGATGACATCATCCACCTTAAGACTACCAGCTGACAGTGTAGTATCCAGACTTAAGCTGTGGTACATGTGTTAATTATTGTGCTCTATAGTGTGTAAGACTAGATAAGTAGGGTATCTAATCTCACTCTGGGCTACTTGGTGCATGTGTTTGTCATAAATATGATCATCTTGATAACACAGAAATAAGTAGGGTTTTGCAGTATTTTATTTGTAGCATGTGATATGGGCCCCCAAAGGACTGACCACAACAAGGCCTGCTGATGTCATCAAGCATAATATGTCCTGATCTGAGAGTACTAGCAGATATGAGGTGTGTTGCGTGCATCACGTACTGTGATTTGTAGTGTGTACCATTACATAGATAAGTGTTCTCATCTACATATAGCCGACTTGCACTATGTGTGTGTGCTTTGCCATGTCCTGTACACAGTGATTGGAAGTGGTGCTAACCTTAATTTAGCCATGGTCATGTGTGAGCCTGTTAGAGAAATTTACATCATGTTATGGAACCATAGGATATTTGAACTTCATAGGCATAATGGCCATACAGCCCTCTCAATCATATACATCTTTATACCCATAGTTACAGGATCAGAGCATACTGCCCTAGTCCAAGAGGGACAGAAGCAGACACCCTGTGTTGAGATAATGGTTGCCCAGCCAATCATGCAGATGGCATATAGTGAGGAGCACTGCGGTGCTCTGTGTGCCATTAGACAGGGTGTGTTTAAGTCTGCTAGACAAATGTCTCCCACAAGCATGTTGTACCAACATCACATATGAGGTTAATGTCCTTACACTGGGTTATCCATCTACTATGCCTCCTACAAATAGGTAACATATGCAATCAAGCAGGGACACACATTGCCCCACATGCAAAGCATAGATCACTTCTGAGTAGTCTATATGCCACAGGTGACAGTGACACTCATTGTAGACAATCCCCATTGACCACATACTGAAGACCTGAAGAGACCTTGTGAGGGACCATACTGCTGTGTGAAATTGCCAGTACTGCTTGGAAAGATACATCACCAAATGGCCATTGAACTCAGATATTGGCATGCTGAAGGAAGAGTACTTGAAGGTTATGCTGAAGGAAGAGTACTTGGAGGTTATGAGTATGTCACTTACAGGTAACAGAGGCCTCAGCTATGCCATATGATTCCTGCCATACCACTGTGTGGCCAGGTCTGTGTGTCCAGTTCTTTCACCCCTGAGTATGTACTGTACATCACATGTTGCGACTGATGTGCTACTTACCAGGTACATAGTTCTAATTGATGGAACTGATACTATATATATTTGCAAGGAGTTTATGGCCATTACTATGTCAACATGTGTTCACAATACCCTCTTGCATGATAGTGACATATCACAGAGACTCTATGAGTGCTTACAGTGTGCAGGCATCAGCCAACATTGTTAGCCACAATCGGTCAGTAGTCACAAGTATTGTGTTTGAATGGATTCCACACATTAGAGGACCCAGGACTGTGCCTTGTTCAGCACTGCTGCTGATAGATCAGCTATTGGAGGAGGCTGTCCCTATGTTGCATACATGCGCCAGCAATGGACCACTTAGTGACCCCCTACAATGACAGCATCATGAATGCCTAAGTGGATGCTTTGTAAATGTTGCCTGGGTGGGGGATATAGTCAGATGGCTTGGCTGAGTCTATGGAGCTGTATGCCCTGATGTACCCATCCAAACTGCGTATAGTCAACTGTGTGTAGAACACATATATATGTGCTGATCAGCTCAACGATGATCACCCTTAGGCATACAGATATGGATACTTAGACAAAGAGGTGTATAGGTATGCCAGTCAGTGGATGCACCACATCTGTGCAAGGGTATAACAGTTGCCATGTGTACAGCCAGTAGTGTTGGTATGATTGTAAGGGTGTCCCAATGGTGTTAGTAATCTTTGTCAGATCACATGTGGGATGCAGCTTGGAATGTTAGCATGGGCAATAGATGCTGTGTATCTCCCAATGAGAAGCCAGTTATGAACTGCTCTGTAAATATGGAAGTTATGGGACAGGTTGTAGGAATGTCATGTGTCACATGTGGTGGGAACAAGGGGGTGTAGTTGACATAGATGGTATGGGTGTACAGTTTAGGTATGAGTCTAGAGCCATCATATGTGGCATCATGACATATGAGGTCACAGACAATCTGGGCTTCTCCTTAGAGGTCACACATGTAACTACACTGTGCGTTGTGGTTCTGCTTTGCATGGGTGGCTACTTTTGTCACTCCCCATACTCTGGAATAGACTGCCCATACATGTCAAGCAGAGTGCCTCCTTGGCCCTCTTCAAAAGGAACCTTGACGATTGGATGGGAGATAGAAAATTCACCCTGGTGATAACATCAGTCACCCTGCTAGACAGGGGTCCAGGGAAGTAAATATTGTGGGAAGAAATATCCAGGGAATTGTGATGGCTAGGCTTGTATAGGCCCTAGAGACGACAGCCTAGTACCAACCTATGAACCTATAACAATCTGGAATTGCTACCTAAGTTGCCATTTGCAAAAGACTTATAGGATCCAACAAATCATGATGGTTAACCTAGATAAACTGGAAAAGGTTTCAATGTGTACAACTAAGTAAAAAATGGACAGTCATTTTCTGCTTTTTAATTGAAAAGAGGGAATTGTGAGATTAACGAACAAATTAAAAATGGAATTCAGTGGATTTTTCTGAGCACTTAGTTTGAACTCTTGGCAAAAACATATAGCTTGGCATTCATTGTTATTAGAAGTCAGAAGTAAAATATTTTTTCTTTATAAACTATGCAGTTTGTGAAATTTATTATCTACAGGCAGGTCAAGACAAACTCTTGTATGCAGCTATGTCTCGTCAGCAGAACGTGCAAGATAAAAGCAAGGCAGAGGAGTCATCCTTCAGGAACAAAATGTTTGAAATATGGGAAACAAACTGTCAGCATACCAGCTTCAAAGGAAAGACTTATTATTCTAGCAAATTCTCTAAACTGCTGATGCAAACAAGAAAGACACTATAAAGATTGGGACTTTTTCTTTTGTATCAAAGACTTTGATTTTCCTTTCCTTACAGATCTGATATAAGCTGAAGTACAGCTTTGTTTGTGTATATCTTTCATTGTTAAACTAGATGTCTACTTTGTATGCAGAGTAAATAATGTCATAACAGCTGAACCACCTCATTGTTTCCATTGAGTAAAGTTACAGACTACCTGAATAGTGTAGTGCAACTTTAAATTTTACAGTGGCGAGACCAGACCCGTCGAAACAACCAGGGAGGTGACTTGCAAATGTGCCTCTCACAGTGGGACATTCCTACGCAGTTCTTCTTTTGAGTCGACTCTTTTTTCTTAAAACTTCGTCCATTGACTGGTGAGCGAAAACACTGCAGCACAGTACACGGCGGTACAGTAATTTCTAACATACTCTGACAGAGTATATGCACCATGCTGTGACAATAGGAGGTACTGCCAGCCAGGCCAGGAGAAGTACAGCAGTGGAGGTATAACTTATGCCAGCACAGCTGGCTGGAATTTTGTAAATAATTATATGTTGCAAAATTTAAAGTTGCACTACACTACTCAGGTAATCTGTACCTTTGATAAGGGTCTCCTACACAGACTGGGATTCCAACAGGATTTACAGATAAAAACCACAAGAAGAAAAACTAATAATCCAAACGATGAAAGGAATCCACTGGCAGGTGCAAAAAAACATACACTAAATGTATAAAGACAATATTTATTCAATAAAAGTTTAGCGCTTTTGTCTCGCAATTATTCATTCATATTTAAATACACAACAGTATTCCCACCAGGTGACCTCATTTCCTGCTAATTATTAATGCTGCATTTAAGGCAACAGTGTATCTAAAAATTCTAATATGTATTATAACATAAAAAATATAAATAGGAACACCAGAGCCTTATTAAAAGCTAGAGATAAAGCCTGGAAAATCTGGAAAACTGACAAAACCCCTAGCTCCAGACAATACTATCAACAGCTTAGAAACAAGGCCAAGGCTGAATCCAAAATAAACAAACAAAACTATTTTCTTAGCGTCCAAAGGAAATATTAAAATAGTCCACAAAAATTCTGGCATGCCATTAACTCCCTACTAAAGCCAAGCAAAACCACAACCCCAGCACCCATCACTACTAACAATACCCTAGACACAGTGGTGGCTGGTGAGTTCAAATCGAAGGGGGGCTGCAGAAGACAGCTGAATGGGTGGGTCTAATGGAAAGGGGTGTGGCCAACTAGAAAGGGGAGGGGCTATGCTCAAAACCACAAAAACTGGAACTTTAATTAAATACGCTGCCCTGGGTGCCAAACCATCATTATGAAAGTCCAATCAAGACAATGTGAAGTGTAGAAGAATATTTCAATGCATTAGCTGCATGACAGCTTACTTAATATCTAGATGGAAACAAAAAGGTTGTGAGGCATGAAAAAATAAATTACTTTTTAAATACATCACTGGAATGCCAGTCAAAGTCAAGTACAAGAAAAACAAGCAGCACTCAACTCAAACCACTTCTCCTTGCACTGCAGTTCTAATTATAATTTATTTTCAGCTTTATTAAAGTACCAAGTAACACGCTGAAAGTAGCAATCTCTGTGATACCCCCACTTGTAAAAATGTTTCTTATCCAAAAAAGACCTGCTGCCTGACAACTATCTACTTGTTTCATACGGAAAACATGATCAAAGTAAATAATGAAAAGCAAACAAGAAACAAGCTCATGATACATTGCTTAAAGGATTACTGTTCAGGTTATGGACCACATATGATAGATTGGCATTCTGTTTAGTTTACGGGTAAAGCCTGCAAAGATGACTGCAAATCTCCAACAAATGTAATGAGCTTCTTAAAATAATGTAATCCTGTCCTTTATTACAAATACTGGCATATGCATTTCAATACCTAAGGTATATACATTATCTAGTTATGCAAGTATTCTTTGCATGGCAACAGAAATGCTTTCACTGTTGGCAATTCTTTAACAGTATGCTTATTAAAGCTTACTTGCATCTTACAATCTCAGACAAGCTTACCTGATGGTCTTTAAAGCATTGCTACTTAAACACAGAGCAACAGGCACTTTGAGTAATAATAAGCATAAATCAATAGTATAAAAATATGACAAACCATAACATTCTGCAAAATCAAGGACAGAATAAAAGTAGTACTTGAGTCTACCTTGGATGGGGGGATACTCTGCACATTTACATTGCATAACTGCTCCTTGCCTTGCTTGAACACATCCAGAGTTACACTACATAGGGCAGTGGGGTGCAACGAGTATCATGAGTGTCACAATTTGAAATGTCTCTGGCTGACTGTGATGGCCCTGACACATTTGTCATACCTCTCAACCTCAGAGCAAGAAATCTGGACAAAGCCATACATAGAAGTGGGACAAGGCCCAAAAATAAGGACAATTTTAAATATTGCTCTTATAAACTTAGAAAGGAGTAGTAGGTCTTGTATTAGTATGAATTTTTGAAGGGTATGAAATCTGAAACACAAATGTCTGTTATTATTTTCTAAGTTCAGTCTAAAATGATTGCTACTAATTGGCCAAAAAAAACACAATTTTTATGAAAAATGGACCAAAAATGTGATGCAAAAATAAAAAATAGCCACACAATACAGCTGGGAACATGTCAAAGAAAAGACACTGTTTTAATATTAGTACTGCTAACTTGAGCAGCTGACAAAATAAAATAATCTACATGCATTTCTGAAATAAAAGTAATCTATAACTCTGATTATTACAGTTATTTCTTAATTGCAAACCCTCCATGTTTTCTTCCAAAATTGCCATTTTGCGGTGGGATTATTAGGGGAAGAGCAACATTTTGCGCCAAAATCGGGGACAGTTGAAAGGTTTAGATATGCCTAATTCTTTAAAGCAATTTATTTGCATGTACCTCTCAACCTGTTAATGCAGGAAATCTGGACAAGGCCAAATATACTAATAAACAGTACAAAAAATTGTTGTATAAACTGAGACAGTTTTTAGAATAACAGGTCTTGCTTTAGCATGCATTTTTCTGACGTTTATGAAGTCTGAAACTCAGTGTCTGTCATTATTTAGTGACTTAATTCCGAAATTATTTGCCAGAAAACCACACATTTAATGAGGAACAAACCAAAAATAAGAAGCAAAAATCTATTCATTCTGTGAAAATCTGGACAGTTGAGAGGTATAGTTCAGCCGGGGTTGTCTTTGAGTTTGTCGCCATTCCCCCTCACAAAATCATGGTCGAATGGAGCCTCCCCCCTTCAGCTATTCCAATGAACCATTACTTGGCTATTTCACCCCATTTACCATAAACACTAATGTGCATACTGCTTTACTTCTACGATGCTTTGGACTTCATTTGAAAGTTTTATTTTGCATTTTACAGCACAAACACTAAGACATCTGCTAAACAAAGCAATGCAATCTCACAATGAAAACAGACTTAGCAATAAAACTTCTCTGCCCTTGAAACTCACATTCATTGAAACAGCATTGAAACCCACATTCAAAGAAAATACATTTTGCCAGTGACAGATAAAGATTAACTTTGGTCTGTTTTCAAATCATAGGCCACTTGCACATGAAACATACACGTGGTCTTTGATACACCTTTCTGATTTTATTAAATTATATTCCTTGTACAATATAGTACAGTTGTAGAGGGTGTTTTAAATTTATTTTGAACATTTTTCCAGTAAACAATGAAACAGAATGCATGCATCAATAATGACAAAACTGCCCAATTCAGAAAATTTTTCCAGTAAACAATGAAAAAAATGCATGCACCAATAACGCCAAAACTGCCCAATTCAGAACATTTCTATCATAAAAGTCTACTCAGACTTCTACAGTCCACCAGTATCAGTAAATATGCATAATCTCTGAAGTAGTAAAAGTCATCTAAATAATTCCACATTAAAGAAATCTGTAACTGAAGAGGTTGCTGCTAGCAAACAACTTTATATTTCATTGTTTCATCTACAAATAAAGTGTTTGTTGCCCTTGAGGAATAAATTGCCTATGTTTCAATAAAAAACAATAAGCTAGTAATATTGCAATAGGGACTGGATGGCAAACTGATAACAGGTTCATAGTTACAGGTTGAGTTATTAGGTATCTTCACCAAAAAGGACTGCAGCATCCACCCCCTTTACAATACAGTACAGTATCAGCAATGCATCTACCTACTGTGGGAGTTGAACCCACAGCCTTCTGCAACAAAAGCAAGTACACAACCTGCTGTGCTATTAACAATGCAAGCAGACTCAGCATAAGCATCACTAAACGTCTGTTCCCCTGCAGCTCTCAGCTTCTTGTAAAATCTACTTGACACTCAGCTGTATCTCTGAACTTTGCAGCACAAGTATTCTAGAAAAAAACAAAATTTGGGGGGGGGGGGCAAAAGACCAAAAAACAGGGACACATTTTAAACATTGCTTGTATAATGTTGGAAAGTTGCTAGAATAAAATGCTGTATTACCACCATACATTTCACTGTCAAGTATTGAACCCAGGACCCTGTGCAAAACAGTCAGAGCAACATGCCACTATGCCAAATCAACTATTTTATGAAAGAGGAAGACTGAAACTTAAATGGCTACATTCAGTGAATTCAGTTCTCACCACAGCTGTCAACATCTTAGCACAAAATACCTGAACAAAGCCAGTAATGCGGGAATACAGCCCCCAGACATATTCAGTGAGTTCAGTTATCACCATAGCTCTCAACCTTGGCACAAAAAACCTGAACAAAGCCAATAATGGGGGAATACAGTCACAAAAATAGGGACAAATTTCAAATATCCAACTTATAAACTTAGAAACTTGCTATAATAATAGGTTTTGTGTTACCATGTACTTTCTGAAGAATATGAAGTCTGAAATTCCAGTGCTTGTCATTTTTATTTAACATTTGTTAACCAGGAAAGTCTGATTTGAAACAAATGCCAATTTTGGGCAGAGGAAGAAACACTCCAAAAAGTTTGAGAATTGGAAAACAAAGCAAAAGGAATAGAAACACCACCAAAAAAGAGAAAAAGACACATTTTGTAAGAATAGTAGAGAAGCCCTGTGGACCACAACAAAAATGCTGAATGGACAAAAAGGAACAGTAAAGAGTTCAAATAAATGTATAGGATATAAAACAGAATGAAGTAATTGCTAGAAAATTTGAAAAAATTAAGAGGCTCCTACATGAAAAACCTCAGGCACAGATACATTATCTAACTTCTACCTAAAAGTATCAACATCTTTATATAAATATTTTGTCTTGAGTAAGAACTACTTATATGTGCATTCCAAACACCAACTTAGTTAACAGGAAAAAACTATACTGCTCCGTAAGCTTGAATCTGTAAGCCATCCCAAAAACTATAGACCAATAACTTGTCTTCAGATGATTGCAAACTATATGCTGGAATTGATGCAGACAGAGTTTATAGTCATTTAAAAGTAAACTCAGACATGGCAATTGGTTTCCAGAAAACAAACTTGCTTAAAGATTTCTTTTATTGTTTTTGTGGTTGATGTAAAACGCGATAGGTCATCCAACGACAAGCTGAAAGTACAACTGCAAGTGGTTAAAACTTTCTTAGATGATATAAGGGTGACATTTGGTCTTGATAAATATGCAAAATCAACAGTTGAAACTGGAAAGTTGGAGTACCAAGAAAATATCAATTTAGGACAGGAATGTGATACAAATGAACTTGAGGAGGAACTTGAGAGGGAAGGAATGTATACAAAATTGTGAACTGATGGAGGATTAGCAATAACACATGACAAAATGTGAATAAAAGTAAGGAATACTTCAGAAGACTTAAACTAACACAAGCTATAAATCAATTTGCACTTCCTGTTTTAACTTAACAGTTTTATTGTGATTGACTGGCTCTAACTGGATCAGTTGGACAGAAAAGTAAGAAAAATGCTTCACACGTATCAAATGATATATAAAAAACAGTATACCAAGATTATATGTTCTACTTATTAAAGAGGTACGAGCCTCCCTGGAATTGATTACATGTACAGATCTGTAGTCATTTATGTAGATACACCAGTAAAATGGAACAATAAAATATATACCTCTTGATTATTTCAGAGGTTTTGCTTCCCTACATTAAAAATACATATATAAGAGTCATACACTACCACAGCTAAAGTGGGGTGAAGGAGGCAACTGCTTAGTGTGCAAGGTGCTAGGGGGTATGATTGGGACATGCCAATCAATTGTTAGTGCATTAAGTAAGCTATGCAATGAGAGGGGTATAGTTGAGAAATGTTGACATAAACGTATGCAGGCTAAGAGAGCTTTTGTTACAGTTTAGTATGGTTAGAGATACAACACTATCATTTAGCAATTTTCTGGAGATGCTCTTTTATGAATGCAAGTACAGATATCAATTTCAATACTGCTACTAAAGAGCTTCATCACTTGATATGTGCTAAAAGTTGTAGTATGTGGCTTGCTTAAATTTAAAAGTCAAAAGTATTTTTTTTCTCATCATCAAGGTAGCAAAGGGTGGGACACAGAAATGGAACCTGGCTGGCTCCTGAGTTTTGCCAGCCAGATCATAAACTCACAGAGCTGAGCGGAGGTGGGGAAAGGATTTACTGATCTATTGTGGAGTGCCAAACTTGGGGAGGCCTTTTTTCTTTGGTCTTCAGCTGAAGTACTGAGAGAGTGGGAAGCTAGATCAGGGATTAGCACCACGCACTAGATGAGCCAGATATTGCCATAGTCATGTGTATGCATATGTGTGTGTGTGTGTGTGTGTGTGTGTGTGCACTCACACATGTATGTTTGTCAGTGAGTGATTGTGTCAGATTGAAATTAATGGATCCCTACTGAAATGTCAATCCTTGTAACGCCAAGTGCCAACAGAGAAAAAAATCAAAACTGCATGAGAACAGTGCATTTTGACCAACAATCTTCGCCTCTAAATTTTTTTTTTTTTTGCAGAGGCAAGCCCCCAACAACATTGAATGTATACATATCTACTCTGACATCACTATACCATACAGAAATGAGAATATTCCAAGAAATTACCATCTCAGACTTGATCTATACAAGTCTGTTTTTTTTCACCTATTCACTCTGTACTTTGGAACTCGCACATAGGGGTCCCCAGCATTTCAAATGATTGCTGGGATTCAAGTCCTACATTTCAAATAAATTAAATGCCAGAGTAACAGCAGTCCGACTCATGACATGTATGCATGTTAAATAAGGAACTGTTTCAGTTATATGTATTTAACATGCTTCAAAAATATTATTACCCTAATGTTCCTTTTTCTTTTATGCCTGACTGAGGATGATTTCCAAATTCAGTTCACTAACTTAGTAGATAAAACAGAATTAAACAGTTGCCTCATGAAAAACTTAAAATGTCATACTCCTGAAAATCCATATCCCCTACATCAAATACATAACTAGGTATTTAGGTGTCTAAACCCACACTGTTCATTGACAACTATGCTCAGTCTATTCTACAATATGACTGTGAAGGTTAAAAGTCATTTGTACCTAAACATTTTCACCTACAGTTAAACTATTCCTGGTTTATAAGGGTAATTATGCAACTTCAGTGTATCAATATCTTTCTAGAGTTAAGTTTCAGTGCCACCCCCTGCCCTATCCAGCAAGCATGCTGTGTTTTCTCTGTCAGGCTTTCTTTTTTCCTCTTCCTTTATTTTTACAGAAATGCAGCTCTTGTCCACATATAATAGCACTGACTCTCCCTTTAAAGTACCCAATAACAAAATCATAGTCACATCACAGGACTATGCTAATACCAGGTAAATTATGATTGCTCCTTAAAGCACATCATTCTGGCAAGCTATGTGCACTCTCTCATAAATAAACTACTTTAGACAATCTCTGGTAATCAGCTTTCAAGGGATAGGCTGCTTTACTGTCTACACAACTTTAGTGATGCCACATAACTAACATCACAAAGTCCCCTAGTATGGGCATAATAAAAATAGCTCTCTGTTTCTGGCAGACATACAATTCCCCAGTGTAAGCACTAACAAATCCAGGTCATCATGGAAAACATTAGCCTTGTTACTCAGATGTGGTGAAGTGATCACACTGGCTGTGATCACATGAAACAGAATGAACTATCTGATTACAGTGGATATGTCAGCATACTTATGTGGGAGGGTTGGAGGCTTGGTGTGGGTTACTGGCTCGTGATTCCATTCAATAACTTAAAAGTCACTGCTTATTGGACAGATATTAGCAGCCTGGCACGCAAACTATACATCAGGATCTGAACCACTAGACATTATGCTGCTTTGTTCAGTTCTTTTACTCCCTTCATAATACCTACTTTTACCTAACAAACACACAAGACAAATGAGCAACATTATACCAGTTAAGGGAATTGTTCAGTCACATGGGATTTGAAAACTGAGGGAGTCAACACAGACTGCAGTTTCAGTTTCCCACAGACACAGCACTATACCCTTCAACAGTGGCTGTAATTGAAGAGATTGATAATCAAAACTATTTCCATTTTCATTCTAAGTCAAAATGATCAGACAGCAATACAGAGAAAGAAGTTATTAGAAACTGTAATAAAGCAGAGCATCCTGTCTCACTCATTATTCTAGCATATACACACAAATTTAAATTCCCATGCAACTATAGTAAAGATATATTCTTCCTGAATACACAGTAGATTTCTTTTCATTTTTGTCACAGGTAAAAGGTTTTGACAATACACAAGGAAATAAGAATTATATTTCGTAAACAATTGTAGGATAAAAATTCAGTCTTTCAGTGATGGAATAGCTGCATTCTATATTACAAAGAAATGTAGACTGACAGCAGGTAACTTATGGTCTTACTTACATTTTCTGCCTAGTTTACTACCATTTTGATAAACTACATGTCCTACAATAAAATATGCAGCAAGTGAGCGACTGGAGAACACATTCAATGGAATATTACAACAAGAACTGGTAAATGCTGAATGGAAATTAGCCAATAGTATTTCCATTCAAAAAGGTACTTCACCCAACCAATTAGTCTCAAATCAGTGCTCTGTAAGTATTTTAAACAATGCTAATTAAATCTACTAACACTCTGATACATATTCCATACTAAAGCTAATCATCTACGATGAGTGTACCTATATATATGTGTGTGTGTGATATATCTATATCTATATATATATATATATATATATATATATATATATATATATATATATATATATATAAATATATATATATATACACACACACACACACACACACACACACACACACACACACACACACACACACACACACACAAAACCCGGTACTCCAGCGACCGAACAAACACACACCGGCCCAAAACACCCTACCTGGTACTCCAGCGACCGAACAAACACACACTGGCCCAAAACACCCTACCCGGTACTCCAGTGACCGAACAAACACCTATCCAGCAAGCCCACAATCCAAGCACCTACCTGCTGCCTTTGTCCCGAAGTCTGTGCAGTCGACCGAACACCTACCTGGTAATCCAGCAAGCCCACAAACTCCAGCGACCAAACGAACATCTATCCAGCAAGTCCACAATCCAAACACCTACCTGCCGCCTTTGTCATGAAGCCCGCGCAGTCACACACTGACAGTCCTGCCCCGCGAGAGCAGCTCAGTCCTCATCATTGGCTCTGACTGTGGCTGAAGCAGTCTGGAGCTCCTCTATTCTGTGTGGTTGTCACCGCACAGATTTCTGGTATCTCACAGCAATGATTGCTGGGTACCTCTTAATCCATATCCGGACTGCCGATAAAGGCAGTCTGAGCTCAAATTAATTTTTTGTTTTGCAGATATTTTTTTCTGTTTTTCTAGGTGGGAGGGCTACAGTCCTGAAGTCCGATAGGACGAGCCGCCCCTGTCCAGACATAGCTTCTCAATTTAATAACCATTTTACTAAATCCATCTTAGCCCTGTCCAGTCAAATAACCAAAAACAGTCTACCTCAATCACAACCTAACCTATCCCACACCACCCCTCTTTCAGCCTATCACCAGTGCCCACATCAACTATCAAAAAACTCCTCCTAAAACTAAAGCCAACCACACTAGCAGCTGATAACATACCTGCTGCATACCTAAAAATGGCTAGTGACTTCCTATCATATCCTGTCTCCATCCTTATCAACCGCTCCATGCTAGAATCCTACATACCCAAACTCTGGAAAGTATCTCACATCATTCCTCTCCATAAAGGAGGTAATTCTTATGAATTGTCCAACTACTGAACTATTGCCATCCTTTGCCCCTTATCCAAAATTCTTGAGAAATGCATCCACTTGCAAGTGATGACATTTCTTAACACACACAATCTACTATCTACCACACAACACGGTTTCCGTCCACATCACAGCACTACCACAGCCCTTCTATCCTTCACTAATTATATAAACCTTCACAAGAATGATAACAAATATGTATCAGCCATTTTCCTAGACCTCTCAAAAGCATTTGATAGGGTCTCCCACTCCATTCTACTAGACTCACTAACATCATTATCCTCCACCTCCTCTACTATAGCCTGGTTCAGAAGTTACTTGTCTGACAGGCAACAATCAGTCCAGTGGAAAGGAACTCTGTCTACACAACTTCCAACCACCATAGGAGTCCCACAGGGCTCTATACTGGGCCCGCTATTGTTCTCTATTTTCACAAATAACCTCAAATGCTCTACACAACATGCCACACTCATACGATATGCAGATGATTCAGCCCTGATCTGCTCCGCCTCATCTCCCACCACCCTACATACACTCACTCAAGATACCTTTATCTCAGAAGAAAAATGGATATAGGGTATCCAACTAATTCTAAATCCCAAAAAGACAAAACTGCAACTATTTACCCCTAATAGATTAAAAAAATCCTCTCCTTTACCATAACATCTAAGGACGGCACCACCAGCTCCCCTTTTAACCACACCAAACTTCTGGGCATTGAAATAGGCAATAATCTCAACTTTGATGTTCACATCTCACATACCATAAAACTACTACACAAAAAACTAGGTTCCCTATACAGGCCTAAGTCCTTTCTCTCACAAAAAGCAAGAGTCACTCTTGCACAAAGCCACCTCCTCTCAACTCTATTAAACGCAGTACCAATCTTTACCCAAATCAGACAATGTGACCTAGACAAACTAGAATCATGCTACAATAAAATAGCCAAGTTTGCTACTAACTCAACCTATAGAACCCATCACTGTGCTGCACTAAAAGAACTAAAATGGCTTGAGCTACCACAGCTACTTGACTATCACCAGCTGGGCACAGCCTACAATATTCTCAAATATCCTGAAAAAACCCTCAATATCCAACCTGCTTACTATCTATACTGCAAACCGGTACCTAAGATCCAGTGAAAAATCTCTCCTCTCCATCACCAAGACTAGCAATAATGCAGGGAAAGCGCTCTACTCCCGCACCATTGCCAGAAATTGGAACTCCCTTCCCCTATCCGTGTCCATTGCCCCCTCCACATCCATATTCAAAAACTCCCCCAAATCGCACCTTCTTAGTACCTGATTATGCCCTTGTATCACATAACCCTATCCATACTACTATTAACACCCCAAATTCCTCTCTGATCACATGCTGGAGCTCTGACCCCCTGTAGGCTTGGTCATCTGAAAGGGTACTTTTAACTGTAGAGTCTTACTTGATATATTTTCTTTTCTTACCAATGTATGACTGACATTGTCTTTTTACCCATGTTCTATATCTTCTTTTACCTGGAGTGTTTTTATTAATTTCTTGTTATATTACTATGCTCAGCATACATGATGTAACCTGTTTTGTGTGTTATGCTGGATGTATTGTATTTGTATAACTTGATGTTGGAGCTTTTCTCCCCGGGCCTCCGCTGATCCTGGTTAACAAATGTAAAATAATAATAAATAAAAATAAATAAATAAATTATAAGGTAATATAAAACATGACCAGCAAGTTATTAGGCTAACATTAAAGGGAATATAAGACTTAAAAATAAAAATAGACCTGAAATGTTCTTTTTCACTGTATAAAATAATGTACAATGTGTAAGTAAAAAAGCCTTCGGTTTCATCAATCATATAATGAATAGAATAAATAGAATAACAAACTTGTTGAAATATGCATATCTAATAATATTAATAACCATTAATACATATTAATAGACACATAATATATACCTATCAAACCAGGTAATATATACAAAATATATAATAAATAAATAACAAGTCATATATAAACCTGGTTAATGTCTTCCAAGTGCTTTTATCCTAAGTGGACTACTAATAAATATGTTATCATTCAAGCCTGGCATACATGCAGAATTAAGCTGTAACTGCCATGTTAATTCCATTGTTTCTAATAAATATGGCCAAGCCCCCCCCCCCCCCCCCAGGGGAATTAATTAAATTCTCCAATACAAAAAAATTAAAATTATGTTCAGAATGTGATATAACGTGTTTAGCTAATGCATTATGTTCATGGCCATTACGTATATCCCTAAGATGTTCTCCTATTCTATTTTTCAATTTGCGCTAGGTTTTGCCAATATAGAAACATGGGCAAAAAGAACAAAGGGCACAGTAAATTACTCTCTCTGTTGTAAGAAAATTTCCCATTAATCCAAATGTTCATACCATTAACTTCTACTACTTGGGCTTCGAGAATATTACTACAAAATTTACACCTCCCACATTTGGGCATATATCCCTTATTACGATTAAATCTATAATGTTCAAACATATTTTTCAAACAATCACCTTTCCTACATATACAACTTGGGACCTCTCCAAGAATGTTTACCATGTCTTTATCATTACGTATAAATTCCCAATTCTTTTTTAAAATATCCCTGATATTATATGCATCCCTATTAAAAGTAGATTAAAAACTATTCTGGTACGTTGTATCTTTCTCAGCAATATTCACATTAATGAAATTATCAGTACCTGAACAGTGTGTATCCAAAATCTCATTTATAACAGGTTCAACGCTAGCTGTACTTTTAATTTTCAAAATAGGTACAAAGTAACCCCTCTGCCTTTTATTAATAACTTCATCCATTAGTTGATCAATTAATTTAATTGGGTAATTTCTCTTAATAAACATCTGTTTAAGAATGTTACACTCTTCCAAAAAAGAAGTCCACTCAGTTGTCATACGGGCTGCTCGGACAAGTTAAAGGGAATATAAGAATTAAAAATAGACCTGAAATGTTCTTATTCACTGTATAAAATAATGTACAATGTGTATGTAAAAAAGCCTTCAATTTCATCAGTCATATAATCAATAGAATAAATAGAATAACAGACTTGTTGAAATATGCATATCTAATAATATTAATAATCATTAATACATATTAATAGACACATAATATATAAATAACAAGTCATATATAAACCTGGTTAGTGTCTTCCAAGTGCTTTTATCTTAAGTAGACTACTAATAGATATGTTATCATTCAAGACTGGCATACATGCAGAATTAAACTAACTGCAAAGTTAATTCCATTTTTTCTAATAAATATGGCCAAGCCCCCCACTAGGGGAATTAATTAAATTCTCCAATGCAAAGAATTTAAAATTATGTTCAGAATGTGAACTTGCTGGTCATGTTTTATATTACCTTATATTTTTTATGTTATAATACATATTAAAATTTTTAGATACACTGTTGCCTTAAATGCAGCATTACGAATTAACAGGAAATTAGGTCATCTGGCAGGAATACTGTTGTGTATTTAAACGTAGTTTGCATGAAGATATTTTGTCTGATGAAGTCTCTTGGACTGAATAATTGCAAGATGAAAGCGCTAACCTTTTGTTGAATAAATATTGTGTTTATACGTTTAGTGTATGCTTTTTTGCACCTGCCAGTGGATTCCTTTCATCATTAGGATTTACAGATGTCCTGCTTGATTATTTCTTACTTTATTACTTTCCTGGGAAATCTCTGTTCAAATAGCTTTTCCCCACAGGATAAAGTAGATGCGTATCTACATCTAGTCCTGTGTGATCTAGTTAGACTACTGCTTCAACAAGTGAATTCCTCAGGATTCTGGGTCTCATAAAGTACAGTTTTGTACCTACCATAAATGTAGATGTCCGAGAGGTATGCATCTGCAGTCCTAACAAATGGGTTGTCCTGCCTCAGGCAGCCCTTCGGTCGGCCGGATTCCAAAGTCTGGGTCTGGCCTCGGCTGATGTCGCACTTCACCCGACGTCATAGCTGCTGTCAATTGGGTATAAAGGCATCAGCCGACGCCATTTTCCTCAGTGTTTCTTGCCCCAGATGCCAGGTGCCCTCTAGGAAGGCTAAATTTGGATAAATGCAAATGATTCCAAACAGTAGAGAGCAAATAAAAATAAACAGGTATATACATATATATATACAAACAAATACACCATAATAGATTCCCTCAGCTAGCTACAAGATGGGCAAATACCCTAGGAGTACCACAGAGGGGAAGGAGGGAGGGTAATCCTGACTGCAGATGCATACCTCTCGGACATCTACATTTATGGTAGGTACAAAACTGTACTATGTCCTTCAAGGATGCATCTGCAGTCCTAACAAATGGGTAGAATACCATAGCCAAACTGGGGGAGGAGGTACTAAGAAGATTATGGTGTAGTTAAGATCCCTTGCAAAACAGCAGTGGCAAAACCTGCTTGGGATCTGGAGTATAAAGGTAGATTATAATGCTTGGCAATTGTATGCACGGAGCTCCAAGTAGCAGCCTCTAAAATGTCTTTGGTAGCCACTCCTCGTAAAAAAGCTGTAGTAGTGGCTGTAGCCCTTGTGGAGTGAGGTCTGATGTTTTCTGGAGTTGTCTTTCCATGAAAAGAGTAACAAAATCTAATGCAATTTCCTATCCATTTTGAGATTGTCTGTTTTGAAATTGCTTTTCCTTCCATTCCTGTTGCATATGCTACCAGAAGCTGGTCAGTTTTTCTATTGTTCTTGGTTCTGTCCAGGTAGTAGCGCAATTGCCTGTGCACATCCAAGGTATGTAGTAGTCTTTCCCCCCTATTCTGTGGGTTGGGGAAGAATGTAGGTAGGTGGATTGCTTGGTTTAATGATACCCTGGAGACCACCTTTGGCATAAAAGTAGGATTAGTTCTCATGGACACTCTATCCTGATGGAAGATAAGGAAGGGCTGTACTGCCATTAATGCCTGTAATTCAGAAACCCTTCTTGCTGAAGTGATTGCAAGCAGGAAAGCAGTTTTCCAAGATAAGTACTGTAATTCTGCTGTTGCTGCTGGTTCAAAAGGGGGACGTGTCAACTTTTCTAACACAAAGTTCAGGTCCCATGTAGGCAATGGTGGCTTCCTTGGTGGCTTTACATTTTTAATTCCTCTCAGAAACTGCCTGAGTAGAGGATGAGAAAAGACTGGAGGATCCATGTTGTATTCTGCTGAAATTGCTGATGCATGAATCTTAATGGAGGAGTAAGACAGGCCATTGTGGAAAAGCTCTGCTAAATATTCCAGGATGTTAGCTATGTTTGCCAATGATACATTTTCTCCTTTTGCTGCACTCCAAATGAGATATCTTTTCCATTTTGCTGAATAAGTTTTCCTTGTTGAGGGTCTGCGAGCCTCCAAGATAATGTCTTTAACCCTTTGAGATAAGTCTGGGTTATTTTGTCTTATGTAATGTTCCAAGCAGCTAGCTGCAGTGTTTTCAAGTTTGGATGCAGGATTTTGTAGTTGTTCTGTGTTAGCAGTAAAGGAACTAGGGGTAGAGGCCATGCGTGTTCCCGAGACATACTCCTCAGTAGTGGGTACCAATGCTGCCTCGGCCAGTCTGGAGCTATCAGGATGATCCTTGGGTGATCTTCTTTGATCTTAAGTAGCACTTTGTGCATCAAAGGAAGAGGTGGGAATGCATATGCTGTCAGGTTTTCCCAACTGAAGGATAGGGAGTCCACCTTCCAAGCAAGTGGGTGGTATGTCCTTGTGCAGAATTTTTTCAATTGGTGGTTGTGTGGGGATGCGAACAGGTCTATTTCTGGTAGTCCCCATTTCCTTGTAATGGATTTGAAGATGTCTGGATGCAGCATCCATTCATGGGCATCCGTGGTGGTTCTGCTTAAGATGTCTGCTAGTATATTTTCTTTTCCTGGCACAAATATGGCCTGGAGCTGAATGTTGAGGTTCAGGGCCACATTCCAGAGGTCCATTGCCATCCGGCATAGAGGATATGAATGTGTGCCTCCCTGTTTGTTGATATACCACATAACTGTGGTGTTGTCCGTCCTCATCAGCAAATGACTCTGTTGAAGAAACGGTCTGAATGTCTGAATTGCCTGCTTTACTGCCAGCATCTCTTTTTGATTTATGTGTAGGTTCAGCTGGTCTTGATTCCATAAGCCTTGTATGCACTTGTCCACCATGTGTGCCCCCCAACCAAGGTCTGAGGCATCCGTGGTGATAGTCTGGCTTGGGTGAGGGCTGTGGAAGGGCAGTCCTTTGTTCAATTGACAGGCCTGAGCCCACCACTGGAATTCTTGCTTCAGGCATGGAATTATTGGAATTTGGGTTTCTAGGCTGTGCTTGTGCTGAGACCATAAATTCCTTAGGTACCATTGCAACTTCCTCATATGTAGTCTGGCATGTGGAATCAATATTATGCAGGAGGCCATGTAACCCAGGGCTTGCAGGACTTTCCTTGCTGTAAGCTGGTTCTGCGTTGCTAATGCCATGAAATAGAGTGGTAGTTGCTTCTGCTTTTCTGCTGTGAGGAATGCCATTTGGTTTGATGTGTCCAGTTCTGCACCCAAGAAAGTTATCCTTTGGGATGGTATCAACCTTGACTTTTTTATGTTGACTGTGTATCCCAGGGCTTGCAATAGGCGAATAACCTTTCTCAAATCTTTTGTTAATTTGTTTTTGTTGTCCGCTTGTAACAGACAGTCGTCCAGGTATGGATAAATTTGAATTCCCTGAAGCCTGCAATGAGCAATTACTGAAGCCAGGCATTTCGTGAATACTCTGGGCGCAGTAGATAAGCCAAAAGGCAATGCTGAGAATTGATAATGCTCTGATCCTGCAAGAAATCTGAGGTATCTTCTGCAATTTGGTCGTATGGGGACGTGTAGGTATGCCTCCTTGAGATCTAGAGTTACCAGCCAAGACTCCTTGCCCAGCATGGGAAGAAGTTGCTGTAGGGTCAGCATCTTGAATTTTGGAACAATGAGATATGTGTTCAGAGCGGACAGGTCGAGAATAGGTCTCCATTGGTTTTCCTTTCTTGGTACCAGGAAAAGTCTGGAATAAAATCCTTTTCCTTGTTCCATAGACGGTACCTTTTCTATAGCTCTCATCCTTAGTAAGTGGTCTATTTGTTCTAGAGCGTTTGTCTTTTGGTTTGGAGGTAGGTTTGGCATTCCTCTCTTCCTTGGTAGAGTATGGAAGTGAAACCTGTAACCTTTGTCTATTGTCTGTAAAATCCATTTGTCTCCTGTAATGTAATGCCAGTTTACTGAAAATAAGGCTAGCTTTCCACCTAAGGGTGCTTCTAGTTGTTCCCTGGTAGGCGGTTTCAGAGCCAAGTCACTGTGATTGTCCTGTGGAAGTGGTAGTGGCTGGATCTGTGGCAGTACTTCTCTGGTTGTTAGGCTGCCACTGGCGTCCCCTGTAGGCACCTCTGGATTGACCTCTGCCTCTTGGGTGCCTATTTCTGCCTCTCTGTGCTCTGGTGGTGTCTGGAAAGGACCAATTCTTGGAAGGCCAGTTCCTACTAAACCTTGGAGGCTGGACCTGTAAGAAATCCTTGACTGTCTGGACAGATTTCGCTTTTTCTTCCACCTTCTTCAACACTTGCTGTGCAGGGGAGCCAAACAAACTGTGTTTTTCCATGGGAGCATCTAGGAGCTTTGACTTTACATGGTCTGGTAAGGATTGCTCTTTTAACCATGCATGCCTTCTGATCACTGTACCAGTCATAGCTGATCTAAAGGAAGCCTCCAGTGCATCATAGCCGCATTTTAAGGAATGATTACTGACCTGCTGAGTGTTATGTACCAATTCCTGAAGGGACTTACGGTCTAAAGGTTCAGGAGAGGACAGTTTTTTAGTTAGCTGATCTAACAAAAATTCCTGATACTGAATCATGTGGAATTGACAGTTTAAGGCCCTAGCCGAAAGAGTAGCAGAAGTATAAACTTTTTTACCCCATCTCTCTAATGCCCTAGATTCTCTTTCAGAGGGAGGGTTTTGGCAGAGGCAGCTGCTACAGCTTTGGGGCCCTGTGAAATAGTTTCAGGATCTGCAATAGGAGCCTTATACAAGTGATAATGTGTGTCCGGAACCCTGTAGTATCTGTCAGGCTTAGCAGGGGCCGGAGGAAGAGAGTCAGGGGCAGTACAAGCATCATTAAATGCATCACCCACAACTGTAAGTACTGGAGGAATGGCTAAAGGCCTATGCTGTGGCAAATGTAAAAAGGTCCTAAGCCTTTTCCTAGAGTCTGAAAAATCCTGGCCCTGCCATTGAAATTGTTCTCTCATAGCATGCAAGGTTTCCCCAAAAGAAAATTCCTCAGGAGGAGAGGCAGAAGGAATGGAGTCTTCTGCATCAGAATCCTCATATGGAGAATAAGGGCCTTCTGGAGGATTTGAATTTTCTGAATCATCAGAGGAGTAATCTGTAGAAACTGGCTCAGGGGGCTCTGCTCTAGGCCTCTTCTCTGGAGGGGGATGAGAGGTCCTGTCAGGGTGAGGCTGGGATCCCCTGATCAAAGAGATGAGATCCTCTGCTAGACTAAGCATTTGAGTACTAGAGCTAAGCCTGTGAGAGGGGGTTTTAGCAGGCACGGTCTTTGAAGATTTAGCTGCTTTAGCCGTAGAAAAAGCCTTAATTGACATGGATGCAGGGGGCCTAGCAGCTCCACGTGCAGGAGTAGATATATCTAAAGGGATAGTATCTGATAAATCCTGAGAACCTGTAAGAGCAGGTGGAAATTCAGTAGCAGATTCAGCCATGCTGGATGAGGCCTCGGTTGTAGGAGGCAAGCTTTTGGCCGAAGGAAGAACCGAGGACTCGGTTTCAGCTGAAACCGAGACACTCGCGGTTGGCTTAACCGCGGTTTCGGCCGAAACCACGGACCGCGAGTGTCGGTCCTTTTCCTTACGCTTTTTAGCTAATTGTGAAGTCGGAGTCTCCGACGGCATGTTGTAAGCAAAAGCGGAGCCGAAAAACTCCTCTGCAAACTCCGACCGACGTCTAAGTTTCCGTCGGTTGAAGGAAGCACAGGCTAGACAAGCTGCTATGTCGTGGTCTGGGCCTAAGCAAGGTAGGCAGTATGAGTGGAAATCTTTATGAGATATTTGTTTCCCACAAGTTAAACAGTTATTCACTTTTTCTGACATCGGCTGAGGCAAGAAAGAGTCCCCAATGGGGTACTTAGCTTTTTAGAAGTCTTCGGTAGTAGCAATCTCTGGTTCTGACCGACTGGCACTTGCAAACAGCTTCTGCTTCGGGTGCCATGCGGCAAGAAAGACTGAGGAAAATGGCGTCAGCTGATGCCTTTATACCCAATTGACAGCAGCTATGACATCGGGTGAAGTGCGACATCAGCCGAGGCCAGACCCAGACTTTGGAATCTGGCCGACCGAAGGGCTGCCTGAGGCAGGACAACCCATTTGTTAGGACTGCAGATGCATCCTTGAAGGACATCATCTGTGATTCTCACAATACCTGTTGCAAGACTTCACATCACAAATATACTTTTGAACTTTTAATTTGTATGGTTTGTACATCTTTATCACTTATAAATTCAGTTTTGTGATTAGAAAAATGTTTTGCTAGAGGCATCATATTTTTCAAAATCCAGGTCTCACTTTCTCCTTCCTAATCTCAACACAGTGTGTCAGCTACTTGGGCAGGGACACGAAGCACTGGTTGAACAAAGGGAGTGCTGGAGATTTTAGCTTGCCCAGCTGGCTGACATCTGGATCCTATAGCTGTGCCAGTGGGGAGTCTTATTGGGGACCTGGAGAGCAATATCTTGTAAACTCACAAGGAACCACCACGAATCACCATAGATGAACAAACAATTTATTTAGAAGAGAGAACAAGCGCTTTCACGCACTATCCTAGTGCGCTTCCTCAGGTTACTCCTGGAGAGCAAGGGAGCGACCAGCCCGGACTGTGATCTCTGTGTGATCTTAAGGGAAATTGCACTTTACTATGTGTATTTGTTATCCTTTCATAGGTTCATAGGTTCATACTAGGCTATCTGCCCTAGGGCATTTATAAGCCTAGCCAGAGTGTGTTTGGCTTTCGCCACCTATTTTAAATTAATTTTGCTATGCCCTTTTTCAAAGTTAGTATACTGTGCCTCTGTCTAACAGTGACACAGAAGTGATACCCGGGGTAAACCTACGATCTCCCATCCACTCATCAAGATTCCTCTTGAAGAGAGTCAATGAGGGACTCTGCTTAACCTGGACTGGGATTTTATTCCAGAGTGAAGGGAGCCTGTGGGTTATGAATCTGTCCCTCCAGCATGTTCTATTTATTTCAGTGCTGAGGTTCAAGTCTCTCGAGCGCATTGCTTGATGGGATTTGGATATTCTGAGGTGCAGCATGTCCATTAATTCTGGGTTGGACATGGCTTTATACATCAGGCACAGATCGCCTCTGAGCAGGCGGTATGCCACTGAGTAGAGCTGGAGTTTCTTTAACCGGGCAGCATATGGCATCTGTTTGAGCCCTTTGATCCTCTTGGTGAGGTACTTTTGGGGTCTTTCCAGTTGCTGCAGGTGTCTGGTGAGGTACATCCCAAAAGGGACATTGTACTAAATCATGGGCCTGATGAGGGATGAGTAAAGAGGCACAATGACCTCCCCTGATCTAGATGTGAATCCCTTCATGATTAGGTGGGCTATATAAAATGTTTTTCTAACCACTTTGGCCACGTGGTTGTCAAATGAGAGATTGCTATCAACTTGGGTCCCCAGGTCCCTAATTACTTCTTCTGTACTTAATGGATTACCACCTATGTGGTAATTTGTGGGCACTTTGTTTTTGCCAAAGGGGATGACTATACACTTTTTGGCGTTTAGCTTGAGGTCATGGCTCTGGCACCATTTGTCTGTTTCTATGAGGCCCTTTTGTAGGATGCTTGTGTTGGCTGGAGAGTCGATTATAGTGCCCAGTTTGCAGTCATCTGCGAACTTGGTCAGCCACAGTCCTTCTGTGTTGGCCTGTACCTCCGAGAAATATATACCAAACAAGAGAGGTCCCAGGACTGAGCCTTGTGGGATGCCACTTGTAAGTGGTTTGGAGTCTGACATGGCTCCAGCAATTCTAACCATGTGGGTTCTGTCCTTGAGCCAGTTTGCAACCCATCTGGTGACATAGAGGTTTATATTTAAGCTGGTGAGCTTATCTACAATGCCCGAGTGGGGTATTGTATCGAAGGCTTTTGCAAGGTCCAGGTAGGCTGTGTGGACCACCTTCCCCTCGTCAATGGCCTTGGTGACTGTTTCAAAGAAATCAACTAGGTTTAAGAGGCAGGATCTACCATTAACAAAGCCGAACTGGGTAGGATCCAGTGTCTGTAGGTCCCCAATATCTTTATTTATGAGGTCTATGATGATCCTTTCCATAGCTTTGCAGACCAAGCTAGTCAGGCTTATGGGGCGATAGTTTCCAGGATCCGTTGAGGCACCACCTTTGTGGAGAGGGACCACTGTTGCTGTACGCCACTCTTTGGGTACATATCCTGTAGTAAGGCTAAGATTGAACAGTAGTTTTATGTTTGGGTTTAGCTCTTCTTGGAGTTCATGTAGGATGCAGCCAGGGACACCGTCTGGTCCCATTGATGCTGTGTTTTTTGCTTTGGAGAGGGTGGCTCTTACCTGAGCATCTGAGATGTCAGGGGGCAGCACTCTGCTGGGATAGATATTTGCCCTTTTGGTGGGGAGGGGGGGGGAGAAGTTTGCGCTGAACCTGTCGGATAGGATGTTGGCAATGTCTGTGGGTTCGATGTATTTTTTGTCATTTTGGACTAATTCTGAGCATATCTGGGAATTCCCACCCAGGTTCCTAACATAACTAAAGAAAGCCTTGTGATTATCCTTAGTGTCCTGTGCAATTTTTCTCTCGAAGTTGGCCTTAGATGATTTTATGAGTGCCTGTAGTTACATTATATATGAGACGCCCTCTCTGGTGTTAGTGGTGAGAATTGAGGCTCCTTGATTGCTGGGCCATGGCATGGGCATCACAACATCTGTTTTCAAGAAAAGGTCTTAGAAAATTCAGCCTACGTTCAATCATTTTAGGAGTAAAAGGAAAACTTCACAAGCCCTAGCATCATAAGATTTGCCTAAACAGCAAACACAGGCCATATGGTGATATTCAAAAGGTACTTGCCTACTACAGTTACATTTATATTTCCTGACTGCTCCCCTGCTCTCCAGGTCCCCAATAAGACTCTCCACTGGCACAGCTATAGGGTCCAGATCTCAGCCTAGCTGGCAAGCTAACCTCCAGTGACCTCTCTGTCCAACCAGTGCTTCGTGTTCCTGCCCAAGTAGCTCACACACACACACACACACACACACACACACACACACACACACACACACACACACACACACACACACACACACACACACACACACACACACACACACACACACACACACACACACACACACACACACACACACACACACACTTTGAGATAAGTATCTATACAACTTCACAGACACTCCTGGGAAAGGCTGACACAGATTCTCCAGCTGTGCCCCTATACCTAGACTATATGTTAGTAATTCTTGCCACCACCAGCTAATAATTATCAGCTACCCAAAGGCCCTTAAAAGGGTGTCCAATTATTACTGTGTAATATTATTATTCAATAGTAGTGTAACTAAGTAATCAAGGCTTATTGGAAGGGCTTAGTACAGGATCACATATAAGTATGCAACGTACTCTACAGCTTAAATTAGCTCTACGTAAACCAACCACAGTTGAAAAGGGTTTAAAAATATTTAATAGTAAATACTAAGAAACACAAGACAATACTACTATACTACAGTGCTATTCAAGAGTTCAAAGATCACACAGAAACTTAAAATAGTTCAGTAGTACAGTTCTGACATAACAGAAAAACACTTACTCTAATCTGTTCTAATTCCTAGCTATTGCTACAAGAAAACATACTTCTAAAGTAACTTACTTACATAGAGCATAAGGCAGTGCTGAGTTAGATAGTCAGACAAAAATGCTTACCAGTCTCTTTGAGTAATAGTTTTTAAAAGTCACTAACAAACATTTCTGCTGGGCCCTCCCAGATTACATAATTTTTGACAATTAGCCTGGGGTTCCCAGGCCAACAGGCTACATTATTTAGTAAGCTAACACCTGCTCAGGAAGCTACAACAATAAAAGACTTTTCACATGTGCACTCTAGTAATTATTCCTTAAGTTAAACAATAGAAAGAATGTGCTAGCCCAGACCAAAAGGCTTCGAGCTCTGGAGATCAAAGAACATACAAGCCATAATTTTAATTTCAAAGAACAGATGTGAAATGCTTGACTTAGTTTCCTTTACAGCAGAGGGCAATGTTGCTACATTGCTGAAACAGCATTTCTTTACATTTAAGACAAGCCCGTAGTTTACATTTATATTTACAAATGACAAATTTATCTGCACAATTCTATCTGGCTAGGCTGGCAGCTTTCACCCTTCTATACCAGTCTTCACACCCCCCTGGAGAACCCAAGCTAGTTTTTCAAGTGACCCTTGAGAAACAGTGCTTGAGAGGGTTAGGTCTGTCTGATTGTACCTCACCCCATTCCTTGTCTTGAGAGCCCATCTGCATTGGTATTGCTATTCCCACTGCGGTGCTGCACTGACATATATGCTTGCAACCACAGTCTCCATCTTAGCAACTTGGCATTTTGCTGGCTGGTTCTGTTTAACCATATTAGGGAGTTGTGATCTGTCATTACAGTGAATTTTCTTCCATACAGATAAGGTTGAAGTTTCTGCAATGCCCACACTATGGCTAGACATTCCTTTTCTACAGCTGCATAGCATTCCTTCCTGGGTTGGAGCCCATGACTGAGATAAACTACTAGGTGCTCTTCCCCCTCTGAAGAAATCTGGCTAAGTACAGCCCCCACCCCATGGTTAGAAGCATCCACCTGTACAACAAATTATTTGCTGTAATCTGGACTGGCTAACACAGGGGGTTCTACCAAAGCTCCCTTAAGCTTTTGGAATGCCTGCTCACATGCTGGGGTCCACACTACCTTATCTGGCCTGTTCTTCCTTGTCAGGTCTGTGAGGGGAGCAGCTATGGTACTATAACTGGGGCAAACTTTCTGTAGTACCCTGCTGTCCCTAAAAATGCCCTCACCTGCTTTTTAGTAAAAGGTGCAGGCCATGCCTGAATGGCTTCCACTTTGACAGGTTCTGGCCTTATATTACCACTCCCCACTCTATGTCCTAAGTAGGAGACCTCTGCCATACCCGCCGGAGATTTGCTCGTCTTAATGATCAACCCTGCCCTCTGTAGTCTGCCCAGCACCTCCCTGACATGCTGAAGGTGCTCTGGCCAGGAATGGCTGTAGATAGCAATATCATCTAGGTAAGCAAGGGCAAACCCTCCTGCTTGGATATTATCTACCAGCCTCTGGAAAGTCACTGTGCCATTCTTCATCCCAAAGGGCATCTTTGTGAACTCATACAAGCCAAAAGGAGTCACAAAGGCTGACTTCTCTCTAGCACTGGGAGTCAAGGGCACCTGCCAGTACCCCTTGGTAAGATCAATGGTTGTAAGATACTTAGCCCCACTCAGCTGCTCTAGGGCCTCATCTTTCCTAGGCATGGGGTAAGCATCTGACTCTGTGTGACTATTTGATTTCCTGTAGTCCACATAGAACCTGGTGCTGCCATCCTTCTTTGGCACCAGCACCACTGGGGAGGCCCAGGAACTGTTGGACTCTTGAATCACTCCTAGTTCCAACATCTCCTGTACCTTCTCCCTCAGAGTCTGTCTGACACTCTCAGGCATCCTATAAGGGGTTTGCCTAACAGGCCTTTGGGGCCCTGTATCCACCTGGTGCTGCACCAAGTGGGTGCACCCTGGTTTCCCAGTGAACATGTCCCCAAATTCCTGCAACACTGCTCGAATTTCCTGAACCTGGTAGGAGATAGCTGCTGGGACATTGCTACCCCTTCCACTGAGGTGTCAGCCCGAGCCTCACTGAGGAGATCAGTCCCCAGATCTCCCTCAGACTCCTCCTGCAATCCACTGCAAATGCTCAGTACAAGGGCCTCCCTATAATGTTAAGGTTTCATCATGTTAACATGGTACACTTTGTGCCCCTGCTGTCTGCCTAGCAGTTCCACCATGTAGTTAACATCACTTACCTTTCTTACCACCTTGTAGGGTCCCTTCCAAGCTGCTTGCAGTTTGTTGTGTCTGACAGGAATGAGAACCATTACCTGCTGCCCCACAGCATACTCTCTAGCTCAAGCATTCCTGTCATACCACACCTTTTTCCTGTTGTTGGGCTTCTGCCAGGTTCTCCTGGGACAAGCCCATGAGTTCCCTGAGCCTTGTCCTGAGGTTTAGGATGTATGCCACAACAGACTTCTTGTGAGACAAGCACTCACCTTCCCACTCATCTTGAATTAAATCTAGAGGTCCCCTCACCCTATGCCCATACAGCAACTCAAAGGGTGAAAAAAATGTGGATTCCTGGGGAACCTCTCTGTAAGCAACCAACAGATGGAGGAATTATTTGTCCCACTCCCTCCCAAACTGATCTGCAAATGCCCGTAGCATGGACTTGATTGTAGAATTTAACCTCTCAGCAAGACAATTAGAATGGGCATGGTAGGGGGTGGTCTTCATGTGCTTCACCCCACAGACAAACCAGCAGGTCTGACATGAAATCGGCACCTCTGTCAGACAGTATTTCTTTTGGGAAACCCGCCCTGCTG
This sequence comes from Protopterus annectens, assembly GCF_019279795.1. Classification (NCBI taxonomy): domain Eukaryota; kingdom Metazoa; phylum Chordata; order Ceratodontiformes; family Protopteridae; genus Protopterus; species Protopterus annectens. The sequence continues at coordinate 1,318,477,006 of NC_056737.1, read as the reverse complement.
AAAATCTCTAACAAAGCATTTACCACCTTCTCTGCCTCAATGGAGGACAAAGCCACTGCCTCAGGGTATCGTGGAGCATAATCCACTACCACTAGGAGATACTTTTTCCCTGTGGAACTTTGAGTACTCAGAGGACCCACAATATCCATAGCTACCCTCTGAAATGGTCCCTCAATCACAGGCAAAGGCATCAAAGGAGCTCTCACCTTGTCTCCTGCCTTGCCTACCTTTTGGCACTGCTCACAGGTCCTGCAGTACTGTTACATCTCTGGAAATTCCAGGCCAATACAAGTTCTGCATAATACGCCTCCTTGTATGTTTTATGCCCATATGACCTGCAAAGGGAATATCATGGGCTATGGCTAGAAGTGCCAGAAGGTAGGCTCTAGGCACTACCAACTGCTGTACTCTCTCTCTCTCTCTCTCACCTTCTAGCCCTCCTTTAGGGGTCCAGTCTCTGTATCTCAACTAGGCTGGCTTGAATTTCAAAATCTACTTGAGTTTAACCAAATTACACTGGCCCACAAAATACTTTACCAACCAAAGAAGACCCCAAGTCTATCTACCCTTATTACTCCCTACCTGAATCTTAACTCCCTGCGCTCCTCAAATAAACTACTTATCTCCTCCAGCAAATCCAACAACAGAGCAGGCGATGCTCTCTTCTCTAATGTAGTTGGGGAAAAATGGAACCTTCTTCCTCCTGATCTTACCTCTATTTCCTGTCTAACTTCAAACCAAAACTTAAAATATACCTAAAAAAACACTGGCTTTGCCCTAGTTGTAATCCTGACTAACTTCTGCCTTAAGCAATTTATGGTATACCCACTTTTTTTTCTTTTATCCTTCAACTTCAGACTTCTATGTCAGTGAAATCCTTAATAAACTCAGTCTTTCGAATTTTATTAGATAATTAGATTTCTCAAAGTCTACTCTTGCTGATATTTTTTTTTCCTCACAGTATATGAACAAGGGTCTTTTTTATAATTTTATTACTCCTAGTTCTTCTTTTTTTCTCTTTCTTTCTTTTTCTTTTCCTTGCTTTCTACCTATTCAAGGTTTGAAAAATGTTAAAAAAGATTTCTCTTATTTTTGTCAATGTTATGCTTAGATGTTTAAGTTAGTATTAACAAATTGTACAAATTGGAGCTTATCTCCCCGGGCCTCTACTGAAAATGGATATTCATCCAGTTGGACTAGCCCGGTTAACAAATGTAAAATAAATAAAATAAATAAATAAATAAATAACCCTTTGTCCGAGTATACTGATTCTCTCTTTCCTTGAGAATCAGGTGCCTCCCTAGCTATCTGCCTCATGCCTTTCAATGTAGGGTCTGAGAGCTGAGCTTGTCTCAACTCTCTCCTTGTAACCCTTCCCAGCTTCCCTTTCACAGGAAGTCTGGCATCCTCTGATAGTGGTGCCTCACTGTCAGCCTGGGTACTACTACTCACATCTACCTTTGCAGTCACTCTGTCCAAGGGACCATCAGTACCCACAAGCAGCTGCGGCTCACCTTCAGTTTTACCATTACAGAGTAGCTCCCTCATTGAAGTAACCACCTCACCAGTCCTGTCTGCAAGTATGCAGTCTGTCTGGGTCTCTCCCAGGCTGCCAGACCCACACGTTTGTCTTCTAGCCTGACTGCATCTAACTGCATAAGTACATGGTACTGCCTCATCCAAATCCTTCCCTTTCTGGACATCTGCAGGATGGTAGTTTAGTACCCCTGTTGTCTCAAGACAACCTACTATTGGCATTTTGTCTTTCCCACTTACTGGCTCCCTCACCTTTGGTACCCCACCTTGCCTCTGTGGATACCTGTATGCCAGATGGCCCCAATGGTTGCATTCAAAACATTTAATCCTAGCTCCTGGATGTGTACCTGGACTAGTGGTTTGCCCTGCTACTGGCAGATTCTGTTGTGACAGTCTGTGCTGCCCACCACTGGTTCCTTTAGACCCATGAGCAGTACTGGGGGTCCCCTTCCTGTGCAGGGCTGCCCTGCTGGCCAGGTATAGGTCTCCCTTCTTCCCCAACTCATCTGAAGCAGCACATTGTCTATCAGATAACCAGATCCTCATGTCCTCAGGCAAAGTGCTAAGGGCTTGTTCCCTTACCAAAAGGTCTGCCAGCCCTTCAAAAGTGGTGACCTGACATCCACTCACCCAGCTATGAAAATAAGTGCTCAGTTCAGCAACATATTCACACACACTTTCATCTGCCTTGCATCTATGCTCAGAAAACTTTTTTCTATACATTTCAGGTGTTAGCTTAAAACATTCTAAAATACATTTTTTTACTGCAGTATAATCAAAACAGACAGCATCAGGCATTTTTGACAAACAAGTTACAGCTTTCACATGGAGTAAGGGGGGGTCAGAAACCGTACCCAGAGCCTTTGGTCAACACTTTACTGTTTGCATACCCTCTCAAACATATGAATGAAACTATCAAAATTATCCCCCTCTTTAAATTGCGTAAGAAATTTACTGACCTGTTGTGCTTCTGGGGTCCAGTTACTCTTTCCCCATTACCTCCATGACTCTGGCAAAGAGTCAGCATTTCCCTCTCATGCCTCCTCTGATGCTCCTTTTCTCCAGCTTCTATCTCCAAATGTCTGGCCTCCAACTCAAGTCTCTTTAGCTCCAGCTGGATTTTTAAGTCCACTGCAAAAAGGTTGAACTGTCTATTCTCCGAGAATATTGTATCTCCACTGCCAGTCTGATTGTCCTTCACAGAAAGGTTGAGCTGTCCATTCTCTGAGCATATTGTATCTCCACTGCCAGTCTGATTGTCCTGCTGGATGCTGTTTTCTGATGCAGCTGTAACCAAGGCTGCCATCTGGTCTGCCTTAGTCAGGTTTCCATGCACCAGTCCCCTAGCCTGGCACATCTTCACCAGCTGTCTCCTTGTAAACTTTCCATACTCCTCTGCTGACATGCTGCCTGCTCATCCTGACTAACTAAGCTAGCAAAAGAAATAAAACAATTGTGATCTGAACTCTTGAGTATTCACTGTGTGGCTGTTTTACAGTACAAAACACCTTCAGAGATCACTGTACATAAGCTACAGGATTCACTCTACCCACACCATTACAAGGCAATCATTTGCCATCTAATTAATATGTGATGTGGATATCCCACCACTGCCAAACACAAATGTGACACCCATGCCCAAGCCTTCTAATCAAGGAGCCTCAATCCTCACCACTAACACCAGAGAGGGTGTCTCATATAGGATGAAAGGATAACAAATACACACAGTAAAGTACAATTTCCCTTAAGTACAGACAGAGATCACAGTCAGTCTGGGGCTGGTTGCTCCACTGCCCTCCAGGTCCCCAATAAGATTCCCCACTGGCACAGCTATAGGGTCCAGATCTCAGCCTAGCTGGCAAGCTAACCTCCAGTACCCTCTCTGTCCAACCAGTGCTTCATGTCCCTGCCCAAGTAGCTGACACACACTAACACTTTGAGATAAGTATTTATACAACTTCACAGACACTCCCGGGAAAGGCTGACACAGATTCTCCAGCTGTGCCCCTATACCCAGACTATACAGTAGTAATTCCTGCCACCACCAGCTAATAATTATCAGCTACCCAAAGGCCCTTAAAAGGGTGTCCAATTATGACTGTGCAATATTATTATCCAATAGTAGTGTAACTAAGCAAACAAGGCTTATTAGAAGGGCTTAGTACAGGATCACTTATAAGTATGCAACATACTGTAGAGCTTAAATTGTCTCTACATAACCCAGCCACAGTTGAAAAGGGTTTAGAAATATTTAATAATAAATACTAGAAACACAAGACAATACTACTACACCACAGTGCTATTCAAGAGTTCGGAGATCACACAGCAACTTAAAATAATTCAGTAGTACAGTTCTGACATAACAGAAAAACACTTAGTCTAATATTTTCTAATTCCTAGCTATTGCTATAAGAAAACACACTTCTAAAGTAACTTACTTACACAGAGCATAAGGCAGTGCTGAGTTGGATAGTCAGACAAAAATGCTTACAGTCTCTCTCTGAGCAATAGTTTTTAAAATCACTAACAAACATTTCTGCTGGGCCCTCCCAGATTACATCATTTTTGACACTTAGCCTGGGGTTCCCAGGCCAACAGGCTACATTATTTAGCAAGCTAACACCTACTCAGGAAGCTACAACAATAAAAGACATTTCACATGTACACTCTAGTAATTATTCCTTAAGTTAAAACAATAGAAAGAATGTGCTAACCCAGACCAAATGGCTCTGAGCTCTGGAGATCAAAGAACATACAAGACATAATTTTAATTTCAAAGATCAGATGTGCAATGCTTGAGTTAGTTTCCTTTACAGCAGAGGGCAATGTTGCCACATTGTTAGAACAACATTTGTTAACATTTAAGACAACAAGCCTGTAGTTTACATTTATATTTACAAATGACAGAATTATCTGCACAATTCTATCTGGCTAGGCTGGCAGCCTTCACCCTTCTCTACCAGTCTTCACAGATGTCTCAAGGATTTGGCATGCATGACTATGACTTCAGACTTTCCTGCTATAGATCACTCTCTCAGCTAAAGAAAAAAAAAGGTTATCTAAAGAGATTTCTGAAGAGATGCATTCACCCACCTCTTTTGGGTGATCTTTAACAGAATGGATATATTGAGGTGATTTTGCTGCCCTCAGACCATCAGTCTGATTTACCTGATCTCTCTGGGAAGTTTCCACATATAGCCACTAAGGCCCAGGAACAGCACACATCCAGAAAAAAGACTTCATGCTATCTTAGCTGAGAAGGAAAAACCTCATTTTATTCTTGGATTCAGCAAGCCATGATAACAGATGATGTTGCCAGGTCACTGATAGAAGTCCAAACTACTTATTCTTCCTCAAATACTTTCAGATCTGAGACCCCATAAGAAAAAGTCTCACAAAAGTAAATATGTATCCCAATCTTTGGCATTGTCCATGCAGAAAGGTTTACAGGAAGACTGGTAAAACTTTTTCTTGGACTTTGCTTTTTGGGGAAGCTTTCTCTACCCTTTGTATCACCCTATGGCTCCCTACCCAGAGCCCCATATCCATCACTGGGTCTGCCAGCCACCTCCTAACTCCCTGGACATCCTACAATGGGGCTGGGGTTAGCATGGATCTTGACAGCGTCCTGAGATTCTGTCCATCAACATCTGCCAGGGTTTTGTTTTGCACTTTGTCCTATCCCATTACTCCCCCTTCCCTCATGGTTATGGTGGTAGCATTTGTGGAGCAGGCATGCAATGGGGACATGTAGTGTATCATCCTGCCCCTAAAGTGGCTTAGCCATGTCCTCTCCCTATCCTCCTTTAGACCATGCTTCATAATAGCTCCACCAGGGATTGTTACAGGAGATGTCCACAGAAATGCCCTCCCAGTAGGGCTGGTAATATCCACCCTTCTTGCCAGTTCATCAGCTGTTCATTGAACCCAGGTTGACTGGGCTGTTGTTAGAGCTTTAAACATCTATGCCACCCAGGTGGCTTGAGGACTTTTCATCATTGCTTTAATAATCTTTAAAAAGGGTCTTACTGTACAGTCTTGCTGTATATCCCCTGGGTAAAGAATCTAGGTCCACAGAGAGGTTTGAGAAGTACTTTTATGTGACCACTATACTCACTATGAGGGTGATAACCTATCTGACTCATATGTGTTGATTTCATTCAATTAGCTGATTAAATTAGCCCTTCAGTAGAAGGTTTGCTGTTGGAAATCTGAAGTATAAGTTGCAGTCTCAGATGGCAACCATAGCATCCAGTACAAACTTTGTGATCCTGTTTTACAATTCTACTGGTAGTTCTTTGGTATTATGCCTGGTTGCATTTTGTGGAATTCAATAAGTATATTATTGGGGCTTTTCTCAATACCTCTTTTTATGAGTCTGTATGTTCTGATCTGTCAAACATAAATCATTTGGAGAACATTGAGAAAAAAGGACACTCATGTCTGCTACCATTATAAATTGTAAACCCCTCAAAACAGTGGTGGAACCCATAATACCTTTAGATTCAACATGGCCAGCACCAGCAAAATAAAAGATCTGGGAGAAACTGCTGTGACCATGGTAACTTCTAGAATGGTCACCAGCCCAGAGATAGTATTAGCAATAGCAATAGTATTGTAGTCCTCCTTTGTAGCAGCAGTCTGATTCCAGGGACATTGCTGTTATTAGACAGGAAAAGTATAAGTCATCTGTCTCTGCACCTGGATGTTTGGCTGTCACAGTACAAAATAAATGGATCATAACAACAGGCTATATGATCCCCTTCCATACCTTTCCACAGACCCACTCTTTCCCTTTGCCAGATATCCCAGTCCATAAAATCAGGACGGCTGAAAAAATGTATTAAACCTAATATAACAATTAGTTCTACCATACAGGAAAGTATCCAGATTTTACTTGAGGTCCTTTTCAATTCCCCTAAAGACAAATAACCTCAGATGCATATTCATTTTTGAGAAGCCTTAATAAATTTATTCACAAAGAGTCCTATCGTATGGTCACTTTTATATCAGATGGAAACTGGATGTGTTATTTGAACAGCAGAGATGTCCACCTTCACATAAAAGTTGACTATGAGTTGAGGAGGTTGTTATGGTGCTGATGTGCAGTTGTAATGAAACAGTGGCTGCAAAGTTTGAAGGTATATCCTTACTTACTTGTTCCTAGCTGCTCAAGCATGGGGCAGTCTAATTTCTTTGAAGGAGTATTATTTTTAATCTCTCCCTACCTCTGGGAGTAACAGTGGACACCTGAATGTCACAGATGGAGCCCTCTTCTTTGTTCATATTCATCTCCTGCATTCCAGACATTCATTCCTGTAAGGCATGTCTTCCCTCAAACAATGTTATCTCTTTACATAGCATGCTGCTTTGGATCATTTACACTCACATAATCCCTGTCTAACTATGCCTTCAAGACTCATTACTTGCAGTAGCAAGTATTTCCAGGATTCTAACAGACTACTACAATTGATCTTAAAAGTGCAATGGTCTCAGTTGACAGTTACTGTCCCATGATACAGTGCATAAAGGTAACCAAATGTGATGGACATGGACTGTAGTCTCTTGATCCATCACATATCATTGGTGACAGCAGTGAGACTGTGTGATACTTCTTCCTGTCCATCACATATAAATGATTTGCAAAGATATAAAGACATTGTGAATTAAACTTGTTCAGACACACCCACAACAGTTTTGTCAGTAGATACTGTGGACTCCCTTGGAGTCATATGGTAAACTTACAGTATTATACCTTGCACAGCAGTTATTTTAAACAAGTAGTTAAAAAATGGAAAAACAAGCTTTGCAAAATATGAAATTATGTTACAGCTCATTAAGCAATGCAAACTGAAAGGAAACCAACTTGCCAGTATGACTGAGAATGAGCTGCAGCTGAAATTTAATCCACTGATATTGTAAACAGCCTTGCACTGGCTTTATGTGTACACCATGCAACACAGCAACTCATTTCCTCCCTAGATGACCTCAAAATGTAACCCGAGATGGAAAAAAAATGGATCTGGAAATGAGACATCTTGAAGCAGTCAGAATGAAACATAAGTTGCAAACAAAACAAAACCAGAAAGATTGGAAGACAGAGATGCTGAAGCTGTAGAGAAAGAAAAGAAGGAGCAAGAAAAACAGAAGTAGTGCCATGCTGGCTCTTTATCAAAAGCACATGATAATGAGGGTGAAAACCAAGCCACGCTAGATGGCAAGGTCAGTGTAAATTGTTCCCTGAGTGTGACTTTGATAAAATTATTTGGTATTTGAATGTGTATAAGCACCAGACTAGACAGTCCAGGGAAGATGGCCACGTACATCCAAAACTCAGGATAGGGATTACAGAAATTAAGAAAATAGGGGTCTATATTAGATAAACAAAAGTTTATCTTACCAAACGCTGACATTATCGAAAATCCCAGTACTCAAAATTGCAATTGTGGGGGGCTGAGCCCCCCCCCCACATCCCCTGCTAAATATATATTCCAACTCCGAGATCGCGCTACAGTGAGGAAAGGGCAAATATTCCCATCTTCACTGTACTGCGATCTCACAATTCCGGTTTCGGGTTCCGGGATTTTTGCTCATGTTAGCATTCAGTAAGATAAACTTTCGTTTATCCAATATAGACCTGAAAATAGCCCCAAAAGAAAAATATTTATCTTTCTTTCAGGAAAAAAGGAACAAAAGAAGGAACAGATTGCTGCTTTTAAAGCTTCAAATAAGGAGGAGCAATTATGCATTTTGTTTGAAAATTTTAAATACAGCCCTGCTCTAAAGGACAGTCCAAACAGAAGTCAGCACAACCCTGGTTGGAAGCCATCTGGCTGTTGTCAACCAGAAAGGCATAAGTCACCCCCTAGAAACAAACTCAACCTCAAATCTTGGAGTTATCTCAAATTTGTCTGAGAAATTAACTCAGCAATGAAATTTCAAAGCATGACAAAATAGCAATGTAGACCATAATCTTGGTGCAATAAAGAAGCATTCTATAGTAAGGTAGTCTCTGCACTTTGTCCATTCAGAACAAATGCAATCTTATAGTATCAGCTGAGCTATGACAAGCACATTTCCTGATAGTTTCTATGTTTAGAATATTTTCTCCACAAGTCAGCCATCTGTCGTCTTTACAAGATGTTCCTGAGCTGGGAGACAGGACAAATACCATCATGAAGCACATCATGTTGTCACAATTTAACTACATAAATAAGCTCATCCCATCTGACTGCCATTTTTCCACCTTTAACCCATGCAAGCTACCACCTAAAATCAGGAATAACAATGGCAATGTAGTACCAAGCTGCTAATGATATACAAGTATATACTTACCAGATTTGTAGGGATACCAGGAGAGATGGCAAAGTGCCTATATCCCCCACAGTACTCACCAGTCAATGGAAAAAAGTGACTTTTAGTGTGGCTACTTGCTATATGCAAATTAATTTCTGCTTATTAAAAGTGGACACGTAAATTCTAAAAGATTCTACAGGGTGACTGGACAGGTCCAAAAAGAAGGTAATTTAAAAATGACTCTGACCCCCATACAAATCAGTGCAAACATCTGCAAATGTGATGTTAGTAACTTTCTCCCCCCATGACACTATTGTAGCACTTAGTTTTACCATTATTGGGAATTTCCATCTCTCCTTTTCCTCCTCTAAAACAAAAAGTACAAAAGTCAAAAAATCCTCTTCTCTGAAGCCATCTTCCTCCTCCTCAGCTTCAGACTCCTCAAGAAAGAGGTCTCAACCTCAGATCCTAAAATGGTTAAAATCCAAGACCCTGCCAAAGAAACATTACTGGATCCAACACCCCCTAAGTCGGATCCAATGGAGTCAAAGCTCTCAAATCCAACTTTGATCCAGGGCAATCTGCCAAATTACTACCCAGAACAAGGTACTCTTCATCTCTGGATCTGATACCTAATAGGGTACCTACCCTGTTCTTAGAAAGACCCAGGTTGCCATCCATATACTCCACTCACTCTTCCAGAAGCCTTACAAAAGATGTGGAGAGACCAGTGAAAAAGAAATTCTCTTGGTGAAGAGCCAGATTGGTGTTCCTTCAGCAACTACCCCTTTGGGTTAGGAGATTCATATATCGACAATTCCCCTTTATAGATTCTTCCTCTGACTCCTATGGCTTCAGAGTTTTTGGACCTGAGTCAACCAGACCTGTCTGGCTTGGATCCGAGGGTAACTTTATCCTCAGATCAGAGATCTTCTCTAGGGCTCTGATTCCATTGGATCTGAATAGCTCCCAGGGCCATAGTCTATCTGTTGGATCAAAGGTGTTGCATTCAACTCCAAAGCTTTCAGAGCCATTTCTGCACCTTGGAGCCTAGGCACTAGATAGCTCAGCTCTGGCTTCCACCTCAGAGGTTTTGCCTTTGGAGGAGGGGAAGTCTACAATTCAGAAGCTTGTCTTCTCAGATCTCATGGTCTCTCTCTCTCTCTCTTTCTCTGAACAACTCTGCCTTTAAGGCTGTGAAAACAGTATTTTCTGACTTGACAGTTAGATGGATCCTTCCCCCTCGGGTCCTAAGACCTCTGCCATGATGTCTCAGCACTCAGAGCTTTACTATCTCCTTCCACAACGACAACCAGTACTAAAACCCCAGGCTCCCACTCAGGGTATTGTAATCTCCTCTTCTGATACCTCCCCAGAGCACCCCACTAATGAGTTCCCCAAGAAGAGGACATGTAAGAGGAAACAAGACTCCCTGGAGTTCATCACTGAAGACACAGATTTTGATGACAGCAAAGGGCCCCCACAATCATCTCCTGAAGATGTCTCTCTTGGAGACAACTTAGAAATCCTTAAGCAGAGTGGTGGTTGGATGTCCAGCAACCCTACTTCTGAGGAATCTGTTCTCCTGAAGGCCTTTGATACTGGACCAACTACCTCCTGGGTGACTCCGCCCACCGATGACCTAATTGATCTGATGGCAGGTGTGGAAGGACCCTGACACCATAGAACCCATTCCTCGCAGACCAGATAGGAATATGGCACCACCAGAGGATACACAGTTTTGGGCGAGGGGAGTTTCTGTTGATGTCATGGTTGTTGTGGTGGCCACCAAGAAGGAACTATCTGAGGAATGATCCACTGTCCATCCACCCAACAGGGAATTGAAGGCAATGGACAGATTTGGGAAGTGTGTCTATGTTTCAATTACTCTCACTTTGAGATCTTTGAATTATTTGGTTACAGAGGGATTTCGTCAAAGAGTTATAAAATACCCTCTTGGGTGCTTTTCTGATGAAGTTCAGGCATCTGTTACTTCTCAACTGACGATTCTACAGTCCATATCCAATCCATCCATGAGGCTGACTTCACACGTAGTGAAAGGAACCTCAAGAGGAGCAGGTTCAGAAATTTCCATAAGGAGACATGCCTGGATGCACCTCTGTGAGTCTACAGAGTTTTTCAGTTCTTTTTTCATCAATGCTCCTCTTGATGGAATGTCTTTATTTGGCTCCAAGGTAAAAGACACTTTCTCCAGGTGTGAAAAGAATGAAAAAACTCTGTTTGCCATGGGCATGCATTTTAAGACTCCTCAAAGAACCTTTTCCAGGAATCAACAAGGTGGTCAAAAATGTGGTTCAAGAAGTCTCAGGGTCCTTTACATGACACACATGGAGGAGGTTCCCCCAGAGGCAGAGGAGGGAACTTGAATGGAAGAAGATATCCCTGTGGTAGAGAAAGCCCATAGAACCAGGGTTCCACAGAATCTCATCGACAAACCCTACCAGCCCTCCTGAAATGAAAAGCAATTGCCCACCTCTGGAGACAGTCAGGATAAGTTTATCTCTGCACCAGAGAGCATAGCTAGATATAACCAAAAATATTTGGGTGCAGAGGATCATTTCCAGAGGATATAGGAAAATCCCCAATGTTCCAGCCAGTCAGAGGTAACAAGCAGCAATTCTAATAAAAAAAGCTGCTAGAAAAAAAGAGTCATCCAAAAGGTCCCACCACACTATACAGAATCTGGAACTTGCTCAAAGTTCTTTTTGGTGCCAAAGAAAACAGGTGTCTGGAGACAAATTCTGGATCTCTCCAAACTAAACAAAACAGAAGAACCAAGTTTCAGTTGGTCACAGTTCAGTCCATTCTCCCATTTTTGGGCAAGGATGACTGGATGTGCTCTACAGATCTTCAGGACGCATACTATCATATAAAGATGAACAGACAGTCCAGATGGTACTTATACTTTCTGCTGAAAACCAGTCATTATCAGTTCAGAGTACTGTCCTTTGGACTCACTACAGCCCCCAGGGTGTCTATCAAGTGCATGGCTGTAGTAGCAGCTCACCTCAGCCTGCAAGGATTCTGAGTGTTTGCATATCTAGACGACTGGCTCATTACCTCTCCGACTAGGCATCAATTCATATGTACAAGAGACCAGGTTCTCCAGACATGCTCTCATCTGGGAATATCCACAAACTATGACAAATCTCATCTGAAGCCAACTCCGACTTTGGAATTTATAAGAGCTATTCGGAATACAAAGACAACCATTGCTTCCCTTCTATTAGGGAGAGTTCAGACCATAAGATTTCAAATCAAAAAGAAAATAAGCAGCACCTCAATTTCATCCTGACTGGTCCTTCAGGCTCTGGGATCAATGGCAGCAATAACTTTAGTACCACTCATAGATTTTATGAGAATTCTTCAATGGATGTTACTCAGTGGTTGATTTTTTATCAACCAATGTCTTACAAGATAAGAATCAGTCATATCTGCAAGAGAGATCAAAAATGGTGGATTAATTCAGACCAGGTTCTACAGGGTTGTCCATTCATTCCCCTCAGCCCAAAGCCATAGTAACCATGAATGCTTCCCAGTCAGGGTGGTGGTGGGATATTATCTGGGGAAGACAGTCCAAGGCACCTGGTCCCTTGAAGAGACCAATTAACATATAAATGTCCTGAAGATGAGAGGAGTGCTGTTAGCATTGCAAGCATTTCAGAATGCTCTCTCTTTGGGGACAATTGCAGTACAGTCAGACATGTCGGTCATCTGGTACATCGACAAACAGGGAGGAACCAAATCCTACCCATTTTGTTGAGAAGCTTCCAGAGTGCGGCAGTGGGTGATCTCTTCCAACCACTTTCTTTTAGCAAGACACATTCTGGGGAAGTCCAACATGATAGTAGACAAATTGAGCAGGTGCATTCTTCTACCTCATGAATTGTCCCTCAAAAGAAAGATTGCGAACACAATCTTCCAACAATAGGGCCAGCTTTGCTGTGATCTATTTGTGTCCCCCCAAACAACAAATGCAGCAACTACTTTGCCTTAATTCCACCACAAGGGGAATCTCTGAGGGACACTCTACTTCATGATTGGCCCCCTGGTCTCCTTTATATGTATCCTCCCACTCCATTGATTCCCAAATTTCTTCAGAAAGCTGCACGGTTGAAGAACAAAGTAATCCTCATTATCCATTACTGGGCTTGACAAATTTGGCTTCCTTTCCTTTGGCCTCGCTTGATTCAACCACCTTGGCTTATGGATCCAATTCTGGACCTCCTGTTCCACCCAACAAGCATGATATAGCCAAATACAGTGAACCTCAGGCTAACTATGCTCTCTTTTCCTTTCTGTCATATTCTTTTGTCCTCCCATAAACCTTCCACCAGGAAAACTATGCATTGTCATTCCCTTTGGGAAAAACTCAGTTCCCACTAATCACAACATTGATGGTAGCCCACTGAACACTGAAGGCATTATAAGAGATCTGGGGACACAGGTTGACAGCAACCTCTCCTTCGACCACCACATTGCCACTGTGGTCAGAAAGTCCTTCTATGTGGCACATCTCATTACCATGAATTTTGCATCCAGGAAGAAATAGGTCATCATCTCTCTCTCTCTACTCTTCCCTCATTAGACCAATCATCAAGTATAATGCCCCATTTGGCATGCACCTTACTAAACACCTGCAACAGCTGGAAAGGCCACAAAAGTACCTCACAAAGAGTATCATAGGCCTTAAACACATGCCCTAGATGGACAGACTAAAAAAAAACTCCAGCTTTTCTCTGAATCATATCGTCTATTAAGAGGCGATCTCTGTTTGACTTACAAAGCCATGTCTGACCCAGCCCTATCAGAAATGTTACACCTAAAGAAATCCCAATCCCTCCACACCACAAGCTCCAGGGACATCAACCTCATTACCACAAACAATAGAACATGTTGGAGGGGCAGGTTCATAACCCAGAGACTGGCCATGCTCTGGAACAGATGTCAAGCAGAGCACCTCACTGGCCCTTTTCAAGAGAATTTTTGATAAGTGGATGGGAAATACAAAGTTCACCCCGGAGATCACTCCAGTGGCTCCACTTGATAGAGGCACTGGGAACCGACAGTGGCATGATGCCAGGGCACTTCTATGGGCTAGGCTTGTAAAGGCTTCAGGGCCATTGGCCTAGTACACACCTATGAACCTATACTCCAGCAAATGGAAGAGATTTATTTTTGGGCTCAAAACCATAACACTGAACCTTTCTCAGACCCCATTCATAATATCTTGGAATTTCTAGTGCATCCTTTTGAAGAAGGAGCTAGTTCTGTTAAATTACAATTAGCAGCGATTTTCAGTTTTCATGTTGGGATAAATGGTTCTTTAGTAGTGTCCCATAAGTTCAGTAAAGCTTTCTTAAAAGGCACTCTACTCTTAAGGCCACTCTTTAAACATCCTAGCCCTCCTCGGGACCTAGACCTCATCATGTAGTCTCATACACAATGTCCCTTTGAATCCTCAGCTACATGCATATTTAAATATCTTTCATGGAAGACAATTGTCTTAGTGGACATTACCTCAAACAGAAGAGTTTCTGAAATCCAAGCATTGTGCCCAAAACCTCCATACTTGATTTTCCATAAAGACAGAATTATCTTACATACCAACCCATCATTTCTTTCAAAGCTGGTGTCAGAATCCAATATAATCAATCAATTAATTTGCCAGTATTCTTTCCCAAATTTTCTAACAAAGGAGAATACATATTACGTTTATTGGATGTTCGTAAACAGTTGCATTTTTACTTACATAGGACAAAAAACATCAGAAATTCTGATTGTTTGTTTTATATGCAGAACCAACATTGGGTAAACTAGTTAACAAAGTTACTCTAGCTAGATGGATAACAAACTGCATTTACTTTGTGTATAACAAATTGAGCATTGCTTCAACAAAACCTGTTCAAGCCCATTCCATCAGATCCATGGCAACTTCCTCAGTTTTTAGTTCATAGTTTAGTACTAAGCTAACTGCCCTTGTGAACCATTTTAAGCCTAGCCAATTATCCCTAGTGAGATTCAAACCCTGCACCTTGCATTTGAAACCTTAGCCATTAAGCCACCATCCCAACCCTCAATCCAGACTGTCCGTGGATGATATTTGTGTAGCAGCTACTTGGGCTTCTCCCCATACCTTTATTACTCATTACAAATTAGATCTGGTCTCCAGAGGAAGGGCATCTCCCCCCCCCCCTTTTTTTTTACACCTTTATTGAATTATCACTTGTGACATAGGCAAATTTACATTCATATAAAAGTAATCACATATGTTACTGTATGCCATATAACCCTCAATTCCCACCGTTTTTCTTTTTTTTAAACAAGAAACATATTTATTAAACCATCATTTACAACATAGGCAATCATGCATTTATACATATGAAAACAAACCACACAGATACAATCCTAGTTGCAAGCATTTTACATCACAATTCATACGGACACACTTCAGTTGCAAACATTATACATCACTTATAATCTACCAAATCTTTTTCAATATTACATAGCTCATTTAAGTACTGCCACATTCTTCCCTTGTATGTATTGTTCCCACAATTCCCATTTTTTCTTATGTAGTTTGCTCCTACTCTTTTCTAAACATCTCAATTCCAGTTGTTTTACCTCTGTTACTATATTCACTACTTCTAGTATAATTGGTTCAGATTTTGATTTCCATTTCTAGTAATTGCTTTTTTGGCAGCCACCATTATTAGACACAGCAAGGCCTTACCATGCCTAGGCAATTTTGATTCTGTATCATAGCTCAGAAAAATCATCTCCGTTGTCACACCAATTTGCCAACTCAGCATCTCCGACAGTGCATCTCACAGGGGATAGAGTCTGCCGATTCGCCAAACTCCCAGAAAAAGAAGTTATGTCTTACCATAACATTCCATCTGTGTTGTTGATCTTCATCCATTCATCACTGATGGGTTATTGGTTCCGTCCTCGGAACTGAGTCGGCCTTATACTAAGCTTGCACCAGCCTAAAACTCTTGAACTAAGCTTTTACCCATAGTACCCTTCTCTCTGTTACCTCAGATTGAGTTTGCCTGTAATTAGTAAAGCAGAGGTTATCTCTGAGCAAGAACCCTTATTCAGGAGTTGGACCCAAAGTATCCCTCAGGAGCCTCTAGGAGGGTGGGATGTGATGAATGGATGAAGATCAACAACACAGATGGAATGTTATGGTAAGACATAACTTCTTTATCTGATGTTATTAATCTTCATTCCATTCATCACTAATGGGACAGAGCCCCCAGCTACCTTGTGTCACTTGGGTGGCCCTTATTGAAAAGTATTCCTGAGCACCATTGAGCTAAATGAAGCTCTTCCTCTGGAGACCAGATCCAATTTGTAATGAGTGATAAAGGTGTGAGGAGTAGCCCATGTAGCTGCTGCACAGATGTCCATGGAAGCTCTAGAATGGAACGCTACAGAAGTTGCCATTGATCTGGTGGAGTGAGCTTTGATTTTCTGTGTAGACTTTTTCTTTTTATGATAAAAGAACATTATACAGTCTCTAAGCCATTTAGATAAGGTCACTTTAGAAACTGACTTTCCCATTTTAGGACCAGAGAAAGATAAATAACTGGTCTAATTTGCAGATTGTTTTTGTCCTAAGTAAAATCCAAACTGTCTGTGGATGTCAAGTAAATGTAGACAATACTCTCCTTTTTTTTGAAAATGTAGGAAAGAATACTGGTAGGTCAATATGTGGTTAACAGAAACCTCAGAAATCACTTTGGGAATGAAGGCAGGATTGGTACAGAGTGATACTCTGTCCTTATGGAAAATCAAATTAGGACGCTTCATGCATAGAACATGGAGCTCTGAAACGCATCTGGCTAATGTAATGGGCACCAGAAAAAGAGATTTCCAAGATAGAAACTTGATATCACAAGTGGCTGCAGGCTCAAAGGGAGGTTGTGTTAAAGATTGAAGACTAGTGTGAGACTCCATGGTTCTATGGCCTGCTTAACTGGAGGTCTGGAGTGACAGACTCCTTTCAAAAAGGTTTTGCTTAGGCGATGTGAAATTAAGGAGGAGTCACCAAAACCATTATGAAAGTTTGAAATGGCAGCTAAATGAACTCGTTGATACTGCGGCACCCTCTTCAAAGAAGTTTGATAAGTACTGTAGTACGGCAGAGACCGGTGCTGAGTATGGGTCTAGTTTTCTCTGTCTAGACCAAACTGAAAATCTTTTCCATTTTTCAACATAAAGTTTCCTGGTGGATGGTTTATGTGAAGCTAGGATAATTTCACGTACTGGAGAGGAGAGATTACTATGCCCGGTGATCACTGGAAGTGTAGAAGCCAAGCTGTGAGATTGAGACTGGTCAAGTTCAGGTGGCTCAACCCTTGGGGATGAGAAATCAGATCTGCAGTTGGATCCATGGTCAGTGAAGTAGGTGAGGCCAGAGAAAGGGGAACCATACTTGTCGAGGCCAATAAGGTGCTATGAGGATCACTTTGCTTTTCAACCGAAGAGCTTTCTTCACAAATTGAGGAATCAGAGGGATGGGGAGATAAGCATATAGAAGTCCTGTGCGCCAATCGTGGATTACACTATCCCTCGGGGACTCCCCCTGCGAGGGAATTAGGGCAAAATAATTGCTGCATTTGTGGTTTGACTGGGAGGCGTATAGGTCGCAGCAAGGCTGGCCCCAATGGCTGAAAATCTTTACTGCTATGTTGGAGTTGAGGGACCACTCGTGAGGCAGGAGAATGGATTTGCTCAACTTGTCTGCAATCACATTGGAATTTCCTGGGACATGCGTTGCTATCAGAAAGTGGTTGGAAGCTATTGCCCACTGCCAAACTCCCATGTCCTCTTGACATAGGGAGTAGGAGTTGGTTCCTCCTTGCTTGTTGATATACCAAACTACTGACATGTTGTCTGATTGGATATCAATTGTTCCCAAAGGAAGGGCAAACTGGAATGCTTGCAAAGCCAAAAGCACTGCCCTCAGTTCTAGAACATTTATATGCAGATTGGCCTCTATATCGGACCATGTGCCTTGGACTGTCATTCCTTGAAAATGCCCCCCCATTAGGGAAGCATCCGCAGTCACAGTGGCGCTGGGCTGAGAGGGGTGAAAGGGTCGGTTCCAAAGTTCTGTCTCTGACTTCATCCACCAAGTTAGGTCTTACATCAATTTGTTATTCAAATCTGGAAAGACAAAGGATGACAGTTTGGATACCATTGGGTTAATAAAAAGCCATTGTAGGAGTCTCATGTGAAGCCTTGCAAGGGGTACTACTGATACTGATGCTGCCATTGAACTTAACAGCTGCAGGACCTCTCGAGTTCTAACCATGTTGTGGCAGAATATCACTCAGAGCTGGATCCTTAGTCTTTGTAACCTGTGATCTGGGAGAGAGATTAAGCAAGAAGGGGTATTGAAAATCACCTATAAATTCCAAAGATTGGGTTGGAGTCAAATTGGATTTCTCCCAGTTGATACAGATTCCTAGAAGATTTGCCAAAGACAGGGTGTAATACAAGGCTGTTACCAGTAGATTCTTGGTGGAGGAGGTAAGGAGCCAATCGTCTAAATATGGAAACACCCAGAATCCTTGTAGTCTCAAGTGAGCTGTCACTACTGCCATAGGTTCATAGATTAGTACTAAGCTAACTGCCCTTGCGAGCCATTTTAAGCCTAGCCAATTATCCCTTGTGAGACTCAAACCCTGCACCATGTGTTTGTAAGGCAAACACCTTAAATATTAGGCCACCCTCCCAACCCATGCATCTGACAAACACTCTGGGGGCTGTAGAGAGTCCGTAGGGCAGAGTGCGGAATTGGTAATGATTGGCTCCCAGCCAGAAGCTAAGAAACTTTCTAGAGCATCTGTCCATTTTGATGTGGTAATATACATCCTGAAGGTCTATCGAGAACATCCAATCGCCTTCCTACAGAAAGGGGAGGATGGACTGAACCGTGACCATCTGGAATTTTGTCTGGGTGATAAACTTGTTTAAAACTGCTGAGGTCCAAAATTGGTCTCCAGTCCCCTCTCTTTTTTGGCACCAAAAAGAATCTTGAGTAGAATCCGGACCCAATCTGGTCTGGTGGGACTTTTTGGATGACTCTTTTTCGATACAGCTTTTCTATCTGTACAGCTGCTTCTTCCCCTAGACTGAGTGGAACGTCAGGAATTTGTTTTGGTGGCTTTGGGTAGGAATCAAATGGAATTTGGTAATCTCTGGTTATTTTCTTCTGCACCCAAGAATCAGTGCTAATTAACAGCTAGGTATTGTGGTGCAGAGAAAGACATCCCCTGACTGCTTCCAGAGGAAAGCAATCGGGCCACTCTTCAGGAGCACTGGTAGGGTTGTCCAGAAAACAAGTCTCTGGAACCCTGATTACGTGGACCCCCTCTGCCTCTGTAGGGGTGTCTTCCAGAAAAGTTGCCCCCCTCTGTCTCTGGGGGTGAACTTGCTATGTGTGTCATGAAAAGGATCCTGAGTCTTTTTGTGCCACAATTTTACACTTCTCTGGTTCCTGGAGAAGGAATTCTGAGGAGCAGAAAAACATACACCAACAGCAGAAAGGATCTTGCCATCCTGCTCACACCTGGCTAGAGTGCTCTTCACTTTAGGGCCAAACAGGGAAGATGCTTCCACTGAAGCGTTAAGGAAGGAAAAGTTAAAGGGATCTGTGAAGTCACAAAAGCGCATCCAAGCGTGACGTCTCGTAACTACACCTGAACCTGCAGCTCTTGCCGCCTCTTTAGTTGCACATGAAATTAACCTCATGGACGAATTAGATATTGATTCCAGGGTTGCTAACTGTGAGGCCACCTTGTCATTTACCTCGTCAGACAACTGTCCTCATAGAGTACCGGAGAGTTCGGAGATTAGGTCTCTCTGGAGTCTGGTGAAAAGTGACAGGTAGTTCAAAGACCAAATTGCAAAGATTGATGAAGCAAAAACTCACTTCCCCAATCTGTCCACTGCTCGGGACCCTCTGTTAAGTGGGTGAACAGCATGGCTCTTCTCAGCAAGCTCTTTCTTTGTGGCCGCTGCCGCCTCCATCGCATCTACTGGTAAACCTTTGGACCAATGTCAGTTTTCTTCAGGGGGAGAGAGAATCTTGTCTGGTCTCCGTGGGATTGCCTCAACAGAGTCAGGGTTCCTTCAGGCATGCTGCACCACAAGCTGAACTAGTTTGTCTGCAGGCGGGGTCACCCAAGAGGTAGACTGTCAAGCACACAAAGCCTGAAGGAACACAGATTCCCCAGAGAAAGGGTTTTTGGGCACCCAATCACCCCTCTGTTTTAATATCTCAAGCATGTCTCCAAAAAAAACATCTTCAGGGGGTAATCGTGGGGACCCTTCCCCTTCATCGTAATCCGTATCATCTGTAAGGGACTCCTCAAGGGAGTCCACGTGCTTCCTCTTGCACGATTTCTTCCTTGGAAGTTCCTCAGCGGAAGCTTCTGAGAAGGACACAGAGGAAAGGGCATCCTGCAATAGGGTCTCCTGGGGCTCTCATGCTCAATGTCCCAGGACAGTTGCTTGTGATAGCTGCAGCTCAGGGGCAGGACACGGTTGGGGTCCGACGCTGCAAGCTTGCCTACAGAGGCAAAGGCCCTGTCTATTGCTTGGAACACAGGGCCACCCAAAGAGGGGTGGGAGCTCGGAACAGAGGACAACCTCGCAACAGAGGTTACACCCCACTCTGTTAAGCCCAGTCCCAAGAATGGAGCCTCAAGAGGGATCAGTACCAACAGGGCTCCTGGCACCGTGGATGGCACCACAGTCAGGGTTGGAACTGAGCTCAGTACCAAGAAGCCTGTAGTCCAATCCTGGGTCTGAGGAAGACCTGCTTCCGAAGGAGCTGAAGGCCAAAGGGTTGGCTCCGGAACCAAAGTGAGATCTACTATTGGCACAGAAGCTGCAGGTGCCAAAAGAGTTATAGGTGTCATGGGCTTTGAAACCTGCAAGGAGATCAAGGGAGGAGAGTAAGATGGTGTCTGTCAAGCAATATTTTCAAGTCCAAGAAGGGATGGGGTTTTTGAATCTGTAGGAATTCCCCTGGCTGTCAGCAGCTGGTCCACAAGGCTCATCACATCTAGTTCAGATAGGCTCCTGGTGGATCTTGTGGATATCCCCAATGGGGACTTTAGTCGCTCTAAGAAAGGGCTATATAGCTGTCTCAAGAAAGGATCCACTGATGGGGAATATCGGGTCCATGGCTGAGTGTCTAATGGCACCGCCGTCACCAGTTTTGAAATGATCAAGGGAGGGGAGTCCACCTGAGTGAGTGATACCATGGAAAAACTCGGTACCGAGATCAGTGTGGAGGTAAAATTCTGCAATTTAGGCATAGTTGGTACTGTAGACGGTGTCGGTGTCAAAGGAGGTGCTGATGATACTATTGTAGTAGACAGTACTGATGTCGGTTCCATAGAAGCTGGTTTCTGGTTTGGAATGGAAATTTTTGCCATTTTAGGTTTAGGTTGTCTCTCATTCTCACCAGAGGGTGAGGAGGGAACTGAATGTAACCTCTTTTTCTCATTCCTAAGAGGGGCGAACCCTCCGATGCAGAGAGAGCCTCTGAAAAGGGCAATTTAAGAAGGCCATTTAGTATCAACTTATTCTTTCTTTCATTAAATGGACGAGAACTAAAACCCTGACAAATAAGAGCAAGACGGTTGAACAGAGAGATAAGGCACTCCCAAAAAATACACAGTCATCATCATTGTCGCTATTCAGCATTTTTCTCCCACACTTCAGATATTGTTTGAAGCCTGAAATGCCCTTTTTACAGGCATGTTAAAATACAAGTACTACCAAAGGCAGAGCAAAAAAACAAGTAAATAAAATATTAATATTATATAAACAGGGCAAAGAACCAGAAGGAAAAATACCAACAATGGTACTAGGAGATTACTACAGAGGGTAGGGAAGAAGGGTGTGTACCAGCGATAGTACAAAGCTTATCAAATGGTAGTTTGGCAGAATAGTTTTGAAAGAGAGGGTAGAAACTTAGCAATAGTTTTAAAAGGGTAGAAACAAATAAAATAACAGTTGAATAAAAGTATTAAGACTTTCCAATAAGCAATATATATAAAAAAATATAAGACGTAACTGGGAGCTGGCTTGAACACGGCTTTACGGCTATGCGGCAAATGAGATCTGGTGCAACAGGGAGAAGGGTACTATGGGTAAAAGCGTAGCTTGAGAGTTTTTGGCTGGTGCGAGCTTGGTATAAGACTGACTTGGTTCCAAGGACGTAACCGATAACCCATCAGTGATGAATGGAATGAAAATTAATAACATCAGATATTATGTTTCCAAGTACCTCTTTCTTCCCCATCACACCTTCAACATTTGTTATCTTGCTTGAGGAAAAATTCTCTGGAGTCTACTTGGGGTACAAAAATATCTGTGTAAACATTTCCAAGTAAAAATCTGAAATCTTCCAGATTTTGTTGCATAGTTGGGAAACATACTAGAGGAAGGGCATATTTTGGTTCTATGGTGCTCAGAAATAACCTTCCATGAGTCTGCCCTGGAAATTATGTAGCTGGGGACTCTGTTCTATCAGCTAAGGACAGAATGAAAATTGACAACATCAGATAAAGATTAAACACTCACTATAACATTCCATCTATGTTGTCCATTTACATTCTTCCTTAACTCCCCTCCCACCAACCCCCATTCTTAAGGCTTCTGGAAGAATGAGTGCTTAGTGCATCTATATCTCCTTATGTTTCTATACAAGCTCCAGATACAGTTTCTCCATAATAATTTCCATACTTTATTTTCTACTAAAGCAGCAAACAAGATCTGAGGTAATTGGGGTTGGAGCATTAAGCTAAAGGGAGAAGCTTGACAGTTTTTGGTTGCCATAAGCTTTAGCAATAGCTGAGTCAGATCCAAGGGATCAGATCTGAATCCATCAGTTGAGGAAGAGTGGACAACACAGATGGAACTTTACAGTGAGTACATAACTTTTTTTTTATTTTCAAGTAGATTTATCCAGTGGCATAGATATGGTTACGAGACCAGAGTTTGACTGGTGGTTAAGGCACTTAACAGTGCAGGCAAGGGAGGGATCTTGCCAGTCCTGGAGGTGAGGGATGATAGTTCCCTCCCTGCTCATGCCACCACTCTAATGACAGGACCTCAGGTGAACAGAGTCAGACTGTCATGATGTGAGGAGCCTTTGCTGGGAAGAAGTGCATGTGGTCACCTAAGCCAGAGACAGTAGCAGCTATTGGAACATAATGAGGAACACACTTGCATAAAAACAAGGGTTTAGGTGACTCTCGCACTGGCACAAGTGCTTGTGTTACCAAAAGGACAGGGATTGATCAAAAAAAGAAAAATGCTGTCTTTGCCATGATGCCAGAAAGAGGAATAAGCACCTTCTTGCAACCTGGATAATGATGGATTTCAGACAATACAATGCCTGACCAAGAGAAGTTTTGATGAATGGAAAGCACTGAGGCCAAAAATGATAGAAAATAATAAATGGTGGAATGACTAGAGTGGGTCTATGTTTGGCTACCGAATTTTAAAAAGTGAACTGCGAAACACCAAAAGCTAAACAAACAAGAGAATCAGTGAACTGGAACATCACTGAAAAAAACAACATCAACTATCCATAGTCAGCCAACATCACACACACAACGAACCAAGGTGGGAGACTGTGCACCCCACACCCCCTAACTATATATACTAACTCTGAGATTGCACTACAGTGTGGAAAAGGGAAGATTCAAAAGGTTTCCCTTCACTTACCTTACGTATCATGTTACTTCCTAGTTGTTGGCCAACTATGGCCATTCGATGTATTTTATTTTCGATGCTGCTTTAGCTAGCTGATTGTCTCATTTGCTCTTTTCCATTTGGTGTTTTACAGTCTGCTGTTTTCAAATTTTGTAGCTGAACATAGACCTGACTAGAGGTGGATGATCCATTTTCAAAATGTTTACAATAGCTCTGTATTTACAGGATCATTTTTATTACATTTATGTTTCCAACAATGGAAACATCCTCAGAAGGGGAACTGAAACCTTCAACATCATTGCTTGAACTGAAACCCATTGGGGAAGTCATCTGATATGAATAACTCAATAAAAAACTTGGATCAAATGCAGTAGAAAACATAAAAATGTCAAGCACTCAGAAACCAAAAAACAAGATGCAGAAAACCTAGGAACCTTGACCGGAGAAAATACTGTGCAGCCCCAACAAATATAATGTAAAAATTGCTGGTGTATGCTCCAGCTGAAGCCAAACTGTCATTCAGTGCAAATAAATAGACCAAGTAGAATCCAAAAAAAACGATTTTAATCCACAATTCTTCAAAACACGAGTGCTTTCGCCCGGTACTACCAGGCTTTATCAAGTGTGTAGTGAATGTAGAAAACATGAAAAAATAGGGAACAACCAAAAACACCTTTAATGTACTTCTTTTCCCCCCCAAGTATTTGGTCTAATTTTTTTTACCCCAAAAAAAGTTTCTCGGTTCCTTTTTTCTCAGATCCTCAGTTTCCCACCTTTTTCTAAGTGTGCCATTGATGTTAAATGCAGCCTTCTTCACTATGTCAAACCATTCCTCTGCTACCATCTCATAAAAATTTATGAACATAAGAGTTTTTGATATATCAGAGACTGACATTACACTCCAAGACAACATCTGATATACAAGAGCCAGATGTCAGCTCTCTACAGGAATAAAGTCATTTTCATTCACGTGTCCACACAATTGATGTCTGGCCCTCAAACATTCTTTAAAAAACAGTAGGAATAGTAGCAGCAAACAAAGCATGGAAAACATCAGTGGTCTCCAAACCACAAGAGCAGAGGAATCGAGCCTCAGGTGTCTATGGGCTGCCATCTAGGGAAGGAACTCTTTCAATTTGCTCTCAGTGGAGATGTGATCTTCAGGTGCAGGACATTGAAGGAAGCTGCCCAAGGGAAGTTGCAGCTGAACTGAAAAAGACCTGCTGGTCTCATCCACCTACATCTAAATAAACCCACAGTTTATTTTAGGCAAAGGTTTCTGAAAAGTTACACTTCTAAGAACTTATGTGAGAACTGTGTTTTTAGTGTACTGGTTTTCAACTTTTGTGCGTGAGGGACTTTTTATCGGGGTATCATTTGCCTGGGGTAAGTTGGTTTATGAAGCTTTGGGTCCAGTCTGACGTGTTGTATATCCTGACGGGTGCAGGCCTAATGGTCATTTTTGTGAGCAGTGTGTGTAATTTTTATCATTATTTTGGGGTTAGTGACTTGTGATTATCGCAGTGGAGTTTTAGAGTTTTTCACTCTAGTGGAATTGACATATTTGATTACATGCTTTTGTATTTTTGCTTGACAGTTTTTGCTGTTTTATATTTAATGTATAACTTGGTACTGGATCTGCTGTAGTTTTTTCCTGTGAATTGTTAGGATAGATTTCTTAGGGCACAGTTCTGTTCATGTTGAATAAGTTAGTAATCTAAGTGTATCTGAATAGACTATAAAAAAAAAACAAAAAAACAAAAAAAAACCTACTGTATGCATATACTATCTTATCTATTTTGAAATTGTAACATTTATTTTATTGTATTCTGTCTGACGTTATTGTATATCTTAAAAAAATTTGTTTATACTGCATATTGTTAAAATTAAACTGCACCCTCACTCCATTAAACCCACCACAACCTCTATTCCAATAAACCACAAAACTGCTTACTACCTCTCTCCTTCTACACCCATCCACAGTCTTCCAACACAGATAACTCAATCACCATGTCACCAACACCACACTCCCACAACCATATCATCCCATTACTCTTGCCTTCCCTATCCATCTGTCTTTACTTTTTCTCCTTCATTACTACTTATCACCATCCACTTAACACTATGCACTGTATCAAATCCCCCACCCTACCATACACCACAAACCATCCCTTCATAACTGCAAACGCACAACCAATTATCCTTTACCCTTTAATTTTTCAACTCATCTCTCCTATCCATTACTCCTCACAATCCAAAAAATACCCCAGCTTCAAACACCACTTCCTAACTGTACTCTACCTTAAAACCATTACCATCATTGCAGCCCAACTACTACTAGGAGGAGATATCCACCCCAACCCTGGCCCAACATACAACACCCATACCACACCCAACCCTAACCTCCCATTTAAGCATAAACCCACTGATTTACTCATTCTAAACCTAAACATTCGCAGTATCATAAATAAAATAGAACAGTTACATGGAATTATCTCTGTATACAACCCAGACATTATAGTGATTACAGAAACATGGCTTAAACCCCACATTAAAGATAACTCTATAACTCCACCTGGCTTCAACATATTTAGAGTTGATAGACCTCACAGAAAAGGTGGTGGTATAGCCCTTCTTTACTCCAGCTTCTTCAAAAAGAAACCCCAGATTTCAACACTGCTGAGACCCTATTCACCAAAATCCTACTAAACCAACACAAACTAAACCTACTCAGCATTTATATACCACCAGGAGACAACCTTAAGACACTAGAATCTATACTCCACTGGGCTTCCCACTCCCTGTCACAAGAAACTTTACTCCTAGGTGATGTCAACATAGACTGGAACACTATATACTCACCCATAGCCACCAACCACATAAACCTATATAATTTCATACAACTCATACACTCACCCACAATAATTGACAAAACCACCACACAAGAATCCACCTTAGACTGAATCCTGACTAACCAGCCCAATACTGCCCACTTATCTGGAATACTGACTCCCTCAGTGACCATAACCCAACCTTTCTCCTTCAGCACAAAATAAAATCTAACACCCCCGCTCTCTTACAAATCCGTTCCCAAAAAAACTTCTCCCCAGAACAATTCTCAGAAGCCCTAAAATCCTGTGAATGGGCTCCCATAAAAACTCTTCTCCTGGATAATGCAGTAGAATACTTTAATGCCAAATTCCTAGAGATTTTAAACCAACTAGCCCCACTAAAAACTATAAGATTGTGAAGTAACCCTGCCCCCTGGTTAAACAAAGCCACAAAAATCTTGCTCAAGACTAGAGACAAAGCTTGAATAACTTGGCAAAAATACAAAACTCCCGTAACTAGGCAAAGCTTTGCTGAGCTCAGAAATAAAGCAAAAAAGCAGGTTAGGTTGGTCAAGAAACGCTACTATATTTCCCTACAAGGTAAACATAACAACAACCCACATAAATTCTGGGTTGCAGTGAACATCCTCTAGCCTGGTAAAGCCACCACACCACCCCCAGATATCACAGGTACTGATCCACACACATAGCCTCTAGTTTTAATAACTACTTTACCTCTTCAATACTGAACCTGGTAAGTACAATATCACCCATGACCCAACATCAACCCTTAAACTACCAGACTAACTCCACCCCCTTCACTTTTAACCCAGTTCCAACTAAAACCATTTAAAATCTCTTAGCTAAACTCAAACCTACCACCCTAGCTGCCAACAGTCTCCCAGCTCAATATCTCCAAATTGCATCCAAGGCCATCGCCTACCCTGTCTCCTATTCACTAACAGATCTATCTTCTTGCATTCCATTCCTTCATTATGGAAAACATTATATATCATCCCTCTCCACAAGGGAGGTCCATCTACTGACCTCTCCAACTACCGTCCCATTGCTAGCCTATCACCCCTCTCAAAAATTCTAGAAAAATGTATCCACCACTAAATCCTTACCCATCTGTTAACTAACAACCTTCTAACTAAAACCCAACAT
Source organism: Protopterus annectens (assembly GCF_019279795.1). Taxonomy (NCBI): domain Eukaryota; kingdom Metazoa; phylum Chordata; order Ceratodontiformes; family Protopteridae; genus Protopterus; species Protopterus annectens. The sequence goes on along the minus strand of NC_056737.1, from coordinate 1,318,449,404 downwards.
GGATTCAGACCTTCCCATAGCACCAACATTGTTTGAATTAACTTCTCCAATACCATAAACTTGCATAGGAACCAAAAGAAGCTGGTCTCTGCCACCTTCTTAGATCTATCCAAGGCATAGGTTCATAGGTTCATAGGTTCATACTAGGCTATCTGCCCGAGGGCATTTACAAGCCTAGCCCATAGTTTTGTGGCTTACGCCACCCCTTTAGTATGGGGAACTATACCCATTATTTTGCTGTGCCTCTGTTGAGCAGTGACACTGAGGTAATCCCTGGGGTATATCTGCGATCTCCCATCCATTGGTCAAGATTTCTCTTGAACAAGGCCAGCGAGGTGCTCTGCCTCACATATACTGGGATTTTATTCCACAGCATAGGGAGTCTTTGGGTGATGAATCTATCCCTCCAGCATGTCCTATTAATAGCCGTGTCGAGGTTTAAGTCTCCCGCCCTTGTGGCTCTGACGGATCTAGATTTTTGAGGTGAAGCATATTCATCAAATCTGGGTTTGACATGGCCTTGTATGTTAGGCAAAGGTCACCTCTGAGCAAGCGTGCGACTGAATAGAGCTGGAGTTCTTTCAGTCGGGCAGCATAGGACAGATGTTTGAGACCCTTTATCCTTTTGGTGAGGAACTTTTGTGGCCTCTCCAGCTGCTGCAAGTGTCGGGTCAGATACATTCGAATGGGGCATTGTACTCAATCATTGGTCTGATGAGTGATGAGTATAGGGAGACTATGACCTCCCTTGATCTAGATGAGAATCCCTTCATGATAAGGTGGGCAATGTAGAAGGTCTTCCTAACTACTTTAGCTACATGGGTGTCGAATGACAGACTACTATCAACCTGGGTCCCCAGGTCCCTGATAACTTCTTCTGTACTCAGTGGATTGCCACCTATTTGGTAGCTAGGGGTAACCTTGTTTTTCCCGAAGGGTATGACTATGCATTTTTGGCATTTAACTTTAGGCCATGGCTCTGGCACCAGTTATCCATTTCTGTGAGACCCTTCTGAAGGATATCTGTGTCAGATGTGTTTTCTACTATGGCACCCAGTTTGCAGTCATCTGCAAACTTTGTCAGCCATAACCCTCCTGTGTTTGCTTGTACTTGGAAAAGTAGATGCCAAACAAGAGTGGGCCCAGGACTGAGCCCTGTGGTACACCACTTGTGACAGGCTTTGAGTCTGACATGGCGCCAGCAACTCTGACCCTGTGGGTTCTGTCACTCAGCCAGTTTGCAACCCATCTTGTGATGTATGGGTTAACATTTAAGCTGATGAGTTTTTCAATGATACCCGAGTGGGGTATTGTATCAAAGGCCTTCGCCAGATCGAGGTAGGCTGTATGGACTGCCTTTCCCTCATCAATGGCTTTGGTGACTGTTTGAAAAAGTCAACCAAGTTTAGAAGGCATGATCTGCCTTTGACAAAGCCAAACTGGGATGGATCCAAAGTCTGCAAATTCCCTATGTCTTTATTTATGAGGTCCATTATGATCCTCTCCATGGCTTTGCAGATAAGGCTTGTCAAGCTAATGGGCGGTAATTTCCAGGGTCGGTGGAGGCACCGCCTTTGTGAAGTGGGACCACAGTTGCAGTGCGCCACTCCTGGAGTGCGTATCCAGAGGTAAGACTATGATTAAACAGCTGTCCTAGCTGTGGGTTTAATTCCTCGTTGAGTTCGTGGAGCACACAGCCGGGGACACCATCAGGTCCCATGGATGCTGTGTTTTTGCTTTGGAGAGAGCAGTTCTCACTTGGGCGTTGGAGATGTTTGGGGGCTGCAATCGCTGGTATAGATATCTCTCCTTTTGGGGAGGGGAGAAGTTTGCACTGAACCTGTCAGCCAGTATGTTGGCAATGTCTGTAGGATCAGTAATCTTCACATCATTTTGAACTAGTTCTGAGCATATCTGGGAGTTTCCTCCCAGGTTTCTAACATAGCTAAAGAAGGCCTTATGATTGTCTTTTGAGTCTTTAGCTATTTTTCTCTCAAAATTTGCTTTGGATGATTTTATGAGAGCTCTTAGTTTTTACTTATAGTGATCAAGGGTGCCTTACCTTTTAAGGATTTTGCTCTATCTTGTAGTAGCTTCCTCCTTTTGTTGTAGAGTTTGTTTATGGCTGGGGTCCACCAGAGTGGACGCTTGCCTTTGGTACAAAGAGTCTTTGTTTTGCTTGGGATTGCCTTATCCATGCAGTCCTGCAGGTGCTGGTAGAAGGCATTTGTAAGTGATTCAGCGGCTTGAGTACTGTTTTCCGTCGGCTCGGGGGCCTTAAAGGAGACCACACTAGTCTTTAGAAGTGTGAAGTCGGCTTTGAGAAGTTCTTTACTGTGGTCTTTTTATTTCAGGTGGGGTGGGATGAGGACCTCCAGCGAGATTAGTTTGTGATCTGATCTCACCAGTGAGGGGTATACTTCGGTGTTGAACATTGTGCTCCCATGTTCGTGATGATGAGATCAAGTATGTTTTCTCCTCTTGTGGGGATGGTGACTAGTTGTTCCATGGCATTTGAGTTTATGAATTCCAGGAACTTTTGGGCTAGGGTGTTTGGGCTTGAGTAGTGTTCCCAGTCTATATTAGGGTAATTGAAGTCACCTAGTATGATGGTGTTTGGTGATACATTTATCCTCTAGTGTTTTCAGGAAGGCCATGTGAGGTTCCTGAGTTTGTGAGGGTGGCCTGTAACATGCTACAATTTGCAGAGCAGTCTTGCCTATGGTTAATTGCACCTGGATGGTCTCCGATGCATCGTGCATTGCCACCAGTCTTGAGGTGTGGGTGTCTTTGATGAATATGGATACCCCCTCCTTTCTTGGTATTGTCCGGATTTTGGGGCGGAACGCATGATAAGAGGTAAAACCTGATAGTGCTGGGGTGCTCTCAGGAGCCTTGAACCAGGTTTCTGTCACTGCACAGACATCGATGTTCTCCATACTGAGAAGGGCCTCGAGTGCGTGCATTTTGAGATTTAGACTTCTGGCATTGAGCAGCATTACCCTTAGTTTTTTTTCCTTTTTGTGTTCTAGGGTGGTAGGTTTAGAATTTGAGCCTTGCCTAAAAAGGCACTATGGGGTGGCAAGAGCCTTTGCCAATATCCGGAATCCCAGGGTGACAGGTGCAAGCCGTCCCTTGAAGCAGCATGGCTTGTCCAGCATGTCATCCCAGGCAGACAGACATTGGATCCCCTTTGAATGACACCAGAGTTTAAGCCAATTGTTAAAGCTGATCATCTTATCTCTGTATTGTGGCATCATTCTTGGTGAAGGTAGGATACTGCTCAAGGTCAGGGTCATACCTGCCTGGGCTACATAATCAGAGAGCTCCTCAATGTCTCTTTTCATGTAGTCCAAGGAGGTCCGTCTCAGGTCGTTTACACCAGCGTGGACAATGACTGAGTCATATTTGTACCTGCTGTTGAGAGACCTGAGTGCTTGCGTTATGTGGCAGATTCTAGCGCCCGACAGGCAGCTTACTGTGACCTTCTCCTTACTCAGTCTGGTGAGCGGGACATCAGTGTGTCTGACTATGGAGTCACCAATGACTAGTGTGTCTGGCATTGTGTTTGGCCTTAAGGGCTGTGACTGTTTGACACTCTGACTGTGAGGTCTATGTGTTGCAGGTGTTGTGTTCTGAGGTGGTGGTTGTTTGGGTGTCTGCTTTGGTGGCCTCTGCTGTTTTGGTAGATTTTTGATCAGAGCCGCCGAGTATGTCTTTGTGTGTTTATGTGTATGATTTGAGGTTGTGATGGTACTATGTGAGACTGGGTCTATAGTGTGTGTGGTAACCTTCTCCTCCTGACTGGTCTTGCCAGTCCTATGTTGAGAGAGCTCAGCCTCCAGTTTGGCCGTATAGTTGCATCTCGCATGTATTTGTGTTTTGTGGGAGGAGCAGAGGGTTGTCTGTGTACATGAGGCAATTGTAACATTGCCTCAATATTCCCAGGTTCACCAGCTGAGCAGGAGAGGACACTAGCAACTGATCCCTCGACATGCTAGAAGGACTAGACAAAAAACTTTAAAAGAGATTCGGGGGCGTGAGTGACCGAGAAATGGGGTTTTGCCTTTTGGGGTGCTATGTATAAGAGTGCCGTATCAAGGTAATAAGTACTGTAGGAGCAAGTGCTAGGTTTAACAGATAGAGAAAAGTCTACTTGGAGTCAAGTAGAGATGATCTTTTAGGTATTAGAGAAAGTGCTAGTAACAGGGATGCTTAAAGGTAAGATTGAAAAGAATGCACTCTGCAGTGTGCACTAGAGAAGTTAGATATGAAAGTAGGTAACTTGAGTTTTACCTGTTTAAAAAGTTAAGGTTTAGTGGAGAGTTACTATTTTTAAAACAGCAAGATGGACTGAAAGGGGTGGTTACTTTTGTATTTTGGTACTATGAAATACTGTAGGATGGCCAATAAATTTAAATAATTGAAGGGGTGGGATTTCAAAAGTGATGGTTTTGTGATTACTCACATAAGCCAGTGAAAGTAGAGAGAAATGAGATATATGGTCAGATTAACATAAGAGGCGGGCAACTAGAAAGACAGTGGTATTTAACAAGACAACTTAAATGGGTGGGAGGGTGGGAAAATTCTGCCTGACTCAGAACAGAGAGCTGTGGTCTCTTTTGAAGTTTTAATATGCTGTTAAACAGAATGCAAGCAAAACACAAGGTAAAGAAAACAAACTACAGTATTCAAAATATAGAAAGGCAATACAGAAATACAAAAATAACAGCAAACTAACCTTTCCTTCACAGCAAAGTGTAGCAGAGTCTGGATGAGCCTTTCTGGTAAAGCTCTGAAATGTTTTAGTTTACTCCTTAAATAGAAATTTTAGTTCCTAGCTCCACCCCCCCTGTTAACAAGTGATTAACCTTAAGTGACCTTTTCTGTCTTATGAATGAGTCCTTAATTAATCAGTTCTTATTTCTGCCTGACTCAGAACATAGAGAGCTGTGGTCTCTTTTGAAGTTTTAATATGCTGTTAAACAGAATGCAAGCAAAACACAAGGTAAAGAAAACAAACTACAGTATTCAAAATATAGAAAGGCAATACAGAAATACAAAAAATAACAGCAAACTAACCTTTCCTTCACAGCAAAGTGTAGCAGAGTCTGGATGAGCCTTTCTGGTACAGTTTCCCATAGCAAACTCCTCACCTGCCTAGCAGAACTCAACCTCGATGACTCCACCCTAAAATGGTTTTACAGTTACCTAAACAACCGGTCACAATCTGTCAAATGGGGCAACTTCCTATCTCCCCCACTCCCTGTCACATGTGGTGTCCCACAAGGTTCAATCCTTGGTTCCCTTCTCTTCAACATATTTACAAATAATCTCCACCTAGCTACCACCAAAGCCAACATCGTCCAGTATGCGGATGACACTACTCTAATCTGCTCAACACCAAACATCCAATTACTACAAAGTAAAGCCCAGGAATCCTTCACTGAGGTAGAGAACTGGCTAAACAACTACCAACTAATACTAAACCCCCAAAAAACACAGCTAATACTATTCCACCCAATCAATCACTCCTCCGTCACCTTTACCATCATGTCAACCAATGGCACCCTCACTACCCCAGTAACTGAGGCCAAACTCTTAGGCATCACTATTGATCGACAACATAAATTCAACAAGCACGTATCCCAAACTATCTCTAAAGTCCACAAAAAACTTGGTTGCCTATATCATTGCATACTATTCCTAACCCTCGAAACTAGAACAATAGCCAGAACTTATCTCTTATCAACACTACTATACGCCTCACCAACATTAACAAAACTAACCTGAACAAACTCTCCACATGCTACAATAAAATAGCTAGGTTTGCTGCCAATAATAGATCACATTCCCACCACTGTTAATCCCTAATTAAACTGCACTGGTTAGAATTTCCAAACCTCCTACGCTACCACCAACTGATCATAGCCCATCAAATTCTTTTTCATCCGGGGAAGAGCCCTGCCCTAGCTGACATACTATACTTTCACAACCCCAAAGGGGAACTACGTTCATGTAACAAAAACCTGACTGAAATCAACCCATGCAATACAGCGCTGGGGAGGCCCTATTCTCTTATGATGTTGCTAAGGTATGGAAACCCTCCCACCTGAACTCAGGCTACAAATTCACACAAGCACCTTCAAGGGCCTTCTTAAGTCACACCTCTATGCTACCCTCTCTGCAACTGCAAAGACCCCCCCTTGAAGACCCACTACTCCATATGTGACCCGCTGTATGCCTCCATTGCATACACTATATTCTCACCTGATATACTCACCTGATATGCACCTTTTTTGTAAATACCGCAAATAAGGGTTCTACTCCTGAGTATCTTATTGTTTTACAAAATTGTTCTTGTACTTCTTTGTTTCTCTTACTTTGTATGCCAGTTTTTTATTGTTATCTAAACCATGTATGTACTCTAACTTCCTTGGAGCTTTTCTCCCCAGGACTCCGCTGAAAATGGACACTTTGTGTCCAGTTGTATTTATCCTGGTAAAATAATGCTAAAATACATAAATAAAATAAATAAATACATTTCTTTAGTCCAAATCCTTTTTATTTTTTGATATGGAACAGAGACAATCTATTCCAAAAATGTATCCTTTACAAGGTACAGAGGATCTTTCAGTCCCTAGAAAGCATACATAAACCTTTACATTTTTGTTCATAGACGTAATAACACATGAATAAAAATGTCCAGGGGTACACATGGCCTGGACTTAACTGGCACAACAAAGTACATTTTTATGTTTTTTTTTTCTCTAGTATCCCTACACTTATCCTTTTGTAAAGGTTCACCACCCTCCTTTAAAATAACTTTTTTTGTTGTGAATCTTTACAGCATAATATGTCTTGCAGTTTATTCCATAACCATAGGAAGTGGCAGCAGCAGGTAAAGGGAGTTTGTGAAATGCAACAAACTCAAAGGACATCAGCAGAAACATTAACTAACTACATACTGGAATTAACATATTCTGAACAACAGCCTTATTAGATAATCTGATCCATGCTTATGCTACAGCAACTTTTTGCCGACTTATAAACAGCTCTGAGACATAGCAGCTAAGAAGTTAACATTCAAGAGAATTCACAATGAAGTATATCAGCCAACAAATGTATCACTGAGAATCTCACAGTGGCTACGCAGTGTGTTACTGCACCGGAATCATATTATGTGCAGATTGGTAGCAATTCACAGAACCAAACAGTACAAAAGCACATCAAGCAAATTGGCATAGGAATCCAAGCATGCAAACAATATAATGACCTGCAAATAAATAGGTGCACTCTAATAAGTGTATAATGGAGTCAGGGATGTTCAAGCAAGTCACAGTTTGTCATCATCAGAAGCAAAGTCATACAAGTACTTGCATTTGAATATAACAGCAAAAACAGGCTGACAATAATGGAACTGCAACTAATGAACATGTCATGAGCAGCAGCAGCAGCCAGCACTTGACCATTAGCGATGCTAGCTTCCAGCATGAAGCAAGATGTGATAGCAAGCAGCATGAGTGGAAATGTTACAGGCAGGGGATAACATACCACTAGCACAAGGACCAAGAGCTGATGGACTGGTTCTGAGTGAATAGACATATGCAGTTACTGGCAGATATGTACAGCCCAGGAAACTGGGCTGGAAGAATGTGTGAACTTTGAATATCAGTGCATACCAAGGTATACAGTTCTTACTATTCAAACAAACCTGGTTGAAGGCTCCAGAGAGCACCCCAGCACTACCAGGCTACAACTCATACCATATATTTCGGCCACAGAACCCAGACCAAAATACAAAAGGCGGGGGGGAGTATCCATATTCATCAAGGATACCCACACCTCCAGGTTAGTGGCACAGCTTGATGCTTCAGAGATTATCCACGTGCAACTAACAATGGCTAAAACTGCAATTCAAATTGTAGCTTGCTACAGATCACCCACCATGTCCCAGGACCCCCATTCCGCATTTCTGGAAACACTGGGTAACATAAAGGTCCTACCAAACACCCTAATATTGGGTGATTTCAACTACCCAAACATTAACTGGGAGAACTACTCAAGTACTAACTCCCTTTCCCAACATTTCCTAGAATTTATAAACTCAAATGCCCTGGAACAACTGGTCAACACTCCCACCAGAGGTGGCAACATATTGGACCTGGTCATCACCAACATGGGCGACCGGTGTTCCACACCGGAGATCAACCCCTCGCTGGTTAGATCTGACCATAAACAAATCACTTTGGATATCCACATTCCACCCCCACCCCCAGACAAGGAATCTACCGTGAAAAACTTTTCAAAAGCAAATGGAGGTGGAAAGTTTCAAAGCCCCCATGCTAAAGGATAACTTTACTTTAAATTTAGTAATAAGGTAAATCCTTTACTAATGCATTCTACAGGCACCTACAAGAATGCATGGATTGTGCTATCCCAAGCAAAACCAAGACTCACTCCTCCAAGTAAAGGAAACCAGTTTGGTGGACCCCTGCCATAAACAAGCTATACAACAGAAGGAGGAAACCAGTACAGAAAAGAGTAAAATCCAAAGAAGGGAAGACATCCCTGATCAGTATCAGCAAGAAACTACGATCCCTCATAAAATTGTCCAAGGCGAGCTTTGAAAGGAAACTTGCCAAGGACTCCAAAGATAACCACAATGCATTCTATAGCTAAGAATCTAAGTGGCAATGCTCAGATCTGCTCGGAGTTAGTGCATAATGGCGCAAAATACACTAAACCAACTGATATTGCCAACATCCTGGCAGACAGGTTCAGTGCAAACTTCACCCCCTCTTACCCCCAAAAGGGCCCATAACCATACCAGAAGAATGTAGAGCCCCTGAAATCACAGATACTCAGGTTAAAATAGCCCTCTCCAAAGCCAAAAACACACCATCAATGGGACCGGACAGTGTCCCAGGCTGCATCTTACACGAGCTCAAAGACGAACTAACCCCTCACCTAAACACACTGTTGAAACTCAGCCTCTCCACAGGCTACGTACCCATAGAGTAGTACACAGCATTGGTTATTCCACTCCACAAAGGTGGAGCCACAACAGACCCCAGGAACTATCACCTTATAAGCCTGACTAGCTTGTTCTGCAAGGCTATGGAGTGCATCATGGAACTCATTAACAGAGACATTGGGAACCTCCAAACACTGGACCCTACCCAGTTCGGCTTTGTTAAGGGCAGATCACGCCTCCTAAACCTGGTGGACTTTTTTGAGACAGTTACCAAGGCTATAGATGAGGGAAAGGTGGTACACACAGCCTACCTAGACCTCGCAAAGGCCTTCAACACCATTCCCCATTCTGGTATTATAGACAAGCTCACCAGCCTGAACATAAACCCCTATGTCACAAGATGGGTTGCCAATTGGCTCATGGACAGAACCCACATGGTGAGAGTTGCAGGAGCCAGGTCTGACCCTAAACCGGTTACAAGTGGCGTTCCCCAGGGCTCAGTCCTAGGACCCCTCCTGTTCGCCATATACTTCTCAGAGGTACAGATAACCACAGGAGGACTATGGCTGACCAAGTTCGCAGATGACTGCAAACTTTTAGTTATGTACTCACCATAACTTCAGATGTTTGGGATCCATCTCGCCTACATTCTGAGTGATGGGTTCGGAGCCGATCCCTCGGCTCCGACTCAGCACGCTTATGCCAAAGAGCGAAGTCTCTTATTGGCTGAGCTTACTATATCCCAGGATGCACCACTACCAGTCCCCCAGATCTAGTTTGTCTGCATACATACACAGACACACACGCTGCTTATATAACATCGTCAGATGAAACAAGATAAAAAACAGTAGAACTCAAAACCGTTCAATCTCTTCTGATCTCCAAGGCAGGGGGAAGGAGGGTGGGTATTAGGAATGTAGGCAAGATGGATCCCAAACATCTGAAGTTATGGTGAGTACATAACTAAAAGATGTTATGTGATCCTATCTCGCCTACATTCTGACTGATGGGACAGCGTCCCTAGCACCTGAATCCTGGGTGGCTCACTGGAAAACACTCCTGAGTACCGTGGAACCAAATGATGCTCGCCCTTTAGATGCCACATCCAATTTATAGTGGGAAATGAAAGTGTGCGGGTTGGACCAAGTAGTCGCAGCACAAATCTCAGAGATAGCGAGCTTGGAATGAAAAGCAATAGAAGTAGCCATAGCTCTGGTAGAGTGAGCTTTGATAGATGTTGTAAGTTGCTTATTTGAAGAGGAATAAGCCTGAGTTATGCAATCTCTAATCCATTTGGAGATAGTAGCTTTCGTGATGGTTTTACCCAATTTATTATCTGAAAAGGACACAAACAACTGGTCTGTTTTTCGAATTTGTTGAGTCCTGTCTAGATAGAAGCGCAATTGCCTGTGAACATCCAATTTATGGAAGGTGTATTCTGCTTCATTTGAGAATTTTGGAAAGAAAACTGGTAGCTCTAGAGATTGTTGGAGACAGAGATTAGAACAAACCTTTGGAACAAAAGATGGATTAGGCCTAAGTGATACTCTATCCTTGTGAAAAATCAAGTACGGTGGTTTGATAGATAGGGCTTGAAGCTCTGAAACTCTTCTTGCCGAGGTAATTGCAACTAAGAAGGCAGTTTTCCAAGACAGATATTTTAACTCACATGTAGCAGCCGGTTCGAAAGGGGAAGATGTTAAGGCACGAAGTACCAAATCAAGATCCCACGGGGGCGCAGGATGAAAAACTGGGGGTCTTAACAGCACAGCACCTTTAATGAAAGTTTTACATAATCTGCTGCTCATCAACGGTGGATCCATGGATTCGTGAAATTTGGAGATAGCTGCTAGTTGGACTTTAATAGTAGAGACTGAAGATCCTTGAGTAAACAAGGATGTTAAAAATTTCAAGACCTCTGGTATCGGGGCAGTGATAGGGTCTAAGCCGCTGAGTTGAGCCCAGATAGCAAACCTCTTCCACTTACTGAGGTACAATTTCTTAGTGGTGGGTTTGTGGGCCGAAGATAAAATGTGAATAACTTCCGGGTCTAAGTTGTGATTTCTGACTAAAGTCGGAAGTGGAGGAGCCAAGCTGTTAATTTCAAAGTGTGAAGGGACTGGTGTTGTCATCCCGACTGATGAATCAGCAGATCCGGAGTTAGATCCAAAAACCAAGGACCGTCCAGAGCATGCTTCTTTAGGTAGGGGAACCATACCTGACGAGGCCAGTGCGGAGCAATTAGTATCATTGTGGACCCCAATTGGGAAGCTTTCTGGATGACTTTGGGGAGGAGTGGAACCGGAGGAAAGGCATAAAGTAGTCCTGTTGGCCAAGGTTGGGCTAGAGCATCCGTAGCTGCCTCCCCCTGACGCGGAGTCAAGGAAAAGAACCTTTTGCACTTTGTGTTTTGTGGTGTTGCAAACAGGTCGCAGCACGGAGTCCCCCATCTTCTGAAAACCTGAGCTGCTACTGTTTCGTTCAGGGACCACTCGTGAGGAGAGAGAATCGTCCTGCTTAATCTGTCTGCCAAAATATTGGATTTCCCTGGAATGTGGGTCGCTACCAAGAAACGGTTGGTAGCTACAGCCCATTCCCACACCCTCATGGCCTCTCTGCAAAGGGGTAAGATCTGGTCCCTCCTTGTTTGTTTAGATACCAGACCACCGACATGTTGTCTGTGTGGATGGCGATAATGCCTTGAGGGAGAAACTTGTGGAGGGCCTGTAGGGACAGAAGTACAGCCCTCATTTCCAATACATTGATATGGAGAAAGGTTTCGTCTGGAAGCCAAGAACCCTGAACTAACCTGCCCAGACAATGCCCCCCCCACCCTGTCTGGGAGGCATCCATTGTCAGGGTGGCCACCGGAGGGGGGATAACAAAAGGTCTTCCCTGATTCAGATTGGATGACTGAAGCCACCAGCGGAGGTCCCATTTGCACGTTTCTGTAATCAGTATGAGATGATTGAGGGGGAGATTCTGAAAAGACCATTGTGTCGATAACAGCCACTGAAGAATCCTCATGTGCAATCTTGCCAGTGGAACTAGGAGAACCATGGCAGACATCGAACCTAAAAGTTGCAGGACCATCCTGGCTGAGGCTTTGGATCTTGGAAGCAGGGCCTGGACTTGACCTTGTAAAGTTTGAATCCTTTCGGTAGGAAGGAAGACGCGCATCAATTTTGAGTCTATCTCTGCTCCTATGAATCTTATGCGCTGAGAGGGCAGCAAGACAGACTTTGACCAATTGAATGTAATTCCCAGGGAAGCACCCAGGGAGATGGTGGCTTTTAGGTTGTCTATTAGTAGATGCCTGGTGGTGGCAGTCAGGAGCCAGTCGTCCAGATAGGGAAACACTTGGAATCCAAGACTCCTCAGGTGAGCAGTCACTACTGCCAAACACTTGGTGAACACCCTGGGGGCTGTGGTGAGACCAAAGGGCAGTGCACAAAATTGGAAATGACTGTCTCCCAGGCTGAAGCGCAGATACCTCCTGGACGCCTGATGTATCGGTATGTGATAATAGGCGTCCTTGAGATCTATGGAGCACATCCAAACATCCTTCTCCAACAATGGGAGAATGGATTGTAAAGTGACCATTCGGAATTTGGACTTCATGACGGACTGGTTTAGTTTGCTGAGATCCAATATTGGTCTCAGGTCCCCTGTCTTTTTTGGCACTAAAAAGAACCTTGAGTAATTTCCGGATCCGATCTGGTCTGTGGGGACCGGTTGGATGACTCCTTTTTCTAGCAGCTTTGAAGCTTCTGCGGCTGCAATTTCCCTTTGACTGGGTGGTGGGTCCGGGATTTTTTGGACGGTGGGGGTGAGTGTGTGAAGGGAATGGTGTAACCTCCGGCAATAATCCGAAGCACCCATCTGTCCTGAGTGATAGGCTCCCAGGCTTTTAGGTGCTTGGCAAAATGGCACCCGACTGGCTCCGGAGCAGCACAGCCGGGCAATCCCTCATGAAGTGTGGGAGGCTGAAGAGCCACGAAAGGACTCGCGGTCTCCAGAATTGCGGGGCCCTCTGCCGCCTCTGGGACGGCGTCTCCCAGAAAAATTTCCCCATCCTCTGCCTCTGGAAGGGGAATCTTCCTGCTGTTGAGGAAAAAACTTCCGTGATTTGCGGAACCACATCTTCCCTCCTCCTTTAGCCTTGGGATAAGGCCGAAAGGGAGTGGAATAACGTGCACCTACGGCAGATAAAGTTTTTCCCTCTTGCTCACAGCGGGTAAGAGTGTCTTTTACCTTAGGTCCAAACAAAGAGGACCCATCAAAGAGAGCGTCAGCGAAGGAAGACTTGAAGGCCTCCGCGAAATGACACAAACGGAGCCAGGCTTGTCTCCGTAGAGCTACGCCTGTGCCTGCCGCTCTGCCCGCCTTCGCCGCATATGAAATGAGCCTCATGGACGAGTTAGAAATCGAGGTAAGGATAGCCAACTGAGAGCTAACCGACTGGGCTAGCTGCTCAGGTAGGTTACCTGAGAGGGAATCTGACAGCTCCTTGACCAGATCCCTCTGTAGCCTGGTAAAATGTGCCAAACAATTCAGGGACCTTAGTGTAAAGGCCGCTGAAGTCAGGGTGCGCTTCCCGTACCGGTCCATGCTCCTAGACTCCTTATTAGGAGGATGGACGGACGTTGAAGCCTCTGCCACGTCCTGTTGTGTAGCAGATGCCACCACCATGGCATCTACAGCCACGCCTTTTGTCAAGAACTCCTTCTCGGGTGGGGCAGACAAAAATTTGTTAGGGCAAGAAGGCACTGGTTCCACAGTATCTGGATGTTCCCACGCCCTCCGACAAACCAAGTCCAGGAGCTCATCGAAGGGCGGAGACACCCAGGAGGCGTAGGGCTGAGCCCCAAAGGCCTTGAGAAGCACTGACTCATCAGCAGAGGGGGGTTTGGATATCCAGCCGCCTCGTTGCTTAAGGATCTCTAAAATGTCTGCGAATGAGACATCATCCGAGGACGACTTTGGGGACCCCTCCGCATCATCAAGATCAGTGTCCGATGTAAGAGACTCAGGGGAGTCCACGTGCTTCCTCTTGCATGATCTCTTCCTTGGGGGCTCCTCTGAAGACAACTCCGAAGAACCCTCAGGAGGAGGGGAACCCCCAGTGGGGGTAACCTCAGGCCCGGGGCTCCGCTGCCTAGGGACAGGGGAACTGCCAAAGACCCAGTCTCCACGCCCAGGGAAGGTGCCGGTAAAGCCGTAGAGATGGCCGAAGAAGACTTGGCCAAGGTACTCCTCATAGCTCTGAAAGCCGGACCCCCAGAATCCTGGGAGTGTCCGGTCCCTGGAGCCATGATAGCAGACGGAAGTCCTGCAGCCGAAGCACCGAGAGGGAGGCTCGGAACCAACAGCATTGGTCCCGAAACGTCACCCCCGGGTCCGGCCGAAGAAGTCCGCGTGCCAAACTCGGACCCGAAGGCCGGGGTTGGAGTGAGGGTCGGAGCCGACCCTAGGATCTCCACCGGCTCCAACAGCACTTGCTCCGACAGAGCTGAAGCGGTCGGAGGAGGAATGGCAATGGAATGGGCTATTGGTTCCGAAGCCAATTGGGTCGGAGCCGAAACAAATTTTTGAAAGACTGGGGACTGGAACAGTCTTTGGAGCACCCTGTCTATGTCCGAATCTGACATCCTCGATGACCTAGAGGAGACTGAACGGGTTCGAGTTGGCCTCTCCAATGGCCCCAAGGGGCTAGGGGACCGGTTCTGAGGCGACTCGATAACTATCGGTGCCGAAGGAATGCACAAGCCAGTTTCCATCGGTGCAGAGGAGGACTTAGGTGCCGAGGAGGAAGTGTCTGAGCGGACAACCTTCATCGGCTCCGAGATCAGTGGAGCCGATGAAGGTGACCCGCCTCTCGATGCCCCAGCCATCGGCTCCGAAGCCAGAGGAGTCGAGACTGGAGGCATCAGGGCAGACCGTTCCGCCCTCGGCTCCGAAGTCCTTGGAGCCGAAGGAGAAGCCTGTCTATGTCTTTTGGCGGTCGGGTCCGACGGACTGGTCGGAGCCGACACCCTTTTCTTTTTAGCAGGAGAAGGAGAGGATGCTAAAGCTTCTTCAAAAGAGGGTTTTATAAGGCTTTTCAATATAAGCTTATTTTTCCTCTCTTGGAGGACCCTCGAGGAAAAAGCGTGACACACGCTGCAGGACTCCTGCAAATGTTTGGCGCCCAAACAATATACACACAGAGAGTGGTCATCCGTGATAGACATTTTAAAACTACATTTAGTGCACTTCTTAAAGCCCGAAGGCCTAGGCGCCTGAGACATTATAAGTAGAATTGAGTAACTCTCTCACAGACAAAACTCTTTGAAAAAGACTGACACTACAAGGATTAACTTGCCGTTAAGAATGACAGCCGGCAATTAAATTAAGACCACTGAAGACATACAACAGTGAATATATCTAAGGGAATCCAAGAACCCCTAAAGGTTCAAAAGGGATTGACTGACAGGGAAGGCCCTACAGAACAAGGGGGCCTGTAGCCAGAACAAACACCAATCACACACAAATTTTCCACAAAAAATTTTCAAAACACACACAACAGCACAGAGTAGCCGTTAAAACAGCTTTTGTTAAAGAATTAGCAAATTTCTGACAGAAAAAGTTAGTGAAAAGACACTACTTAGCTCAGCCAGCTCGAGACCACGTCTTTGCTAGTTAGCGGCAAACGAGATCTGGGGGACTGGTAGTGGTGCATCCTGGGATATAGTAAGCTCAGCCAATAAGAGACTTCGCTCTTTGGCATAAGCGTGCCGAGTCGGAGCCGAGGGATCGGCTCCGAACCCATCAGTCAGAATGTAGGTGAGATAGGATCACATAACATCTAGGGGCTATAACTAACTCACCGGCTGACACAGTCATCCTCCAAAAGGGTCTCACTGAGACGGATAGTTGGTGTCAAAATCATGGCCTCAAGCTAAATGCCAAAAAGTGCATAGTTATTCACTTTGGAAATAACAAAGTACCCACAAACTATCACATAGGTGGTAGTCCCCTAAATAAGGAAAACATAATAAGGGATCTGGGGACCCAAGTAGATAGTAATCTCTCCTTTGATAATCATATTGCCAAAGTGGTTAGAAAATCCTTCTATGTGGCCCACCTAATCACAAAAGGGTTTGCATCCAGATCAAAAGAGGTCATTGTGCCCCTCTACTCATCACTCATCAGACCCATCATAGAGTACAACGCCCCATTTGGAATGTACCTTACAAGACACCTGCAACAGCTGGAAAGACCAGAGAAGTACCTCACCAAGAGGATCACTGGCCTCAAACAGATGCCCTATGCAGCACGACTGAAGAATCTCCAGCTGTACTCGGTTGCATACCGCCTGCTCAGAAGTGATCTCTGTCTGACATACAAGGCCATGTCCAGTCCAAAATTGATGGACATGCTCCACCTAAAGAAAACCTTATCCCCTCGAGCCACACGCTCTAGGGATCTAAACCTCACCACAACAATAAATAGGATGTGCTGGAGGGATAGATTCCTATCCCAGAGACTTCCCATGCTTTGGAACAAGATTCCAATCTACATTAGGCAGAGCTCCTCACTAGCACTCTTCAAGAGAAACCTTGACGAGTGGATGGGAAACAGAAAGTTTACCCCAGGGATCACTTCAGTGGCTCTGCTGGACAGAGGCACAGAGAACTAATCTAAGGGGGTGGCGAAAGCCAACACATTCTGGCTAGGCTTATAAATGCCGTCGGGCAGATAGCCTAGTACTTACCTATGAACCTATGAACAAAGACATTTCAGAGATGAATGGGAGGCACCCTGGATATCTGCAGAATAACTGAGATATTTTTCAGTAAATTTACATGTGGATGAGCATATCAGTTTCCCTAACATTGCAGAGAACAGTGGCCATCATTGTAAAGTACAGAGATGAATCCCTAACTATGGCCAAGGTGACCTAGCTTTGATTAGCAGTTTGGGTAGTTGTGGCATTGGCAGGGAGGGATGGGCGAGTCCATCCTGGGGGGAAGGGCATTCAATGGCACCCTGAGGGGAGATGCAGTCCAAAAGAGAGGAGTAGTTCTCATTTGCTGCATTGATGGATGCAGGGAAGATAGGCAGAAAAAACAGATAAGTTGTAATAAAAAAAAAAAAAGCCTCTAGCTGACAGTTAACAGCTGAGACCCCAAAGGATACCCTTAAAAGCCATGCAGGCACCAGCCCTATGTTGGAGCTAGTCTAAGAGTGATGAGAGAGGCTGGAATAAAAATGCTGTAGGATGAAAAAAAAAGGGGGGGGGGTAAACATTGCAGGGGATAGCCATCTCCATTGTGTGGATTCTATTACATGTGGAACCTCCCCAAAGTGCAGAAAAGCTATAGATTGCATGAATGCAGAAATAAAGGCCCTACCATATTTCCACAGGCAATGCTACATTGCTAGGAAGGGCTAAAATTCCATTAACTGTCACAAAGCATTCTGTCAGTTCCAATGATTCCTACATAAAGCATACTAGTCAACTCTATTGCTACTTCCTGCACAATAATATTGCAGACACAGGCCCCACATAATTCATGGCTTCAAACAGGATGTACCCAACTCTAACCTTCCCATACATGATACCTACTGGACACCTAGTTAATAACATATAGAGCACGCCTGAACTGCAGTATAGTAGTACCAATTTACAGACTCGGAATGTAATGCAGCAGGTGGTTAGCCTATTGAAAATTCAGTTCTGCTGTTAGACATGGTTGGGGGTCAATAAAGTACATCCCTGCCACTACCCAAGATATCTGTAGAATGCTGTATGGTACATGGCATGATCGTGAGGAAGCAAAGAGAGCAGTTCTCAGTCATGGGAGACTCAAGACTCATAACACCAGGCCCTATTATAACCACCACAAGTACATTCTCTAGCAATGACAATGATGACAATGATGATGGCAGACAGCAACTTATGGCCATACCACATAACCAGCAACTGCATCATGGACAGTATAATGCAGGACAGGTGAAGCTGCAATGTCTACTTCACCTTTATGAGACAGACAAGAGAAAATGGTTGTGCAGTGTCACACAGAACAAAATAATGCATGCATCATTATGTACAGGTTATGCTGGGCAGTGCATGAATGAGTTACATTCTGCATCACTCATCTCTACTTATACCACAGAGTAAGGAGCATGGTGTCTAGATGGTGTCAATACAAGTATCTAAAACCACATGAAGGGGATGGTTTACATACAGGTCAACAAAGGCATGCACAGTTGCAGTAGGAATCACTCAGAACTCCATAAGGCTGTGGGGATAATAAGGGTTGGCTAGGTACCTAATGGGGTGCCACAGGAGACAGTTGGTGTGTGACAATGCTAAAAAAGGTTGTTTGTGCAGAAATTTACCAAGTATCCCCTTGGTACATACCTACAAAGTATGTGTAGGTCAAATAGGAGGGTTGAAGGATAGGCAGTTGTATTTTTGTGGGCTGCTTTCCCACAGATAATTTTGTTATTATATACATACAAGCAAATCACTTATGCCATCTGTATATGTTGACAGAAGCTACAGTCTATCACTGTACAAAACAGTACTACATTCAGAGAAATACTAACTATACCCTACTTTACTCCCTGACTCAGATATGTATGAAGCTGGTATAGCTATAAGGTTTAACATAAGTATCTAAAAGTGTTGCTATAATGGTTAAGATCTTAACCGCACAGACCCAAGCTACAGGGTTTGATTACAACTTCAGGTTATTGGTTGGGCTTGTAATACTCTGCAGACTGATACCTACCAAATCTATGGTGTTCTGAATCTTAGCACAGTACAGTAGGACACCATGTATGTGTATCTGGGCTCTCGCCTACGGAGCTACTCCTTCTGTACTTTCAGCTGCTTATACTTCTAACTGAATTACTTTTACAGCTGCTGCAGTATTCCTTCACATTTTAGCATCTCAGATAGTCGCTGCCAGAAAAATCACTAATAAATATTCGTTTGCACTGAATATATGCTACTGAAGCCAGAGTCTGCTGATAAATCTATGAATCACTGTTTCACAGACATGCATCACTGAGATAAGGCAGAAGTATTTTCTTTTCCACTCCACCAATATGCTGTGCTAACCTGCTCATGCATGCAGGCTGTGTGTGTACGTGCACTAAGCTACACAGTGGCACTAAGGTGCACTAAATACGATTCAAAGTAACTTTTAATGTGCATCACAGCATTCATTGTGATGGCTGTCATTGCTAATACCCCATAGACATCAACCTGGTGTGCTTAGGAGTCAAAGACAGTGTCATATGTTTTACACAGCCACTTCAGGAAGCTTCTGCTGGGACCTTTGTGACTCCATTTCATAAGGCAGATGCCTTGTACAACTTGGCAGAACAGCTGACCAGGGCTACCAGCATCCCCCAACCAGCGATCAATGCAGGCACTGGTAAGAGTTGTAACTATGAACATCTCCTGGTAAGGTAAAAGCATCCCAAGCAGTATAGCAAGCATTTGCCATTTGAAATGCATTTTACAAAGATTTTTAAGCACCTTTTTGCCTTTCCCTACCTGAGAGATATCAGGATATACCAGGCTGGCAAATTGGGAATCTGTATGCATTCTCCAGGTGCTGCTGTTGGCGGCAGCTCTTATGTCAATGTGCTTTTTGTGGGGCAGGGCACCAGCTTATGTAGATGTGGGCAACAAACACCATGTCATACTTCTACATCACTTTACATAGTATCTGACATTTTCACTGCCTGTGGGCACTATCCCATGCTTCCTCTTGATTGCATAAAAAATGTTGTGGCAATGTAACTGCTGTTACTGGCTGTAAACAACATCCCAGGCTTCTGCATGAAGATCACATGTACATGTGGCACTAAAAAGTTGTACAGGTTATGGGCACCATCTCTGGCTTTGTTTTCATTGCAAATATACATGCAGCTTCACATTTACACAGATGTCTGCATGTTAATCATGCCTGTATGTCATAGCTGGTATGTTCCTTTTGTCTTTCAGCTCAAGCAACATAGGAGGAAAATAATGCTGGCTGCTCTGGGAGTCAGCAAAGGCTTTTAGCACAGAGAGGTGAGTGGGATTTCTAATGTCTTGCCTGTATTTTTTTAACACCTTCATTCAAATTATCACTTAAAACATAGGTAAACATACATTAACAGAAAAAACAAACCATTTTAATATCATCTTTCCATTTAAATACAACATACATTTTTATTTGCTACTATCCTCAGTACAATGTAGCAAAAAAATTGCTGAATTCCTGCCTTTTCTTAAACCTCACTCCTCCTCCTGAACATTATGCATGCATTGCTCCCACAATTTCCATTTACTTCTATGTAATTTGCTCCTTCCCTTTTCTAAAGATCCCTCTTCTACTTCTTTTACTGCTTTTATAATATTAAATACCTAAAACACATTTGGTGCAGACTTTAATTTCCACTTTCTAGCAATTTCTTTTTGGCAGCCAACATAACTAAAATTAATAGGGCCTTACCATGTCTAGGCAATTTGGATCCAGTATCCCAGGTCAAAAAATGTCCTTACAGCTATTTGTTCACCCAATATTTCTGAGAGTGTACTCTACAATGAATTTTTAAAATCTGCCAGCTTATTGCATTCACATAACATATGTCCCCCACTTACCTCATTCTTCTCCATCATACCTCCAAAATTGGTTATCTACCAGAGGAAAAAAAATCTTTGAAGTCTGCTTTGGGGTATAAAAATACCTATGCAAACACTTCCAAGCAAAGATCCTAAACTTCTGGACTTGGATGCATACTTGGGAACTATACATACAGCTGCCCATTGTTTTCTTGTAATTTGCTTTTCTAGTCTATCTTCCCAATCTTTCCTAACCTTTTGTGATTGATTCTTATGGATGTTCATCGTGTTACACTGCTGCAGTCATCACACTTGGGTTATCCTGCCGTCAGGCGGTCCCGTAGTCGGCCAGAGTTCCAAAGTCTTGGTCCGGCGTCGGTTGCTGTTGCTTCTTCCCTGACGTCAGTGCGCCAGGGGTATAAAAGATGCATCCAACGCCATTTTCTTCAGTCTTTCTTGCCGCGTGGTGCCCAAAGCAAAAGCAGTTCGCAAGTGCCGGTTGGCTGACTCCTGAGATTTTCGAAGTCGAATTTCAGATCCGAAGTCTTCAATAAAGCTAAGTACCTCATTGGGGAAACTTTTTTCTTGCCTCAGACCGATGTCAGAAAAAGTTAATAATTGTATTTCTTATGGGAAGCAAATACCTCATAAGGACTTCCACTCTTACTGTATTCCATGCCTAGGCCCTGATCACGACGTCACTAGTTGTTGGTTTTGTGCTAGATTTAACAAACGCACTATAAAATGACGTTTTGATTTTGCTTTGCACTACTTTGGCTGCAGATTTAATTATACTATGCCGTCGGATCAACCGACGACCGCAATTATGAAAAAACGCAAAGACAAGGATAAGGACCGACATCCGTGGTCCAAAACTGATGACGAAGCCTCTTCTAGGCCAATCGCCGGTTCGCTTTCACAGCCCCTGACACCCACTACCTCAGAGCCACAGGCCGCCTCCGACTCCCATGTGGAGACAACTAGGCCTCTGGAAACTCAAGGTATTGGGCCTATGGAAACTAACCCCTCAGATGGGTCCAGAGCCACTGAGCAGGCATCGGCTTCTGAGGGTGTCTTCAGACCTTCACAGCTTACCATTAAAGAAACAGCCAAGACAAAAACACCATTAAAGACAAAGAAGCAAGTACAGCATTCTCCTGGACAGTCCTCCATGCCTAAGAAACAGATGCTTAAAATGGCCGAAGACCTCATTACACTAATCAGGGGTTCCCATCCCCCTCCCGAGAAAAAGGCCTAGGCAGGATACAGACTATGATTCCTCTGATCTGGTTTCTATTTCCTCTGATTCCTCTTCAGACCAGGGATACTCTCTACCCCCCTATGAGGACTCTGATACTGAAGAATCCATCCCTTCAGGCTCTCCTCTTGAGGATTATTCTTTTGGGGAAACCTTACATACCATGAGGGAGCATTTCCATTGGGAAAGTCAGGAGTATTCAGAATCCAAGAAAAGGCTCAGGGACTTCCTTTTATTGCCTCAGCACAGGCCCCTGGCTATCCCACCTGTGTTAGATATTGTGGATGATGTGTTCTCTGAATCCAGTTTATCTCCTGATTCTTTACCCCCTGCACCAGCCAAGTCAGATAGGTATTACAGAGTCCCTGACTCTCATAAGTTTCTTTATAAAAACCCTTCTGCTGATCCAGAAACTATTTCCCAGGGTCCCAAAGGGGTTAAGGCTTCCATTGCAAAAAATCCAGTCCCCTCTGACAGAGATTCAGAGCATTGGATAGATGGGGGAAGAAAGTTTACACCTCTGCAACTTTAGCAGTAAGGGCTTTAAATTGCCAGTTTCACATGCTTAAGTACCAACAATATTTAATGGCTCAGTTAAAACAGAAAATGCTTGCAAGCTCAGAAGCCCCTGACTATAAGGAAATGCAGGATTTATTGCATGCAGTTGAACAGGTGGGAAAACATACTCTGCAATGTGGTTTTGATTCTTTAGAGGCCTCTTGTAGAGCCGCAGTTACAGGTTCTGTGATTCGAAGACATGCTTGGTTAAAAGAACAGAGTTTACCTGATCATGTTAAGGCAAAATTATTGGATGCTCCTTTACAGCATGATACCTTGTTTGGTGTTAAGGCAGAAGAGGTGTTAAAGAAAATGGAGGATAAAGCTAAATCTATGCAAACAGTCAAAGATTTCTTACAGGTACAGCCACCTCGATTTAGCAGAAATTGGCCTACAAAGAATTGGTCCTTTCCAGTGTCAGACAGGCCACAGAGAGGCAGATACAGACACCAAAGAGGCAGATCTCAACCCCAAGGCTCTAACAGACAACGACAGTGGGGCACCTCAACCCCAAAAGGAGGTGAGGACAAGTCTCAACCTTACAGGAAACAATCCCAATGACTTCCCCCTGTGTATGCCAAGCACTTCCCTTTTGGCAGCCACTTTAGGGGGAAAAATTGGAAAACAATCACCCAAGACAAATGGGTTCTGAATATTGTGTCTCATGGTTACAGATTCCACTTTCACACTTTACCAAGGCTAAAAGGAATGCCAAATGTGCCACAAAATCAATGGGCAGAGGCGCAAAAACAAATTTCAGCCCTCATGGACATGAGAGATATTCAAAAAGTACCACAGCAAGAACAAGGACAAGGATTTTACTCAAGACTAACTATTCCCCAGAAAGGACAAAGCCTGGAGACCCATTCTAGACATTTCAACTCTAAATACTTACCTGGATGTTCCGAAATTTAAAATGCTGACACTACAGCAACTTCTTCCCATGCTGGGCAAGAAGGCTTGGCTTGTTACTCTGGACCTCAAAGAGGCATACCTGCATGTCCCTATCAGACAAAATTGCAGACGATACCTCAGATTCAAAGCTGGTACAATGCACTACCAATTTTCTGCACTGCCCTTTGGCTTATCTACTGTGCCCAGGGTCTTTACAAAGTGCCTGGCACCAGTATTGCATTTTGCAGACAAAAAGGAATTCAAATATATCCATACCTGGATGACTGCCTCATTCAAGCAGAGACAAAAGACATTCTTCTAAAGCATCTGGCATTTGTAAGAAGGTTGCTAATTTCTCTGGGGTACACAGTAAACGAAAAGAAGTCAAAACTAGTGCCCTCATAGCAGATAACATTCCTGGGTGCCAGCTTAAATACACCGGCCCAGATGGCTTACCTCACGCCAGACAAACAAGGACAACTGACTCAATATTTTCAATTACTAGCAAAGAAGTCCCATCTCCCTGCAAGAAAGATTCTGCAGGCCCTGGGATTCATGGCATCCTGCATACTACTAATTCCATATGCCAGACTGCATATGAGGAAATTACAATGGTACCTAAAAAGTGTTTGGACTCAACACTCTCACAGTTTAGAAGCAGTAATTCCAATAATTCCCTGCCTGCAACAGGAGTTTCGATGGTGGGCACAGACATGTCACCTCAACAAGGGTCAGCCTTTCACTCTACCCACAGCCAGGCAGACTCTAACAACAGATGCTTTGGATTATGCCTGGGGAGCACACATGGCAGGAAAATGTATTCAGGGCAAGTGGACCACAGACCAAATGCATCTTCACATCAATCAAAAAGAGATGTTGGCTGTTCAAAATGCCCTAACAGCTTTCAAGGACCTTCTGCATCCAGGACAATTACTATTAAGGACAGACAACACCACAGTAATGTGGTACATAAACAAGCAAGGGGGCACTCATTCTTATCCCCTGTGCAGGCAAGCCATGACCTTGTGGAACACAGCTCTAACTTATCAAGTTCATCTGCAAGCACAATTCCTGCCAGGAAGGAAAAATACTCTGGCAGACGATCTAAGCAGAAATATCATGGACCCTCACGAATGGAAATTGAATCCACAAGTCTTCAGCATGGTAACACAAAAATGGGGATGCCCAGACATAGATCTTTTTGCCTCCCCACTGAATTGCCGACTACAAAAATTCTGCACAAGGACTTAGCACACACAAGCATGGAAAGTGGATGCTCTCTCATTCAGCTGGAAAAACCTAAAAGTTTATGTCTTCCCACCACTACCTCTCCTTTCAAAGGTACTCTTAAAAGCCAGACAAGAAAAACCACAGATGATCCTGATTGCTCCAGACTGGCCATGCCAGCAATGGTACCCAATCTTAAAGAACTTAGCTCAAGGCCCACCATGGATTCTGCCTCAATCGTCACACCTTCTGACTCAACAAAACAATCAGATCCTGCATGGTCAGCTCAAAACACTAAACCTGGCTGCATGGCAGATCCATTAGTCAGACAGGCAACAACTCTCTCTAAAGCTGTTATGGATGTCATTTTGGAGGCCAGGAGGCCTAGCACCAGGAAATCTTACTCAGAAAAATGGAAGAGATTCTGCGCCTGGAACCAGACTCAAAGCCTTGAACCTCTTGTCCCAAACATACCTCAGATTTTACAATACTTAACTGAGATGCTGGACAAAGGCCTATCCTTCTCATCAATTAAGATCCACACCTCTGCCATTTCAGCACATTACAACACGGATCCTCCTTTATTCTCTCATCCCTTACTAAAGCAGTACCTCAGAGGGGCAAAAAACATAAGACAGCCCCAGAGGGCACCAACACCAACTTGGGACCTCAATTTTGTTTTGGAAAAACTGACCCTGCCACCTTTTGAGCCAGCCAATACAGCCAAACTAAAATTTTTATCATGGAAAACAGCTCTGATCCTGGCAGTAACTTCAGCACAAATGGTCTCAGAGCTACAGGCATTAATGGCAGTGAAACCTTTTATAATTTTTTATCAGGACAGGGTTTCTTTAAGGACAAACCCTACCTTCATGCCAAAGGTGGTATCTAGTGTGGCTCTTAACCAAACCATCCATTTGCCAACTTTTTATCCAAACCCCCAGAATAAAGGGGAGAAACTTCTGCACTCTTTGGACATACACAAGCAGCTATGCTTCTACTTGGACAAAACAAAATCTTTCAGGAAAACTGAGCAACTGTTTGTGGCATATGCTGCAGGATCACAGGGCAAGGCTATCTCAAAGCAAACTATCTCCAAATGGTTAGGACACTGTATTTGTTACTGCTACACACAGCATGGAAAATCAGTCCCTAATAATATTAGGCCACATTCTACCAGAGCAGCATCCACTTCAACAGCCTTTCTCAGAGGAGTACCGACCAAGGAAATTTTGGAGGCGGCAACTTGGAGTTCAGTACACACCTTTGCCAAGCATTACCTCTTGCCTATTTACTCTAAATCCAGAGCAGGATTTGCCACTGCAGTTCTGCAGGGCCTCATAGCCAATCCTAATTCTTTATAGACCAGCCACCCAACCTTAGCTTTGGGATTCTACTCAAGTGTGATGACTGCAGCAGTGTAACACAATGAACATAGTACAGTTTTGTACCTACCATAAATGTAGATGTTTGAGTGTTCACACTGCTGCAGTCCAGGTTACCCTCCCTCCATCCCCTCTGTCCTAGCTGGGCTTATCTATACATGTCTATCCTATACAACCTTTGTGGTGTATTTGCTTGTATCTGAAGGTATTGTTTTTATTCTATATATATGTTTTATTAGCAATATGTATTGCCTACCTTCCTGGGGGCACCTGACATCTGGGGCAAGAAAAACGGAAGAAAATGGCATCGGATGCATCTTTTATACCCCTGGCACACTGACGTCAGGGAAGAAGTGACAGCAACCGACGCCGGACCAAGACGTTGGAACTCTGGCCGACTACGGGACCGCCTGACGGCAGGATAACCCAAATGTGATGACTGCAGCAGTGTGAACACTCAAACATCTACATTTATGGTAGGTACAAAATTAGAAGTTATGTACCTACCATAACGTTCCATGTTAGTTGTCTTCTTCTCGCATTCTTTCTTGCTGGATGGGTTCGGAGCCAAACCTCGGCTCCGACTCGGCCACTCTAAAAGCTCGAGAGCTAGTTCCACCGGCTCGAGGCTCCCCTATATCCCACAATGCTAGGCGGTAACTCCTCAGATCTCATTTGTAAGCTAGGCCCAGCTAGGAACATTCCATAATATGGAAGAAAAGGGAAAACACACCTCTATAGGCCTACTGAAAGGTGTCCAAAACCTGACTGAGGAAATATATATATATATATATATATATATATATATATATATATATATATAGAGAGAGAGAGAGAGGTGGTAGAAAGGATAAAGGTCACAAACAAACTCCTCTAGGTCTGTCCAGGCCAGGGGGAAGGAGGGTGGGATGCAAGAAAGAAGGCGAGAAGAAGACAACTAACATGGAACGTTATGGTAGGTACATAACTTCTAAATGTTAAGTTGTCTATCTCGCCTTCATTCTTGCTGGATGGGACCGCGTCCCTAGCACCTTGTCCCGGGTGGCCTATCGGAACAGACTCTTGAGTACAGTGGAACCAAAGTTGGCTCGGCCTCTAGAGGCTAAGTCCAACTTATAATGAGAAATGAAGGTATGGGGAGAAGCCCAAGTAGCTGCAGCGCAAATCGAATCAATAGGCAGTCTGTCTTGGAAAGCTATAGATGTAGCTAAAGCTCTAGTTGAATGAGCCCTGGGTTTGGTTGGCAACTGTTGATGTCTGATCTCATACACAAAGGTAATCAAAGAAGTAAGCCATCTAGAAAGAGATACCTTAGAAACTGGAAGGCCCATTCTGCCTTCTGCACAGGAAACAAACAGTTGATCAGACTTCCTAAATTGTTTGGTCCTGTCTAAATAGTACCTAAGTTGGCGATGAACGTCTAACCAATGTAATTTTTGTTCCGATCTGTTCGAATAGTTAGGAAAGAACATAGGAAGATCAATGGTTTGATTCAAATTTGCTGGTGAAGCTATCTTAGGCAAAAAGGACGGGTTGGTACGTAAGGACACCCTATCCTTATGAAACAAAAGTATAAAATCCAAAAAGAAGAATGGCAGGACACTGCTGGAGTAGCTCCTTCTTTTATTAAAACACACAAAAATCAGCCAAGGATAAGCGCTTTCAGGTGTAAAACCCTTCATCAGATCAAGATGAAGGGTTTTACACCTGAAAGCGCTTATCCTTGGCTGATTTTTGTGTGTTTTAATAAAATAAGGAGCTACTCCAGCAGTGTCCTGCCATTCTTCTTTTTGGATTTTATACTTTGCTGTGTGCTGTTTGGTGGGACTTTAGCCATAGCACGGAACTTTTTTGGATATTGATTATGAAACAAAAGATAAGGGGATCTACTACACAGAGCATGAAGTTCAGAGACTCTTCTGGCTGAAGTAATAGCTACCAAAAAGAGTGTTTTCCAAGATAGCAATTTCATTGAGCATGAAGCTGCAGGTTCAAAGGGGGGAATAATCAAGGACGTCAGAACCAAGTTGAGATCCCATGGAGGAGGAGGATCCCTGATAGGTGGTTTGAGGAGAAAAACTCCCTTTAAAAAGGCTTTGCAGAGTTTGTGAGACATAACGGAGGACTCTGAGACTCCAACATGAAAGTTAGATATAGCTGCCAATTGAACCTTGATGGTAGAAGGAGACGAACCTGAGTGGAAAAGTTCGGCTAGAAAATCTAGAACTGATTGAATGGAAGCAGTGAAAGGATCTATATCCTTTGAATGCGCCCAATTGGAAAAACGTTTCCACTTACTATGATAAATCTTTTGAGTGGAAGATTTATGAGAGTCTATTAAAATATCTCGAACTGAGTGAGATATTAGAGGAAGCCTGGCTAGAGTTGGAATTGGAGAAACCATGCTGTGAGGTTCAGAGAAGGGAGGGAGCGGTGCAACTGACCCGACTGATGAGTCAAGGGGTCTGGAACTGGGTCCAGATGCCAGGGTTGCTCCAACAGATAACGGTGAAGAAATGGGAACCAAACCTGTCGAGGCCAGTAAGGGGCAATGAGGATCATGGAAGCTTTCTGAGCGATGGCTTTCTGTATTAGTTGAGGTATCAGTGGGAAGGGAGGAAAAGCATACAGAAGTCCCCGGGGCCAATCGTGGACTAGAGCGTCTCTGCTGGGATGGCCTGGTTGGGGAAAGAGGGTGAAATAATCGTCGCACTTGCTGTTTTGGGGAGTAGCAAAAAGGTCGCAGCAAGGTCGGCCCCACTTTTGAAAGACTTTGTCCAACACTGAATTCTTCAGAGACCACTCGTGAGGCATGAGAATAGCTCTGCTCAATTTGTCCGCAATCACATTGGACTTCCCGGGAATGTGCGTTGCTAACAGAAACCGCTGAGAAGAAATCGCCCATTGCCACAGTCTGAGTGCTTCTCGACATAGGGGGTAGGATCTGGTTCCGCCTTGTTTGTTGATGTACCACACTACAGACATATTGTCTGTCTGAATTGCTATAGTTCCTTTGGGAAGAGAGTCTTGTAGGGCTTGCAACGCTAGAAGCACTGCTCTCATCTCCAGGACATTTATGTGCAAGTGGCGTTCGAAAGGTTGCCATATGCCCTGGACCGTCCTGCCCTGGTAATGCCCCCCCCACCCGATCAGGGAGGCGTCTGTTGTCAGTGCAGCAACCGGAGGGGAAGGAACAAAGTGTCTTCCTAGGAAGAGCTGGGGGGATGTAACCCACCAATAAAGATGATTCTTGCACGATTGTGTTATCGCAATGGAATGGGACATTGGAAGTTGTTGGTATGACCATTGTGTGAAGAGCATCCATTGTAAGATTCTCATGTGGAATCTGGCTAAAGGAAGGAGAGGGATAGCAGCCACCATTATTCCTAAGACCTTCAAGGCCAGTCTGACTTTGATTTTGTTGCTCTGCAAAACAAGAGAGACTTGTCTGTGTATGTCTGCTATTCTCTGCTCTGCGAGTCTGGCTGACATGCTGACTGTGTCTAGATTTGCGCCTATAAAGGTAATAACACGACAAGGCGACAAGACAGACTTTTTGTAATTTATTGAAATGCCTAGTGTTTGACATGTGTGAAAGGTATAGTCTAGGGCAAGAAGCAGAAGACGCTTGGTGGGGGCTGTAAAGAGCCAGTCGTCTAAATACGGAAACACTTGGAATCCTTGACGTCTCAGATGAGAGGCGACCACTGCCATGCATTTGGTAAACACTCGGGGGGCTGTAGTGAGTCCAAACGGCAGGGCCCTGAATTGGAAATGACTGGTTCCCAGCCTGAAGCGGAGGAATCTCCTGGAGCAACTGCTCATTTTGATGTGGTAGTACGCATCCTGCAGATCTATAGAGCACATCCAGTTGTCCCGCCCCAAAAGGGGTAGAATGGACTGCAGCGTGACCATCCGAAATTTTGTTTTCTTGACAGACTTGTTCAAGTTGCTGAGATCCAAAATGGGTCTCCAGTCCCGTTTTCTTTGGAACCAAAAATAATTTGGAGTAGATTCTGGACCCTTGTTGGTCTGCTGGAACTGGTTGAATGGCTCTTTTTGCAAGCAGTTTTGATATTTCTAGCGCTGCTTGTTCCCTTTGACTGGGTGGAACGTCTGGAAGGGATTTTTTTGATTGCTTTGGAATGCAAAAGAATGGGATTGTGTAGCCTTCGGAAATGATGGATTGTACCCACTTGTCTTGAGTTAGGGATTGCCAGGCTTTTGGGTACAGAGATAATCTTCACTGACTGCCTCCGAAGGTGGACAGTCGGGCAACACCTCAGGGATGCTGAAAGGGCTTGTCGGAGAAGGTTTCTCAACTGCCCTGATTCTGCGGGCCCCCTCTGCCTCTAGGATGGCATCTACCATTATTGTTCCCCCCTCTGCCTCTAGAGGGGAATCGACTCTGTGCGTCAGGCAAAGCTCCTTGAGATTGTTTGCGGAACCACATCTTTCCCCCCTTCTGGCCTTTGGGGTAAGGCCTAGAAGGAGTAGAAAAACGGACTCCCACGGCAGAGAGAGTATTGCCTTCCGTCTCGCACCTAGTCAGGGTTTCCTTCACTTGAGGACCAAAGAGGGATGATCCATCAAACGGGGAGTTAGTGAAGGACGCCATGAAAGGGTCCGCAAAATTACATAGCCGCATCCAGGCGTGCCAAAGTAAGGCCACACCTGTACCTGCCGCTCTACTCGCTCCATCCACCACATACGAAAGGAGGCGCATGGAGGAGTTAACTATTGAGTTGAGGGTAGCCAGCTGAGAGTTCATCCTATCCTGAAAACCCGCAGCTGTTGGATCCTTTAACATTTCACTCGCTTCCTTGATCAAATCTCTCTGGAGACGAGTGAAATGACACAGGTAGTTCAGCGAGTGCATAGAAAAGGTTGCTGACGAGAACATCCGCTTCCCGTACCTGTCCATAGTCCTAGACTCCTTGTTAGGAGGATGGATAGGTACTGAAGGATCAGCTAGCTCCTTCTCTGCAGCCACCACCATAGCATCCACAGAGACGCCTTTGGTTAAGAATTCTTTGTCCTTGGGGGCAGTGATAAACTTTGAAGGTCTCCTGGGGGTGGGGTCCACAGAGTCAGGAGCCGTCCAGGCCTTCTTTGCCACCACCTGCATAAGGGGGTCAAAAGGAGGGGACACCCAGGAGGTGGAAGGGCGAGAGCCAAACGCCTCAAGATACACTGATTCATCCTCTGAAGGGTTGAGGGCTGGCCAATTCCCCCTCTGTTTTAGGATCTCGAGGATGTCTGCAAAGGAGACATCTTCAGAGGGGGAACGAGGGGAACCTTCAGAATCCTCTAAATCGGTGTCAGAGGTGACAGACTCAGGGGAGTCGATGTGCTTCCTCTTGCACTGCCTCTTCCTAGGAGGCTCTCCTACTGGGTCAGGAGAGGCCTCGGAAGAGGAGGAGATCCCCACTGGGGATACTTGAGGAGCTGGCTCTCTGCGATCCGGGATGAGGGAGTGAGCAGAGATCACCGGAGGCACTGTGGAGGGAGGGGCAGATGGAGCCGACTGTGGTGTTGAACCAGGTTCTAACACGCTCCTCATGACCTCGAAGGCACTCCTGTCAGGCAGAGTCAGAGGTCTCCGCTCTGAAAAGCTGAAAACCTCCCCCAGCACCGACAGTGATGGCTCTGAGGCCGATGTTGGAGCCGAACTCACCAGCGCCGAAGCACCGAGAGGGAGAGCGGGGTCGGACAAGGGTCCGATGCCACTCGCCCCCTCGGAGCCGACGAGGGAAGTCCAGCGCCGAGATTCCTCCAAGGAAGAAATCGGAGCAGATGACGGTACCGAAGACAACGGTATTGGTTCCGACGCAGCCACAGTCTCGGGTCCGAGCCGCCTCGGCTCCGAACTCAAAGGAGTCGGAGGAGGAATATTCTGAGTGATGGGATTAGCCATCGACTGTTGAGTCGGGCTTTGAAGCATCTGGGCCAGTGCCTCGGACTTAAGAAGTCGACTCACTACCCTCTGAAGGTCATGATCTGATAGTCTGGACGACCTAGAGGAGTGAGATCTATGGCTCCGTTCAGACAGCAATGGAGATGCTGGAGCCGAATGAACGGAGCCGATAGATGGTGACCGGGACCTTTTTCTGGAGGTCGGTTCCGACAATCTGATCGGAGCCGACTCACCGGTGTCTGCCTCGGCTCCGGCCGGAGCCGAGGAAATAGTAGGGACATGAGTTCGAGAATCATCAGCTCCAGCCAGAGCTGATGTTCGAGCAGCCTTCGAAGCCCCAGAAGACGACTCAGATACCGGAGCCGATGGTCTGGTAGGCTTCGAGGGTTTCCCCAAAGATTGAGTTGGGGGACCCTCAGGCTTCAATAAGCCCCTTAGAATGAGCTTATTTTTACGCTCCTGCAGGACTCTAGGGCTGAAGCCATGGCAAGCAGCACATGAGTCCTGCAGGTGCAAAGGTCCCAGGCAGTAAACACAAGAAGTGTGACCGTCTGTCAGAGACATCTTCTGACAGCAGGAGTCACACTTCTTAAAGCCTGAGACCTTTGAATCTTTAGACATGTCCAAAGAAGAAAAAAGTGTAACCACACAATCACACACACACACCGATTACACTTATCAAAAAATTAAATTAAATTAGTAAGTAATTTAGAAAAATTAAATCCCTAGAACACAGTGACTCCAACTACTAGGAAAGGAGGGACTGGGCCTAAAGCCCAAGGGAATAACTTTAGAAAGTTTAGGAGAAAAAGGGAAAAATTTGGACTAGGAATGGAAGGAAACTACGTAACTTATAAAATTACTAAGAAAGGCTAACTTAAAAGTGGGTCTATCTAAGGTACAACTAGTTTTTTTAAAACTAACCTGACGAGCCGGTTGAAAAGCACTTTGATCGCTGTAGCGGCAAACGAGATCTGAGGAGTTACCGCCTAGCATTGTGGGATATAGGGGAGCCTTGAGCCAGTGGAACTAGCTCTGGAGCTTTTAGAGTGGCCGAGTCGGAGCCGAGGTTCGGCTCCGAACCCATCCAGCAAGAATGAAGGCGAGATAGACAACTTAACATCTGTACTTTATCATGCAATATTTTATATGCCCTACTAATCACCCCTTTTTAACAGTTGCTTCTGTTGCAGATTCAACTAAAATCTCTACCAGAGTAGGTCTTTCACGTAAAATCTCCATCCCTTTTTCTTTGCCTGTACTCTTGAGATCAATCCCTGGTAGAAACGGCAGTCTTTAGTTTGCAATCTAAATGTCTTCTTGGCCTCATCCCACTCTATTACCTTTCCTACTGGAGTTATTACCTCTCGGTATCTTGGTTCCTTTGCCAGGTTTCTCCAGTAGATTCCACACCCTCCTGCCAAATTTCTGTACCCCTACTTGTAGTCATCCCAATTGGCAAAATCTACTTTCCTCACTATCGTGCTGCCTTAGTTCTTAGAATACTTTCTGCTACTTTATAATGTAACATTCTGTATGATTGTTATTATTCTCCTTAAGGATCTGCATCCAAAATCCTGCTCTCTCTCTCTCTCCCTCTCTCTCTGTATTTCTTGAACTTCCCCTTGCTTCATCATCACCATCATCATCCTTTTTTCACTTCAATTATAACCTTCTGCTTGTGTTATGCACATGAGCCTCAACTGTGTAGCTCTAAAATATCCCTTCAAATCAGGTAAACCGAAGTCACCTTGTTCTACTGGAAAGATCAACTTAGCCCATTTAACTATTGCCTGCTTTCCCTCCCAGATAAAGTTCTTCAATTCTTTATTAATACTTGTCCACAACTTCTCTGGATGATAAAAGTATGCCTAACCCGTATATAAGGGTAAAAGGACTAAAGACATTTCCACTGCCTGCATCTTACTATCCATATCCATAAATAAGAGTTTGCAGGTTCTCAATTTTCATATTATCTTCTGTTTAGTTTCTTTCCACATATTCCTAGCTACCATAACAGAAACATTGTTAATCCATACTCCTAAATCATATCATGCCCCATAAATATGGGCATTGCTAAACCAATTTGTGTGTAGGTACATAATTTACGGCTATAGTGTTTGTTTCATCTTCATTAATTTTATATCCTGAAAAAAACTGAAACTATCTCAAAATGTTCCACAACACTGAGATGTCCTTTTTTGGATTTATCAAGTACAAAATTATATTTTCTGCAAATAAAGCCAACTTTTCTTTATTACCTTATCAATTACATCCTTGTATTTTGGAGTCCCTTAGTTTATTTGCCAAGGTTTCTAAATATAAAGCAAATAAGAAATGGGAAAGAGGACACCACTGACTATTTCCTCTGTTCAAACATGGTTTATCTGAGAGAAACCCTTACACTTTAATTTTTGCCTCTGATCCTTCAAATATACTTCTAATTAACCTTATTATTGTATCAGGGAATGCAAACGCTTCCAATACCAAACTCCCCAAAAAACAGCTAACTCTGTCAAATGCTTTCTCTACAAGACCCACCACCAATAGAAGTATTTTCTTATATTCTGCTTCCTCCTGGATCATCATTGTTCTGTTATTATCAAATGTTTGCCTCCACTCCTAAAAACAACACTGTTCCATATCTACCAATTTTAGCAACACCTTTGCCATTCATTTAGGTTGTATGGACACAAATATTTTATAATCATGGTTTAAAATTGAAATGGGTCTGTATGAAGCTGGGTCTAAAGGCTCTTTGCCATCTTAAGGTAATACAGCCAGCATAGCTTTCTTCCAAGATGTTGGTGCTTCCTCTCCTTTTAAATTACTGATAAAATCTTCAAGATCTTTATCATGTTCTTCCCTCCTAATTTCCAAACTTCCACAGGAATACCATCTCTTCCTGGAGACTTTCCTGAAGATCGATCATACATCACTGTTTTTATCTCATCCCCTTCTGTCTTAACTGTTAGTTGTTGAGAGTCAACTACCTCTAACCTTGACATAATTAAATCTTCCAAAATATTTCCATTTGTACTTTTTCTTGATTTTCACATTTCTCTGCTTTATACAAATTTTTCATAAAACTTCTGGAATATCTCTAATACCTCTACAGGATCCCTGGTTATTTTTCTTGTTATAGGTTTCCTAAGTCTGGTGGACAACTCCTTCAATGTTCTGTTGCCTAAATCATTGTGCTAAACGTTTTTGTGCCCTAGAGTTATCAAAAACTAGTTGCTTAACTGCAATTGTTCTAAACTTGAGCATACTATCCAGATACTCCCTTATTTTCTCTTTAGCAGTCTGCATTTGCTCTTTCTCAATTTTGTTAGAGTCCTTTTATTCTGGAATACATTAACCTTTGTCAGCCCTTCTAAGTAATTTCTACTACTTCTAAACCATATCTGTCTTTATTTTGACCCTATTTTTAAACTCCACATTCTTTTTTTATCCCAGTTACTAGCTATAACTTCTGAAGGTATTTCTATCTTCCCTAATAACTATTGAATAATTTCCATTACCCCTTCCTTAAACTCCTCTCTTTTAAACAGGTTGGTGGTAAAGCACCAGTGCCTTATTTTTACTTCATTATCATGCATTTGTATCTTAGTTTTTATTGGTGCATGATTAGAAATAATTATTGGATGTGTGTTGAAACTTTCAATTAAATGCATATGTTCCTGTGAAATATAATTTCTATCTAGTTTAGCCCAGTTATTGTACTTTGGGGAATAATGTGTAAATTCTGAGTTCCTAATACTGAATTCACATCTTCCATACCAAATATTTTCATAAATTTCTTCAGAAATCTACCCTCTTATTGTCCCTTCTATGTCTCCCTGATACATCCTCACTATTGCTAATCAAATTCCAGTCCCCACCTATAAATAATAATCCCTGCTGAAAGCTGATTTACTTCTCCCAAAAATTTCTTAAGCTCTAAAATAGCAGTTTCCGGGGGAATATAAATGTGCCATTTTAATCCTCCTTCCTTGCCAATAGCCCCTTACTACCACAAATGTACCATTTTTTATCCCCCATCTATCATTAGATAACAGAAGATTAATGAGTTTTTTTATTGAACATTTATAAGGTGTTAATTATTTATTTATTTTATTTTTATTTATAGTGAAAACAATTCTTTACACTTGATTTAGTTTCTTTTATAAGGTTCTAAATAGGTGATAACTGTGAAAGTTTTAGAATGCCCTTTCAAATTTATGTACTGTATTTCACCACAAGATGGTGCTATAATCAAGTTTATTATTGTCTTGTTTTATTAACTAATATTATTATTATTATTATTATATAGCATTATTTTCTTTTAGCACAGTACATGTAAACCATTTTGGAAATAATCTGAACTCATTCTACAAGGGTCATACCTGTTTTGGTAGCATTTTTTCAGGAATTTCTGCTGCTGGTATTTATAAAGCTGCAACCTCACAACTTTATGAAGCATCCCAGGCTTATTGTGTGCTCTCTAAACTAGAGGGGTAGTTTTACTGCTGCCATGGCGAGGGATTGGTGTGAGGCATTACAGCAAGTTAATGCTCTCAGTCACCACTTCTACCACCTGTTGTAGCTTTGTTTCATGTTGGGACAGATGGTTAGGGTGGGCTGCCTGCCTTGGATTGGCCAGAAAATCTCTCCCTACCATGGTATTTCCTCTGCTGCAGCCATGGCAGGGGCAGTTGATAGATGTTCTGCCTGCAGCTTGTTTTTCCTGTCTCCCTGACAGAACAGAGTGCCATTTACAGAAGATGTTCTGTACACGGCATACACAATATCAGTATTCACTTCCAAAATGGTTGCACACTGATCAACAGCATAACTTCAGCTTATCCAGTGTGAAAACAGAAAAAAGGAGTGCCACTGATTTTTTTTAAAACTTCAGTCACTGGGTAATAAATATACTGCCTGGATGCCAGCAAAGAAGAAATTTTGAAAACCTGGAAGAAATTTAACCAGAAAAGTTAGAGAAAAGACACTGTCTGAGAAGGATTCTGCAGCTCTTTGGCAAAAAGCAGTTCAAGCTTCAGCTTTGGTTCAAGAGATGGTTTCCAGTAATTTAGAGGAAAAATAAATCCAGTGTACTCAGAGGTGATTAAAATAAATGAAATATTGTAGGAATATATCAATTCTACCAGCAAGAGGCTGGAGAGAACAGACACACTTTGACTAGCCATTCAGATGAACTGATAAAACTGCAAAAATCAAAGGCTGACATAAAGAAAGTGCTGGCTGAATATGAGGTTTCTCAAGATGAACTGTTTACAAAAATAGAGTTAGAGGACAGAGCACATAGAGAATACCTGAGATCTAATGCTGTATTAGAAAAATTGGAACACCTGAGATCTTCTGCTGTATCAGAAAAATTGGAAGGGGCAGACTACATTAATTTTAATGAAATCACAAATAAACAACTGGACTCATATTCCACAGCAAAATGTGTTAATTGAAAAGGCACATCAAGTGTATGCTCCAAACCTGACCATGGGAAAGCAGACAAAACCTGTGTTAGTAAAGATGCAATCATACCAGCAGAAAGAGTTGATCCTGACAAAATTGTGGCAGAAGAGCAAAGTATTAAAAATTGGAGACGGCAAAGTGTTTGTAGAAAATGATTATTCACTGTACACCAGACAAACGAGTAGCAAATTTGTCCCAGATGTCAAGGAATGTTGAGAGATTCAAGCTGCTGTATCCATCTGTCTTCAGATTGTTTTCTCCGGGAGGATCACAGTCATGTTTGAGGCTGAACAGCTAAGGAGAAAATAAAAAAGTTTATCCAACAAAAAGTGAGTCAGCAAGCAGAAAGGAACTCTGCTTCTCTTTCTACTGACTTAAGGTTCATAGAAACACTGCCAGTGAAACCTTTTCAGATGTTCCAAAGGAAAATGCTTAGAGACAGAAAAAAGCACAAGAGTTGACTAGAAGAATCAGCAGTACCTTGGACTTGAACCAGTGTCCGGTGTTGGGAGGTGGAAATACACAGGAAGAAGACCAGCAACTCTAAAATTAGTGAATAAATGAAAGATTATAACGCATCTTATCACACTGGTGATATATAATTTTGCAAGAAAAAGTGGCTGAAAAACACTGGACTTTTGTTAAACTTAGGGCGGACTGTAAAGCATACCCCCCCCCCCACTTTATACCATTAATGTTTAGAAAAACACTAAAAGGGGCAAAACTAAGTAAAACAACTTTTGTTCTGATTAGTATTTGTATAAACATTTCATATTAAAAACTGCACATTATATACAGTGAAAAGTTTTTTGCAGTGTAGTCAGGGGTATTTTAAATGTGAGGGGAGTCTTTGCAGTAATTGTGTGTTAAAGATATTAAAATAAACAATTACTTTTTTAGCAATAAGAAATATAGGCTTTAGACTATAGCAAGAGAAAAATATTTGACAAAAACAACTTTAATGTTAATATGGTGTGTTCTTGGGCTGCTGGGTGGGATTGGGGTTTAGAAGTGCACTGACTGTATTATATGTAGAATTAGGATATTTTCTGTTTTTATTTTACAATGGTGAACATCTAGATAACTACCTTTGGCTTAAGCTATAAACAGGTGTTTCTGTAAACTAAAAATAAGACAAAATAAAAGCTATGAAAATGCTAAGCTTCTTACAGCTGCAAAGATATTAGCTTGTTTTCCACTGCCAAATGTTCAGGGGAGTTGAGATGTCTGCAGCTGAGGTAAGCTGTGCATTTATTTCTGACTGAAATTTACAAAGACTCATTGCTGAGTATGTTTCCAAAGACCATACCAAACAAAATTCTATGCACGGGGGATGCACGGTCCAAACCATATGCACGAGAAACAAAGACAGACCAGCAAGAGCAGAAAAGGATGTAACAGATAAATCAGTCCTTTTATTAACAGACCGGTTTCGGCATAACCTGCCTTCTTCAGTGTAGGACAAACATAAATGCCCTGTTGACATGTGTTATATATACAAAATGAAAGCCAGTAGGCAGACAGACATCATGAATATTCATGAAATAATGAAAAAATGAAAAATGAAATGCAAACAAAGTCTACTGGATTTGATCATAGCACCACTCAACTAATATTATTAAAAAATCAGGATAATACCAAAAATGTCTTCATAAAGCCTGGTGAAACATATGGACCATCCTAAAATCAGGTGTTTCCATACATAGGATAAAGCAAAAATAGCACAAAGTGCTGAAAAGAAATATTACATAGTGTTAGTGAAAGGAAAAACACCAAAGTTCAACTACTAACAATGGTGAACATTAGTACTCCATATGAAAATATACAAGTAACTAATTACATATTCATTATGAGATTTCAACAACCTCAAAACAATAATTCCTCATATGAATTCGTAATAATGAATGGTGAAAAAACAGAATGAAATGCAATATCAATAATAATAAACATATTCAAAACAGTCATATCCGGACATATTCAACATGAGACTAGTGTGAAACACAGAATAAAATACAATGGCCATTTATCAAAACTGAGAGACAACAGATATTCATCAAGGAGCTGTAGATATAATATTCATAAGTGATTGAACTAATAAGCACAATATAAGGGACAAACTACAGATGATCATTAAGTCCAGGAGAAAAAAGGCCCCCTAGAGTGATAATCCAATATCTCTCTTTATGATCCAAGAGACCATGCCACCCCTGCTTGTGACTACGATCCCCTGTAATACGATCAATAACCATGAAATAGAATTTGGCCTGCGGATGTTTGAGAATATGTTGGTACAGACCACTAGTGGATTTGTGATTCTTCATATCACTGCGATGTTCATTCATTCTGGATCTCAGGGGCCTAGAAGTATGGCCCACATAGAATGCACCACAGTAACACGTAGCTAGGTACACAACCCAATCACTGCCACAGTTGCCAAATACTTTAATGTTATATATTTGGCTGGTATTGCGACTTGAAAACTCCTTAGATTTATTCATGAGAGAACATGATCCACAGTGACCACAAGGAAATGAGCCAAACAACTCTTCACCATGTAATGTAAGTTGTTTATGGGTAATCCCCCCACTACCTATATGTTGTGATAAGTATGAACCCAATGTTTTGCCTCGTTTATAAGCAAAGCGACATTGTTGTCCCAAAAGTGACCTCAAATGATCATTGGCAAGCAAAATGTTCCAATGTTTATTGATGGTGTTCCTTATCATATTGATCTTTCTACCATAGGTAGTGACAAAACGTATAGGGGTTCCCAATGTAGTGTTTTTATCCATTTTGTATTCCAATAACATATCCCGGTTCATTCGGTTGACCCTCCATTTGGCTAGGTTAATATCTTTGTGGTCATAACCCCTGCTCACAAACCTGTTACATAGATCCATGCTAGCTGATTCATATTCAACATCCTTAGAGCTAAGGCGCTTAATACGCATGAATTGTGACACCGGAATACTCCTGATCGTGTGGCGTGTGTGCATGCTCGAAGCATGTAACAATGTATTATATTGAGGGTACTTACGGAAAACCTTACTGGATAATGTGAGGTCTTGATTTTTGGAGACAGTAGCGTCCAAAAAATTGATCGTATTTTGATCATATGTCAATGAAAATTCCAGTCCCCATATGTTGCTATTCAGATATTCAACAAATTCCAGTAAGTAACCCAAATCCACACGCCACATTAACCAGCAGTCATCCAGGTAACGTCGCCAGATGTCCATTTCAACCTGATAAATATTATGTGAATTATCATAAATCATGTACTCCTCAAAATAAGCCATGAAAAGGTCAGCATAAATAGGAGCAAAAGACGCTCCCATAGCTGTACCTTGCAATTGCCAATAACACTGGCCTTGAAAATAAAACACATTTTTATTGAGTACATGTTCTGACAGACAAATGAGCAGAGTATTGAACCCGGGTGAATACAAATTTGCCCTATTAAGCCAATATTGAAGAGATTGTAAGCCTGCCCAATGTGGAATACTGGTGTATAGGGCTTTCACATCTAAAGTACACATATACCATTCAGGTTCTAACTGGGTATCCTGAATGATCTGTAAGAATTGGGTTGTGTCCTGCAGCCTAGTCCTGACCAAACTCAACAAGGGTTTGAGGTATTGCGTGAGAAAGGCCGATAAAGGTTCCGTGAGCGATCCTATTCCAGAGACAATGGGTCTACCAGGAGGTTTATTAAGTGATTTGTGAATCTTAGGCAAAAGATATAAAATCTGTTTACGCGGTTCTGAAACAGTCAATGATGATAAGCATTTTTTATTGATAATCCTCTCTTCTAAAGCAAGCTTAAGAAAAGAATCAATTTCCTCTTTGAAATGAGATGTGGGGTCTATGGACATATGCATATAACAGGTTTTATCTGATAGTTGTGACAACCCCTCCTGTATGTAATCATCTGTATTGAGGACCACAACAGCACCTCCCTTATCCGCTGAAAGTACTGTTATTTCCTTGTTATTACGTAGTTGATCCAAAGCCAACCTGTCACCTGAGGTGAGGTTATTTTGTAACATAATATGACCATAATTCTCAACATGCAGGTCCCTCAATATAGAATCCATAAAAATGGAGACATGTTTATTCATAGGTGGTTGAAACAATGATCTACCAAACCTGAACTCATCTGATACCCGTGAACAATCATCAGCAAAAAACAATTTTAGGTTAAGGTTACGACAAAAGGCCTGCAAATCCTGAATAATATGGTATTCTTGAGAAAAAAAGGCCGGTATATAATTAAGTCCCTTATTCAATAAGGCTGTTTGTTCCTCAGATAATGAGGTTCTAGAAAGATTCAATACATTCTGATTTGTTGTCTGGGTTGAAACTAACTCAGAAAGTTGTTCAGTAGACCCTGGAAGGAGACATTCGGATGTTCTTTTCCTGTGTTTCCTGCCCCCCCCCCTGATGCCTTGTGCCCCTTCTAAAGGGATATTTCTATTACTTTTCTTTCTGTTTGGAGAACCCTTATCAGAAGTCCCCTCACTATCCGTAAGAGAGGAATCATCCCCTGAAGTACTATTGAAGGAACTATCTCTATTTTTCAGAATGGATCGAGGTCTCTTTTTGGTACGACTGGACCCTGATCTTATAGGGTTGGTGTCAACAAATCTGACAGACCGACTGAGCTCAAATGGTCTGCCCCGTTGATAATCCGAATAATCCCTGTGAAATTTTTTAATTTTACGTTCCTTGACAATCTTCTCATGTTCAGTTAAATCTTGTGAAAGTTTTTTGATATTATCTTGATATTTTGAAGAGGATTCAAATTTACTAACATCTGAACATAATGTCTTAATTTCCTGTATATTCATATCGACAGTCCTTTCATAATACTGTAATAATATATTCACAAATGACATGGACCCCATCTGTAATGCTTCTTTCCGATCTTGATTCAGCTTGTCATCCGGTCTCCCCACTAGGGGTTGGAGACATATTCGGAGTCCCCTAGGGGCCATTTTCTGAGTAGAATATGCTCGAAATAATTTTAGATGCCAAATATTGGATCTAAGTGTTTTAAATGCCTTGGTAAGAGAATGAAAAAACATATCACAATCCACCGTCAGTGGTTGTTCAATAGATCATTGCTTGGTGGGGTGTCGATCCCAAAAACACCTATATCCTGCCTATCAGCACATAATCCAGATAAAATACTATTGAGGTCCATGCTGTGAATAAAGGTGGGAAAAGCCCAAAAATCAAGACCTCACATTATCCAGTAAGGTTTTCCGTAAGTACCCTCAATATAATACATTGTTACATGCTTTGAGCATGCACCCACGCCACACGATCAGGAGTATTCCGGTGTCACAATTCATGCGTATTAAGCACCTTAGCTCTAAGGATGTTGAATATGAATCAGCTGGCATGGATCTATGTAACAGGTTTGTGAGCAGGGGTTATGACCACAAAGATATTAACCTAGCCAAATGGAGGGTCAACCGAATGAACCGGGATATGTTATTGGAATACAAAATGGATAAAAACACTACATTGGGAACCCCTATACATTTTGTCACTACCTATGGTAGAAATATCAATATGATAAGGAACACCATCAATAAACATTGGAACATTTTGCTTGCCAATGATCATGTGAGGTCACTTTTGGGACAACAATGTCGCTTTGCTTATAAACGAGGCAAAACATTGGGTTCATACTTATCACATTATAAACATATAGGTAGTGGGGGGATTACCCATAAACAACTTACATTACATGGTGAAGAGTTGTTTGGCTCATTTCCTTGTGGTCACTGTGGATCATGTTCTCTCATGAATAAA
Organism: Protopterus annectens; assembly: GCF_019279795.1. Classification (NCBI taxonomy): domain Eukaryota; kingdom Metazoa; phylum Chordata; order Ceratodontiformes; family Protopteridae; genus Protopterus; species Protopterus annectens. Next base: position 1,318,406,279 of record NC_056737.1, on the reverse strand, counting down.
TCTAAGGAGTTTTCAAGTCACAATACCAGCCAAATATATAACATTAAAGTATTTGGCAACTGTGGCAGTGATTGGGTTGTGTACCTAGCTACGTGTTACTGCGGTGCGTTCTATGTGGGCCAGACTTCTAGGCCCCTGAGATCCAGAATGAATGAACATCGCAGTGATATGAAGAATCACAAATCCACTAGTGCTCTGTACCAACATATTCTCAAACATCCGCAGGCCAAATTCTATTTCATGGTTATTGATCGTATTACAGGGGATCGTAGTCACAAGCAGGGGTGGCATGGTCTCTTGGATCATAAAGAGAGATATTGGATTATCACTCTAGGGGGCCTTTTTTCTCCTGGACTTAATGATCATCTGTAGTTTGTCCCTTATATTGTGTTTATTAGTTCAATCACTTATGAATATTATATCTACAGCTCCTTGATGAATATCTGTGGTCTCTCAGTTTTGATAAATGGCCATTGTATTTTATTCTGTGTTTCACACTAGTCTCATGTTGAATATGTCCGGATATGACTGTTTTGAATATGTTTATTATTACTGATATTGCATTTCATTCTGTTTTTTCACCATTCATTATTACGAATTCATATGAGGAATTATTGTTTTGAGGTTATTGAATTCTCATAATGAATATGTAATTAGTTACTCGTATATTTTCATATGGAGTACTAATGTTCACCATTGTTAGTAGTTGAACTTTGGTGTTTTTCCTTTCACTAACACTATGTAATATTTCTTTTCAGCACTTTGTGCTATTTTTGCTTTATCCTATGTATGGAAACACCTGATTTTAGGATGGTCCATATGTTTCACAGGCTTTATGAAGAAATTTTTGGTATTATCCTGATTTTTTAATAATATTAGTTGAGTGGTGTTATGATCAAATCCAGTAGACTTTGTCTGCATTTCATTTTTTCATTATTTCATGAATATTCATGATGTCTGTCTGCCTATTGGCTTTCATTTTGTATATATAACACATGTCAACAGGGCATTTATGTTTGTCCTACACTGAAGAAGGCAGGTTATGCCGAAACCGGTCTGTTAATAAAAGGACTGATTTATCTGTTACATCCTTTTCTGCTCTTGCTGGTCTGTCTTTGTTTCTTATGTTTCCAAAGAGACAAGCTGTCTGGAGGTGCAAGCAGTTCAGTGAAAAAATTAAGTGTGAAATTATGGGAAGTTAATAAGCAGTAACAACCTTCCTAACAGCCTTCATAGTTTAATGCAGTTACTAGAACTGTGTATAATTTGTTTTTATTTGAGGATAGCCAGTGCACTTCTTTGGGCTAAAAGTTATTTTTCTGAAAGTATATGAGCTGTTTTTTCTTATCTTGAGAGGGAAAAGATAAGAAAAGAGCAGACAGCAATCAGTGTGAGATTAGCATGCATTTTCATATGGGTAACCTTAATTTTAGGTTAGATAATATCTGTAGGTTGCAGTGAGACAGATAGTTGAGAAGAAGCTAGAGATGAGGAAAGAGTTCAACTGGGCATTCCTATACTTGGTGAAAGCATATGACTAGGTCCCAAGAAGGCTGATTCGGGCAGTACTGTGGTGGTTCAAAGTCCCTGAAACATTGGTAGAATTAGTGCAGGCTGTGTACAGGGACTCAATCACTCAGGTGCAAACAGTGCTGGATCTCACAAAAGGGTTCCCAGTGGAAGTGTTTGTACACTGGGGTTCAGCTTTGAGCCCACTGCTGTTCATACTGATAGTGGACTACATTAGCAAACAGGTTGACTGGGACGGATCGACAAAGTTGCTGTATACAGATGATGTGGCATTGCATGCAGAAATTCAGCAAATGATAGGGGAATGGAATGCAAAACTGAAGGCATATAGGATGAAACTTAGTGTAGATAAGACAGTGGTAATTGCAGAAAATTGGGTAAATCAGAAGAATAAATCCACAAATAAGCCAAAAGGTCCGCAAACCACTGATAACCAATAAAAATAAAAGTGTCCACAATAAAGCAGCTAAAGTATTCACTTCACAGTACATCACATTAAGGCTCAATAAAAACAGTACGTTTTCGTTTTAAAACTTCCTCCGATGTGGGCTGGTTGACACACTATAGATATTTAAACACTTTCAAATTAAAAGTAGTCCAACCAAAACACGTCAATTAAGGTGACTAAAATTATTGTAAAAAAACATTAAACATAAAGTGAATGTGATTAAAAACAATGTATAAATAGTATGTAAAATGTATGAGATTGTTAAATCTTCCATTAAATTTTAGACATGAAAAAAACTATCAATTCATTTAGACTGCTAATGTTTTAAAGTTGTAGAAAATAATAATAATAATAGTATACTATGAAGGAGTGTGCAAAACAAAACAGGGTTCCTACAGAAGACAAACCCTTCTTCAAGAGGGTCTCAGATGACGGATATCCTTTTCAGGTTGCTTAAGTGCAGGCAAAGAAAAAAAGAACAGGATGCCTGATATTCTCTGGGCACTCACAGAAAAGTAAGACAGATCTTGGTTAAAAACACAGGAGAAGCAGACTGGAGTGGGCAACTTAGTTAAGCTCTGGTAGAGAGAAGGACTTTAAAAGGCTGCCTGAAAGAAGTCTGTAGGTCTGGCTGTATGCCTAGCCTAGGGCGTGAAGTCAGGCTTATTACCACAGGCCACACAATCAATGATGTACCGGCTCTTTGTAGGGGTAGGGTGGGTACATATACTTAGTTCACAGGAGTGGCAGCCCCTAGGCTCATCTCTTGTATCCCACAGAGAAACATCTTCATGACTGGTGATCCTAGTCTGGAAGGGTAGAATGTTCTATTAAAAGAAGAATACAGATATTCCACTGCCATACATTTACAGCCCACATGGATGGAAGAAATCCTTCAGCTTAAGATTTGTATTTCTAAAATGATCCTCTTGGGAAGGTCTGTGACAAAAAGTACATTAACCTAAGAATTTTTAGAAAATTTTTTTGCCATTTTAATTCAATAAACTCCAGGAAATCACCTCCCGGCCCACCCCGTGGTCCCAAATCAGCCTGCTCCAGTATAAAAAATCTAAAAGAATGATGAGGCTTACTACAAATATGTTTATACAATGCATTTGTTTCATTATTCTGCTTGATGTCATAGAAGTGTTGGTAAATTCTTGACCCGAGTGCATCTTTGGTTTACCCCACGTAACTTTCACAGAGTTTACATAATGCTATATAAACCACCCCTTTACTATAGCAGTACATTTTTTTCTTAGTAGTAATATAACCAAAGTTTTTTAGTTTGATTTTAGTAGTATCCATAATATAAGGGCATTGAGAGCATCTTCCACATTTAAAAGTGCCACCCTGCCCTTATAAATCTATCCCCAATCCACCATTACGACCTATTGTGGATGCGAAGGCCTCAAAAACCTTTAGTATTGCTAAATTTATTGATAGTAAGGTTAAAAATGTTATTGATAGTCATAACTCAGTGATAAAAGATTTGTGGGATTTCCTCACAAAAATTGAACAAAGTATGTTTGATAAAAATCTCATCCTGGTTACTATTGATGTGTGTGACCTATTTTCGGTTATACCACACCAAGTAGGCCTGGAGTGGTTCTATGACTACTTATGTGCTAACACTGTGTTCAATCATGAGACCATATTAACAATTCAGACTTGTATGGAAATAGTATTAGAAAATAATTTCCTTACTTTTGAGGGGCACTTGTTCAAACAAAAACAAGGAGTAGCAATGGGTGCATGCTCCAGCTTTTGAAAACATTGTTTTAGCACAATGGGAGGATTTATTTGTTGTCAACTCAGAGTTTAGGACTTCATGGGTATTGAATGGGCGATACCTAGATGATATGGTCCTGTTCTGGAAGGGTAGTGAAAATTACCTGAACAGGTTTTTCACCTATATTAATGGCACAACTAGTTTCCTGAGATTTACCATCAATAAAGAACTTGATTTTGCCAACTATTTGGATGTCACCATCAGGAAAGATTATATTAATAACGGTTTTACCTCCCAGTTATATAGGAAACCAACTTATTCAAATACATTATTGCATTTTGCAAGTGCACACCCATTGCACCAAAAGAAGCCCCTTGTAAAAGTCCAATATGTGAGATTGACCAGAATGGTCTCTGATATGGACGGGTTTGAGAAGGAAGGGGATATTATGAAAACCATGTTTCTAAGGAGAGGTTACCCTGAGACCTTTATCACTGATATTTTTAACGAAGTTAAAAACAAGAGAACTAGTGGTTATTTCATCCCATTACTAGCTCAGGTTGACATTGGTAGTCAGAATAACAGTGGTGACAGACCTTTGGGTTTTGGACGTGCACTTACCCTTAAGTATACTTCTAATTTTTCTGATATTAAGAATATTATTTTTAAATATTGGAAAATATTTAATGTGGACTTGGATGTGCAGGAAAGAGTTGGTACTAAACCTATTGTTGTTTATAAGAAGGACACTTCATTTAAAGGGCTTCTTGCCTTCTCATCTGATCTTTCACTTTATATACTTTTGTTTTTACACACATTCAGTTGCTGTCTAATTTTTATCTACTTCTGGTTTGATTTCCATCTAAAGAAACCACCATTCAGACCTATTGTAGCAGCTGCAGGTTCCAAAACCCATAACATAGCAGTTTATGTGGATAAAAAAAATTAAAGCATATTATGAACAAATTTCCCCATTTACTAAAGGATTCATGGAATTTTTTAGAACAAATTAGTAAAGACTTACGGTCAGTGGATACCTCTTTTCTCACTATTGATGTGCAGGAGCTCTTCTCCTGTATTCCTAAAGCAGAAGGCTTGTGCCTATTTGAGGAGGTACTTTTCAATTATTCATCCTTGACTATTGATGAAAATTTGCTTATATGTGAACTAATGAGTGTTATATTGGAAAACAATTACATATTTTTTGAAGGTGAATATTTTCAGCAGCTCAAGGGTGTGGCTATGGACGCAGCTTGCGCCCCCTTATATGCGAACCTAGTCCTGTTGGGCTGGGAACACAAGTATGTTTTCCAAAATGAGTTGTTTTCCACTAATGTTACTTATTACGGCAGATTTTTGGATGATATTTTTATTTTATGGAAAGGAAGTAAAGAAAAAATAACAAAGTTTGTTCAGTATTTAAATCTAACTACAGATTATCTGAGGTTTACATATCAGTTTAATGAACAAGAAATTAACTTTTTAGATACTAAGATTATTAAAGACCAGAATGGCTTCATCTCCAAAATCTACCGTAAGAACACATTTTGTAATAATTACTTACATTATACTAGCCATCATCCTATTTACCAGAAGAAAAGTATTATAAAGGGTCAAGCCATAAGAATTGCTAGGATGACAACGGTTAGAGATGATGTTATAGCAGAATTTGGAAATTTAAGGGAAATGTTTCTAGAAAGGGGGTATCCAGGTGGCCTTATCGAGCCTATACTTATGGATGTTCTTGATAAATGGGGTAACATTTATGTACCTCTATTGGGCACTGGTGGAGATAACATTCAACATAAACCTCCAGAGACAACAGTGCAGGCAGTGCCCAATTTTCAACAAGCACGTGCAGTGCAGTATAATCCTTTATACTCCCAGATTAAAGGAATTTTGATAAGAAGTTTTTAAAACAAATACTGAGGTTTTCCATACCTTGGTTGACAAACCCATCTTTTCTACAAAGGTGGGGTCTAACCTCAAGTCTTTATTAGAGACAGGTAGTGGTTGTAGTACTAAACAAGACAAAAGATGTGGAAGTAGACCATGTGGGAGGTGTTCCTATTGTTCATATATATTACAAGATTTTTCTATTTCCCTTGACAATAAAAATAAAAGTCATGTTTTCTTATAAAGTGGTAGTTGTTGTTCCAGCAAGTTAGTTTACATAGCCATCTGCAATGCCTGTTCTTCCTTCTATGTAGGTAAGACAGAGAGAATGTTTAAAACCAGAATATATGAACACCTCTATGACATAAAAAATAAAAAAAGATACTAATGCTTTATATAAGCATAGCATTGTATGCAATGGTTATTTATGTTTTAAGTTTGGTATACTTGAATTTGTAACAGTTGAAGCAAGGGGTGGTGATTGGCAAAATACATTATATAAGAAAGAGTTACTGTGGCAGTTAAGATTAGCTGCTGATTATCCACCAGGGCTTAATGAGCATATTACCTTAATGCCAATTCTTAAAGAAAAGGCAAATCTAGTCTAGTAGTGTTAATAATGTTTGTTATATTCAAGTGCTTTTGTGAAAATATTCTTGTATGCTTCTTTGCTTATGTTATGTGGACATGGTTATTTCTGATGAAAATATCTGTTTTTTTTGCACCTAACTCCTGCTTGTATATTCCAGTATGTTCATTTTCCATCAATGGAATTGGTTGGTTTAGAACCAATGACAGACCAGCAACACGTATTTAAATGTAAAATTCGCAATGACAACTTGTTCTGAAGAAGTCATACCAATTGATGAAAGCGCTTAACCAGGTTGTTTTATTTTTTAACATTAAATAAGGATTGTGGACTCGCAACGCTGTGCTCTTTTATTTTTCTTGATTTCCATCCCTGCTTGACACCGATATGCTTCTGCTAAACTAAGCAGAGAAGTCATTTTAGACTTATTCTCATGTTTTAAAACTTTCACTATGTTTTGGTCTTGTGAGGTCAATAGATATGTATGCAGCCTACAATTGCAGATCTCATGTAATCAATTTTGAGGAGGCCCGTACCTCCTTCAGAGTGGGGAATATATAGTCTTGGTATACAGTGATTTTTATAAATCATTTGATAAGCATGAAGCATTCTTCTTGTTTTCTTGACCAACCGATCCAATACCTTTTGGGGCCAGTCAGTCATTCCAAAACTGTAAGTTAGGACAGGAAAAGCTAATTGGTTTATAGCATGGACTTTGTTCCTAGATGTCAGCACTGTTTAAGTGTTAATTTTAGTCTTTGAAAATATTAATTTTATTCACATTTGTTTATGTTTTATTGTTCATCCTTCATCAATTTCCAAATATTTATACTCTCTCTCTTGCTCGTTTGCTTTTACATTACATTCCTGTGTCAGGCTGTTTTTTTGATGCTGCAGTTTCCCTGCTTTAAAAGTTGCTTGTGCACATTTATCAAGACCAAATGACATTCTTATATCAGCTGAACATGTTTTGACGACTTGCAGTTGTGCTTTCAGTTCCTCATCTGATGAGCGACACAGTTTTAAAACATCCACAAAAAGATGAGAAGTCTTCATGCTTTGTTGTTTTCTGTGAGCCAAATTGTAGCTTTGACCTAATCTGTTAAGTAGGCAGCTAAATGGGTTAAGGGCAAAACAAAATAGCAGCGGTGACAAAGTCACCCTGGAATATACAGCTTTGAATTGTTATCCCTGGAATAATAATTTGTCCCTTATTATGGCTTAACTGCAAAGTGGTTTGCCATTGTTTCATGGGCACAGTAATGTAACTGACCAGTGTAGGGTGTATATTATACGGTTTACTATCATAATTACGAATCCAACTCCATCGACTGCACTATGTTTGAACATTGAAAGTCAAACACAGCAATGTCGAACTTCAAAAGCAAGCCTAGGAATGGGTTTTAACATGGGTCGCGATAGGGGCGAGGTTTGTAGTTCAGCAATAGCAGTGAACACCTATCTTGACCCATGTTAAAACCCATTCCTAGGCTTGCTTAAGTTCATCGTTGCTGTGTTCAACTTTCCGTGTGCGAACATAGTGCAGTCGACGGAGTTGGATTTGAAATTATGACAGTAAACCTATTATACATGTGTAAGCCCTCTTTTATCCATGAATGTGGGATACTGTCAAGTGCATTTTTGTAGTCTATCTATGCCACACTTAGATTATTCCCCTTTTTACAGTTCTCCATTATAACTTTATTTAACAGCAAATGATCCTTTGCTCCATATGACTTTCTTTTGTTCTAGTGCCATGATTGAGTTTACTTCTAAATGACTTATAAACACTGTTGGCATTAATTGCAGCGTACAGTTTATACTTCACTGGAAGGCCAGTTATTTGTCTATAGTGTTAGGATAGCTTGCAGGTTTTCTTTCCTAAAAAGGAGTACTGTTTTACCTGTGGTTAACCAAGTTGGTGACTGTTTAGGGTGTGCCTATAAATAATTCTTACTCATGGCTAAATCTTCTTGCAAAGATGTTAATGCTTTTAGCCCGAAGTTAGTTACTGCATCTGGGCCTGGGGTTTTTCAATTAGCAACTTTTCTTACCTTTGTTTCAATCTCTCTAGCTGTTACTTCATCACATTTCATAGCCTGTGCATTTGAACTTCTTATTCTTTCTTTAAGTTTTTCTATCCATTCAGCATCATTGTTATGTTCCACAGGATCTTATTATAAGATATTTCTCCAAAATGTATCTATGTCATCCTTATGGTGGTGTTTCAATTCCTTTTGCCTTGTTTCCCAGTTCTCTACAAAACTTTTTTTTGGGTCATCAAATTGCTTATTTTGTACTTTTTCTTTATATTTACCTGCATATCTTCTAAGTTTTTCTGCCTGTGCTGATATTTTTAGTATATTATTTGCCATAGTGCAGGAAAGATCCTGATCTATTCCAATACTGTGCATTGCTTTTATCACGTCTATTTTTTTTGGAGTATTTTTTGTTGATCTGTTCCCTCTTCTACACTCTTCTCACAGTAACACTTCTTGTCTTAACTGCTTTACAGTTTTCTCTATTTGATAATTCCATGATGGCATTTGATTTCCCCCCTTCATTTCCCTTACTGCTCTGTATTTTTTGTGGTAAGCCTTTATCCGTTATTAATTTAGCTGCACAGTAATATATCCTATTTACATATCTTATATTACATGAAATTCTACGAACACTCCTGATTAGTATGTTCATTTGTTTTATCTAACTTTTTTGGGTATTATTAACTTTCTGTAGTCTATTTCTTTCAGTGATGTTAATACGTCTGCCCATCTATTAAATCAAGCAACACTTCCCTTAAATCATTTTCTTCTAAACAGAGGGCACATTCTTTGTTCTACATTTCTGGTAGTGCCAGAGCATCCTTCTGTGCCACATTCTCTTCAGTTTCATCCTGTGTCATCCATTGCTCTTTCATAAGGTAACTAACTAGCCTATCACTCTACAACATTGACTAAATCAGAGTTGCCACAGTTTCCTGTTCCCTCCCTTGCTGTGCAACTCCAACTGAACTTTTGTACTGGTTTCCTATGGAAGGCTCTACAGTATTTTCATATGGCAACTGATCAGATGTTTCCTGCTCCACTGGTTTCTCCTTAAATTCGGGATTCATTGTTCTGTGCTGCTGTGGTGTTATCAGAGTTAGATTTTCTACACTAAATCCTTCACTTCACAGGTAATCCATAACAAGAAGTTATGTACTCACCATAACATTCGATGTATGTAGTCCATCTCACCTTACATTCTTACCCGTGGGTTTGGAGACGAACCTCGGCCATACTCTAGCTCAAAGTCTTCAATTGGCTCGTGGCTAAGAGGTATCCCATCATGCAACAGGTCTATTCCCCAGATCTTGTTTGCTGCAAGCTCACACACATACATACTGAGAAGAACAACCCCAACAGAAAGGACGTCTGATGGAGACAATATGTTCGGGTCCTCCAGGAAGGGAAGGAGGGAGGGTTAGTAAGAATGTAAGGCAAAATGGACTACATACATTGAACATTATGGTGAGTACATAACTTCTTGATGTTATGTAGTCCAATCTCGCCTTCATTCTTACCTGTGGGACAGCATCCCTAGCACCTTGATCTTGGGTGGCTCAGTGAAAAATACACTTGAGCACCATGGAACCAAAGGAAGATCTGCCTCTAGAGACCAGATCTAATGTGTAGTGACTAATAAAGGTACGAGGCGAAGCCCATGTTGCTGTATGCTATATAAAATATAGTTTATATTTGTGTCACCTTGGTGAGATTTTGTAAAAAAAAAAAAAAAAAAAAAAACAAAACACTTCTCTCCTTTGTTTCCTGATCATCTTTTCATTCATTAATTGAGGTGTCTCCAAATAGCCTGTTGAATGTTACTGCAATTTAAATTCCGTGAACAATGATACAGGTAGTGTTCAGGCAGCTTGTGTGTACAGACACATCAGGAGTGAGGCTTAACAACTTTAACTTAGGTAAACCTATATACAAACTAGCGATTACATTTCATACATATGCACTCTCAAAATGGCACTGAAGCTAGCACTTGCTTGCTATATATGTGCACGTTCAGTTATTGAAATGCTATTTAAAGATGCAGCACACAGTCTGTTCTACATCCTTCCTCTTTGAGAAATAGGTCATGCAATATTGACATCAGTTGACATGCAATCAGTACAAATAATTTTGTTCCACAATTACACAGAACTAGATAAACATATACAATTATGTCCAGGTCGCTGTGTATTTCACACTAGGTCTGGAAATATGACCAAATCATGTGACATAAAATTTAGAATTAGATTTAGTAACTGGAATGGTCTCTACTGAAAGTTCAACCTTAGGGACATCAGGAATGGAAAAAGAAGCTAAGACACATTCTGCAACAGAACATTGGATTGCTCTGAGATCTAGAGTCTGTATCACAGGAACAGTGCTGCCATAGTGATTCTGGTACAGAAAGTTGTCTGCAATTTTTCCTGTACTCCACATCATCAGATTCTATGATGTAGGATCTCAGCTTGGTACATATACCGGTTACTTGACAAATTTGGTTAAAATATTTCGCCATTTGTATTCTGTATAGTCTTCTTTCAATGGATGAAGAAATCTGCTTTATTTATCATAACTGGACTTCTGAATAATTGGGCTCTAATGGTTCTGCTGCTCTTAGCTTTAGGCCTCAATAAACTGGAACTAATAGACAGTGTTGTTCTTGTTTGCCTGGACAGAAGTCTCTGAGCAGGCGAGCCAAGTATATCATTACAGGGTTATAAATCAATCTCAAACCAATTCAAATAAGAGTCTACCAATACTAAGTATTGCTGATTGCTCCACTTGAATATATCAGTGGCTACTGTTGACCAAGGTAGTTCAGGAACTTGACTTAGCTGGAGTGGTTCTTTTTGTAAATGCGGTTTAGTACTATTGCATACTGAACAAGAAGTACTTTATCAATGTCTTTTACTAGAGACGGCCAAAATACTTTCTTACCCTTCTTTTGGTAGATTCAGAACCTGGGTGACCGCAATGCAAAATCTGGATATATTCATGTTGTAAGGAAGCAGGAACAACAATTTTAGAACCTTTGAAAATAATGCCATCTTCCATCATCTCATCTCTGTAAGGAAAATAAGTTTGTACTTCAGGTGGTGCACTAGATTGCTTTGACAGCCATCCAACATTATTGTAGTGGCTGAGTTTTTGCAAAACTGGATCAGTCTTTGTATGATCTCTCAGCTCAAAGTCTCACAGTAGAAAAATTACACACTTCCATTACATAAATCAAAATTTTCTGTGTCAAGCTGTTCTGTTATATTTCTCAGCGATCTGGATAAGGTATCAGCCAGATAAAGAAGTTTGCCTTTTGTATAGACATTTTGAAGTTATACTTTTGCAATTTGAGTATTATTCTTTGTACTCTCGCTGGAGCTGAATGCATAGGCTTTTTCAGAATAGTAACTAGAGGTTGGCGATCAGTTTCAATCTGAACAGCTCACCCATAGAGAAGTCTGAACATGGAAATACTATTGCCAAAAGTTCTCAATTTCAGCATATTGCATTTCATTTTGGCTAAGGGTTCTAGATGCATAGGCTACTGGTCTTTCTTCTTGAAGAATAACTGTGCCAAGACCAAATTTTGAAGCATCACAGGAAAAGAGTGACTGGTTTATTGACATAGTATCTTAATATAGGTGGGGTGGAAATTTTCTGCTTAAGGTCTTCAAATGCTTTCTGGTGCTGTTCCAACCAAGAACATGTAACATTTTAGCACATCAGCTCTCTCAAAGGTGCTGTCAACTCACTGAAGTCTGGTATAAACTTGCCTAAATAGTTGACCATGCTAAGAAAACCTTGTAGAGCTTTAACATTATCTGGTGCTGACATCTGAAGAATAGCTGCTTGCTTGGACAGGTCTGGTCTCAAGCCAGTGCTGATAAATAAATGACCTACACATGTAACTTCTGGTAGTCTGAATTTGCACTTTAGAGGACTGAGCTTTAAGTTCAGTTCACGTGCTCTGTCTAGAACTCTTAATGTTTCTGTCATGCTCTGCTTCACCATTGCTTCCAACTAATAAATCCTCTACTATTATGGCACAAGGATAACCTGAGAAAAACTGCTCCATTGCACGCTGGAAGACTTCACCTGCAGAATTTATTCCAAATGGCATCCTTAGGAATCTATATCTGCCAAGTGGGGTACTGAAAGTAGTCATTAATGAGGATTTGCAATCAAGCATCACTTGCCAAAATAAACTTTTTGCATCCAAGACAGAAAAAACAGTGGCATTCAGTATTAGGGCTTCAACTTTCTTGAATGTACACATTGGATGAGGCAGTCTTCTCTTCAATGCTTTGTTCAAATCTCTTGGGTCAATACATATTCTGATTTTGTCTGAGCCTTTTTTGTGGGCTGCTACCACAGATGACACCCATTCAGTTTAGTTCTATAACTGGACAAATTACACCTTGCTGCACCATTTTATCTAACTGAGCTTTGACTTTATCCTGCATAGATATCAAAACTTTTCTTGCTGGTCTTGACTACTGGATTGACCTCTGTGTCTAACTTCATAAAATACACAACTGGAACTTTCCCCAACTTGTCCTCAAAAACATCAGCATACTATGAGAAAATGGCTTCAGAAAAATTGGAACTGGGATATGTGCTTATATGATGAACTTCTTTGGCAAAAGAAAGCAGATTCATATTCAAACTGTCTCCAAGACCTAATAATGACTGCACAGGTCTTCAAACTACATGGTATAATAAGCTGTAACAGTTCCTAGCCACATAACATGAAAGCAATACTGAGCCTTCGGTTTGAATTTCTTCACCTCAATAAACAAGTTTCGCACTACTAGCCACATTGAGTTGTTCCTTAGTTCTCACATTGGCAAATGTATCTGTTGACATAAAAACACTTTGAACCAGTGTCTGCTTTGAGCTCAGTGGATTTACTATTGATCTGGACAGTACAAAACACTTTGTTCTTTTCCAGCAAATTCACTGCATCAGCCTCTTCACCAATTACTGATACACCATCTACGTAGAAAATAGAACTGCAGCTCTCTATATGATCAACTTGGGTTCACTTCACGTCTTAATCTCAAAAAACCGAATTTCATTTGACTGAGACCACAATACATAATTTTCAAAATACTGAAAACTCATTTGACTGAATCTCATTATACTGAAAGCTTACAATCCTGAATTTCAAAATGCTGAATTTTAAGCCATAGACATGCACTTACAACACCAATGAATAACTCTTTCCAAAACTTAAAAACTACTTACTTACCATCTTAACAGAAACTGGATGATATAAAACTAAATTATGTGGGGGGGGGGGGGACTGCACCCCCCCGGGTCTATATTAAATCAGCGAACGCTGATTTATCGACCCCATGTAAGCGAAAGCTTACAATCCTGAACACTCAGAACAGTGATTTTTTTCCACAGGGAAAATCACTGTTCCACAAAAAAAAAATAAAAACTTCAAAACATTACATAAAGTGGGGACCTTCACACCCACACCCCCCTACTTAAATATACCAACTCCACGATTGCACTACAGTGATGAAAACGGCAAAGTAAAGGAGGCAGCCAAGTGATTTTTTTCCCAGGGAAAAAAATCGCTTATATGCCATTTCGCTATTTTGTGCTTTCGATCAAGACACATTCGAAGGATTGCAGCTTCGATTATATAATAGGAACACCACCCCCAACTATATATATATATATATATATATATATATACACATACATACATACATACTAACTCCAGGATCGCACTACAGTGGGGAAAAGGGCATATACCTTTTACTTACCTTACAGTACTGTGCACACTGCCACGAGCACATGCAACATCCACCATATTACTTTAGATACTTTCCATAAAAATGTAGAGAGGCATACCCACATTTAGAAACAATACAACACTACTTTCTATGCTATCAGTATGCTGACAGCTGGCACTAAGTTACAGTAATTTTTTTTTATCACCAGCAAGTCACAGGTGAAGGGAAACACCACATTTATGGCTTAAAATTCAGTATATTTTGAAAATTAGGTATTGTGGGGACTCAGTCAAATGAAATTCAGTATTTTGAGATTTAGTCATGTGAAGTGGACCCGATCAACTTACTTTCTTGAGTGACCCTTCTTTATAACTGTGTGAGGTTTACCTGATTTGCAAAACTTTTGAAAATGGTTCAATTTTTTACACTTGTGGCATTGCTGACCAAATGCTAAGCATTTCTCTTTTAGCCTTATGATTGGCACCACAACTGCAACAGTTAACAAATAAAGCTGGATTTGGGTTTTGCTGATTCACGCTTGTACTGCACTGAGCATGCTCCTTTCTTAGAACTTGCTGGAAAACTATGTGGTTTCCCAGGAGAACCCACAGGGGATGAAGCTGCCATGTGCTTAGGCCTGCTTTTGCTTGCCATGTGTTGTATGCAGTCTACCTTTGCTCTGGAGCCTGCTGAAACTATGCTCTTATCGCTTGCAAGCATACTTGTGTGCCTTTCTGTAACTTCATGGATTTGACAAATCGCAATAGCTTTACTCAAAGTAAAATTACTGTCATGAAGCAAAATCTTTCTCACAGCAGCATTATTAATACCACACACAAACCTGTCCTTTATCATCTCATCTTTTAAGTCACTAAACTGACACATTTTAGCCTTGTTCCTCAAGTCAGTAATATAAGCTGCAAAAGTTTCTCCTGGTTTCTGATCTCTTGTGTAAAATAAATGCCTCTCTAATATAACATATGTCTGGGGGTTACACACCTCTTTGAATTTGCACTTCAGACACTTCAGGTCTTCGCTTGATTCAGCCTATACAACAATATGGTGATTTTCACCTTCTCCCTCATATACTGCTGGTGCATACACAAATGAATGTACTTTTTCAATGGCCTCTGACGCAGCTAGGTTTAGCAAAATGAATGCCTTGGTGCATGCATCTTTGTCAGAATAAGCTGCTTGTATAAAAATATCATACTCTTTCTCAAATATTCTCCAAATTCTCTGCAATATTCTGATCAAATACAAGTGGTAAGGGCTTTCAAAATCAGTCTGCCATTATTAACACATACCAGTGAAGGGTTTTGCAAATATGCACGAACACACACGCACACATATATACATATGCCAGAAATTCATGTCAGTATTCATAACTTTGCCCAACAGCACAACAAGCATCTGAATAACTGAACTTTGTGAAATACGTCTCTCGGGCACTGTAATGAAACTCTTGAAATCACTGTACTGCAAAAAATCCCCCCTTATCAGTGTAAGAAACATTCCAAAATAACTGCACTGTGCAAATTAACTGGGCAGAAGAAGCTAAGAGTAAAACATTTCGAAGTGACTGCACTTTGTGAATAAACAGCACACAAACTTCCTCAAAATGGCGGTACTTTGCTAGATAATTCTTTACAGAATTCTTTTCACTGCAAGAAACACTCTGTAATGGCGGCACTTTACGGATATGTGTTTTCGAAATGGCTGTACTTTGGCTGTATTTCAAGAAACAGGTGCACTTTGCACACAACTAAACTCTTCAGCATACATGCACAGTTATAAGCACATACACTGTAAGCACTTTTACACACTTTGAGATACTTCAAATAAACTCTAGTTATGCCCTGAATACAATACAAAATAGTTATGCCAAAACACAGTACTTTTCCAAAAACATGCAGTCACCTTGCTTTATTTATGCTTAATGTGCTTTTTTGCCGATATTATATTAGTTTTACAGGTTCATAGGTTGGTACTAGGCTATCGGCCCTAGGGCCTATACAAACCTAGCCATAACAATTCCCTGGCTATTTCTTCCCACAATATTTACTTCCCTGGACCCCTGTCTAGCAGGGCAACTAACATGATCCCCAGGGTAAATTGTAAACTTCCTATCTCCCATCCAGTCAAGGTTCCTTTTGAAGAGGGCCAAGGAGGCGTTCTGCTTGACATGTATGGGCAGTCTCTGGGTCAGGAACCTATCCCTCCAGCATGTTTTGTTCATTATGATGACAAGGTTAAGGTCCCTGGAGCACATCGCTCTGATGGATTGGGATTTCTTTAAGTGTAGCATGTCCAACAGCTCTGGGTTTGACATGGCCTAGTATGTTAAGCAGAGATCGCCTCCGAGTAGACGATATGCGACAGAGTATAGCTGGAGTTTTTTTTAGTCAGTCAGAATAGGGCATCTGCTTTACGCATGTGATTCTTTTAGTGAGGTGTTTCTGTGGCCTTTCCAGTAGTTGCAGATGTCTTGAGAAGCACATGCCAAACAGGGCTCTATGATGGGTCTAATGAGGAATGAGTACAGTGGGACAATGACCTCCTTTTTTTCTGGATGAAAAGCCCTTAGTGATGAGGTGTGCCACATAGAAGGATTTCCTGACTGTTGTGGTGATGTGGTTATCGAAGGTGAGACCACAGTCTACCTGTGTTCCCAAGTCTCTTATCACACTTTGTGTTTAGTGTACTGTCACCTATGTGGTAATTCATGGGTACATGTTTTTTCCCCAAAGGGGATAACTATACACTTCTTGGCACTGAGCTTGAGCCCATGGCTCTGGCACCAAGCATCTGTTTCTGTAAGGCCCTTTTGTAGAATATCCACATCATTTGGGGATTCAATAATGGCTCCCAGTTCGCAGTCATCTGTGAACTTTGTTAGCCAGAGTCCCTCAGTGTTGGCATGTACTTCAGAGAAGTAGATGCCAAACAAGAGCGGTCCCAGGACTGAACCCGGAGGTACTCCACTTGTCACTTGTCTGGACCTGGATTTGGAGTCGGCTAGTTTTACAGTGTGGGTTCTGTCAGTAAGCTAGTTGGCAAAGCATCGAGTGACGCAGGGATTTATGCCCAGCTTAGATAGATTCCAGAGTGGAGGATGGTGTTGAAGGCCTTGGTGAGGTCCAGATAGGCTGGACTGCCTTACCCTCGTCCACGGCTCTGGAGACTGATTTGAAGAAGTCAATCAAGTTCAGGAGACATGATCGGCCCTTCATGAACCCAAACTGGGTGGGGTCAGTGTTTGAAGGTTGCCAATATCTGTTTACATGTTCCATGATAATACATTCCATCATGGCCTTGCAGATCAGGCTCGTCAGACTGATGGGATGGTAGTTCCCAGGATCCAAGGTGAATCCCCCCTTGTGGAGTCGGATACCTGTAGCTGTGCACCACTCAGTGGGCATGAAGCCTGAGGTGAGGCTATGACACTTAGGTGAGGTGCCAGTCCATTTTGTAGTTCATGTAGTACACAACCCACGATGTTGCCTGGTCCCATGGATGCTGTATTCTTAGCTTTGGAGAGCATGGTTTTTACCTGTGTGGCCATGATTACCGGAATTTGGCAATATTTCTGTATTGAGATGGGCCCTTTAAGGGGTGAAGGTGGCACTGAATCAATCTGCAAGGATATTGGCAATGTCCTTGGGATCAGTATATTTAATGCCATTCTTTTCTAGCTCAGAGCAGATCTGAGCATTGCAATTTAGATTCTTGACATAGATATAGAATGCCTTGTGGTGGTCTTTGGAATCTTTAGCAATTTTATTTTCGTAACTAGCTTTGGAGGATTTTATGAGGGATCTCAGCTTTTTACTGAGGCTGGTAAGGGAGTTTTTGCATCCTGGGATTTTCCTTTTTTCTGCAACTGTTTCTTCCTTCTGTTGTAGAGTTTGTTTGTGACAGGGGACCACCAGATTGGCTTCCTTTTTTGGAGGACAGCGTCTTGGTTCTATTTGGGATGGTACGATTCATGCAAGAGTGGATGTGCTCATTCAGTGCTTTAGTGTAGGACTCAACAGTCGAACTTTCAGCTCCCGTCTGCATGGGTGTCATGAAGCTGGTCACTTCTGACTTGAGTAGCATGAAGCCGGCCTTGGGGAAGTTTTTTATGGATGTTTCCTTACTGGGGGGTGGGGGTGGGATGTGGATGTCAAAGGTGATTAGCTTATGGTCAGACCTAACCGAGGGGGTGACCACTGGTGTGGAGCATTGATTTCCCATGTTGGTAATGATCAGGTCCAGAATATTGGAACCCCTGGTGGGACTATGGATTAGTTGATCCAGGGCATTGGAATTTATGAATTCCAAGAACCATTGGGCAAAGGTGTTGGTACACAAGTAGTTTTCCCAGTTAATGCAGGGTAGTTTAAATCACTCAGTATTAGGGTGTTTAGTTGTATCTTAATATTTTTCAGTAGGTTTAGAAAGGTGTAGTGAGAATCTTGGGGCATCAAGCTACAATTTGGATTGCAGTCTTACCTAGTGTTAGTTGCACCTAGAGAATTTCGGATGCATTGTGCTTGGCAACTAGCATGGGGGTGTGAATATCCTTGGTGAATATGGACACTCCTCCACTTTTAGTGTTTCGGTCCTGGTGTGGTGGGCAAAAAGTGTGGTAAGAGTTGTAGCCTGGTATTGCAGGGGTGCTCTCTCTGGAGCCTTGATCCAGGTCTCAGTTACTGCACAGATATAGATATTCTCCATTTTTAGGAGTGCACTTTGAGGTTTAGACATCTAGCACCGAAGAGCATTACCTTCAGATTTTGCATACTTGTACCTTTTTGTACGTTTTGCTGTAAACATGTCAGTTTTGCAATTCTGTGGTAATTCCAAACCCCTTATGTGCTTTTCTGATAATCGTTTTATCAAATATCTTAATTTTAAACATTTTGTTTAATTAATAAACCTTTTACAATTCTCACTTGTTTAAAATGCGTTTTTTTTCCTTGTAATGCTCCCCCCGGGATTCATGAAGCTCGGCGCAAGGCCGGCGTAAGGGCTGCGCCGGCGGTGCAGTGAATAGCCGGCGTAGTAGCGCCATATGCATATTAATGAGAGTGCACCGCAACCACAGACACGTGCGTAGTGTACGTGAGCGAGCCCAAGTAGGATGCGTCCGGAGGCGTGGCTAAGCCGGCATGCGGTGAGCAACCTAATGTGCTGACTGCCACGGTCCGCCCATAATAGTAATGGCAGCAGCCAGGGCCCGTGCAGAATGAAACGCACGTAGAGTATGCAACATAGTACCCGTCCCAACTAAACGGAGAAGCAAATACAACCCACGAAGGCTTAAGTGTACCCGTCCAAGGAGCAAAGGATACGCATGAGACCGCGTTTGTCCCACAATGCACCGTCACTGGTTATACTCAGAGAAGGTGTACAGCAGCATGTCAGCGCGCCGCACCAACATAGGAGTAGCGACTAAGGTCACCACCTGTCCCACTTTGCGAGGGGCAGTCCCTCTATGGCCAGTTGTGTCCCGAAAAAAATATTAAAAATGGCAAATGTGCTAAGATTGTAGGACATAATGATATCCCGTATTTAATGTAATGGTAGCATGAATTGGTTATTTCTGTAACTGAAATACCTAAATGACACAAGAAACAGAATAAGCAACCAAACTGCCACAACAATAAGCTTTTATTTAGGCAAACAAGTGAAGTTCTATGCTATATAGTGACCGTGTGTATGTGTCGGCCTGTAAACTCAGATGTGAGTCCCGGAAATATCCCACCTTGGCAACTGGAAAAGGTGGCAACCCCAGTAGCGACATGGGCATGGTCACCAGGGTTACCAGCTGTCCCAATGTGCCGTGGACAGTCCCTCATTGGACAGTTGTGTCCCTGCAAAAATCGAAAAGATGGAAAATGACCTGAGATTCCCTGCCAAAAATATTCCCGCAATATACATGTAATAGTAGCATAAAACATATAATTTGTATATGAAACACATACATGGCATAAGAAACTGAATAAGGAACCCAAATGCTAACAGAATAAGCGTATATTATGGCAAACAAGTAAAGTCCTGTCAACTCCACTTACTGTGGGTATGTGTTGTCCTGCAAAATCCGATGTTCCCACAAAACATGTCCCACTATGGTCATTGGAAAAGGTGCCAACCATAATGGTCACAAGCAGTAGTGACAGTAAATAGCCGGGTAGCTGTGTTGACATAACAACAGGAAGGAACCAAGATACCTTAAACACAGGCAAACATGTGCATAGCAACATATCCCACACCCAGCAACGTCTCTGTCGCATACACTGGATGGCGTATGTTGAAGTGTAATATCCAGAAGCAGAACCCATGCATACAGATGTAATACACAATAGCCTCATTGTAGCATGCAAGTCCCACCCATGTACACCTGTGCACCCAAACCTGCTAGCATCCGTGTGCAGCTATACACCTACACACAATGTGCATACCTGAAATGTGGTAAGATGTTTGTGTTAGGCAGTGCCACGCGGGCAAATACGTACCCCACATGTCACCAACCCACCTCAGGTACAGATATGGAAATGGCTGCATGTGAATGTGTCTGCAGAATGTGTACATCCCGCATGTGGTATGTACCCGTCCAAACCATATAGGTTTGCATACGACACGGTGCACATAACTGTACACATGTGGACAAGTCGGGTTGTTGAACCACCACATCGATGATTAGCTATGCAGAGAAGTTGAACACATATAGCGGAACACGTGCCTACCAAACAGGACGTCCTAACAGGGTGCTAAAGGCAAAGAACGGGAAGGTGGGACATCACATGTGGAGAGTAGCGTTGCCGGACGGCCAAATACACACGGTCAAGGTAAAGGACGGAACAACATGCATATGGCAGGATGGATGTTGTTCGAAAAATATATATAGAAACACATATGAAGTGCCAGTTTAGACTCGAAATACTATATAATGCATTGAATTGTACCGTACAATATGGCAGTAGAACTGATCCTGCATGTAATTGGTGAAGCTAAGCTGTAGTGTGATGGAATTCTGACCCTGGCAGTAACCAGTACAGCAGGCTTATGTCTCTCAGCATTAATTATCTGCTGGGTGACAGAAAAATAAATGTATGTACATGCATAACATCACCCCTTCCCCTGAGGAGGATGGCCTTGTGAGCTCTATTGAAGATAAGAGTACAACTCCTTACCAGAGAGACAAAGCAACGTATTAAGAAATGAACTGACTACTGTATCGGAACAGTCCAGGGTCCTTGAAACAGCTACAATCACAGAAGGACACTGTAATTGACCAGGTGCCTTGCAAGGCTGTGTTATTCTCATGGGAAAACATTTTAAAACCACGACCCCAGCACCCACGTATGTATAGACTATTGCGGACCATAGTGATGGAAATGCCCTGTGACCGACCACGTCAGTAAGGTGGGCAAAAGCTGATTGTAAACACTATATAAAGAAATTGCATACTGTATAGAGTCAGACAAAACTCTCATACTTGGACTGTATATTATTTTGCCTGCCTGTGTACACTACTAAAACGTTGTGAACCCGAGCCTCCTGTGTTATTGACTGTCACTTAGAAAAGCCTACTGATAACTACAGTCTGGTTTTAAAAACTTATTTGACATTGTGATCCTTCTTATCCGGAATTCCCTTGGTAAGCTGCAGGTCAGAGTGCATGGGTGGTTAGACATATGCGCAGGAGAATTTGCCTAAATGGTTCTTCTTGAATGAAAAGACCTCCGACTGAATTGTGTGTAAAGAGGCTGTCTACCGTCTGATCTGTGGCTGAAAAGCGGAAAACTGGATCCCAAGAAGAAAACGTGCAGTCTTAAACAGGAGGCCCAGGTAAGGAGTGTTTGCCTCTTTGTGTCTATTGTAGATCAGGGACCAGACTACATTGTGTTTCTGTTAACAGTCGTGATAGCGGGTCGAAGACCAATCCAAATAGTGTTAAATCTGAACATAGGTCAGGGGAACACAGAGCAGAGTAAATAGTCATTGTAGACACTACAGTGGATACAGGGAAGGAGATACCACGTGGTATGAGAGAAGGGTACGTAACAGTCATGTAGAGGATATGGGAGATTAGTGAACAAACAGATCATGTGATCCGCGTTTGACGGGTGACGTGAAGTATATGCAATCGCAGAGAGCACATAATGTGAGATATTCAGCAAAATGGGGTAATAAATATGACATTGATGGTATATTAGACAAAATATCGTTACTGAACCATTGTAATCTCTGAAAATGTGATGCACATGTTCTAGGGTAACCACCTGTCCCACCCTGTGGGGGACAGTCCCTCTTTGGCCAGTTGTGTCCTGCAAACAAACCGAACAAATGGTAAATGTCTTGATATCTCAGGACAAAGATTTCCCAGATATCTTTTCAAATGGTAGCATAAAACACTAATTTTGTATCTGGAACAACAAAATATCATAATAAACAGAATAAGCAACTGAAATGCTACAAGAATTGGTAGCTCTCCTGGCAAAAAGTGAAATCCTGTCCTATGTACTGGCCGTGGGTATGCTTTTTCCAGGCACATTACACGTTCCGAACACTAATGTCCCACATTGTGCATTTGAAAAGGTGGCAGCCCTAAGATGTGCAGGCGACAAAACAGCGGCTATTGGGTATCCGTCAAGCACATAGGTGGATTGAGGTAGTGAACCGAAGGGAACAGAACACTACAAATGCGAAAGCATCATACGTACACAAAGAAGATAATACAGTAGTAGCGACAGCCCCCCCCCCTCTACCACCTCCGATACCACATCCAGGATATGAAGCGGGAGGGCAGGCTAGTCCCCCCGACGTTATCCTGTGGCAACAGAGGTATCACAATGACCAAATGTAAGAGAAGCTATTGAAACCACATCCCGAACTCGTAACATACCTAGGGACACTCGAGTAAGAAGACAGTCACTAGAACAGAGTGAGGATATCTGTCAATTAATTGAAGTACCGAACCCTCATGCAGGACAGGAAGGCCAGGACCCAACCCCCGTAGTGTATAGACCGTGGACACCAGATGATATCTGTAAAGTCACAGAGGGAATTCCCCATCTACAAAGTAATCACTATTCACCATGCAATACCCCTGTATCTTCTGATAGAAAAGCAAAGGGGGAATGGCGGATGGTACAGGATTTACAAGCTGTAAATCATGTAATAATACCCAGGGTACCGATGGTGCCAGACCCACACACAATATTGAATGCTATGAAGACGCCACAGAAGTATCTTACCGTGGTACATATAAGCTATGCTTCCTTTGCAATACCTATACATCCAGATAGTCCGTATTGCTTTGCATTTACATTCAGGGTAACAGATACAGCCATACCCGGCTATCGCAGGGATACTGTGAAAGTACAACGATATTCCCACAGGAGATGGCTAGCTACATTCTGGTGTTTACTACACCCGGGGCCAGTCAAGTTCTACTTTATGTGGATGATATTCTGCTTGCGGCCCCTACCCAGCAGCAATGTATGGAAGATACAATAGCATTATTGAGATATTCAGCAGAACAGGAACATAAAGTAAGCAAGCATAAATTGCAACTACAGAGAATACAGGTCAAGTACCTGGGATATGTGGTATCCAACTAGGGTAGAACATTACATGACGATAGGAAGGTAGCAATTTCACAAGCACCCAAGCCAACTACCAAGAAGGGAATGAAGTCCTTTCTGGGCCGACTAACATTTGTCAAAGCTGGTTACCAAACAATGCTTTTGAATCCGCTGTATTGTCTGCCTTAATCTTTAATACACCTATGGCAGCACAACACATACTACACTGGATTACAGTAGCAGAAACAACTTTCTGCAGACTAAAACGATTGATAGCTTCAACATCTGTATTAGGTCTCGAATAATCATAACACATGTTGTCAGACCGTAGATTGTAAGCGGAGATATATGACGTCAGTCTTGATGCAACAGCATGGAAGTAAGCAACGCTCCATAGCTTACTACTCAGTACAGTTGGACACTGTGGCATGGTCAGTGCCACATTGTGTACAGGCAGTTGTTGTAGCACCCATGGCAGTACAGGCCCTGGCCTTAATGTTATTATACCACCCTCTCACTGTGAGAATGTCTCATGCAGTCGCGATCATTCCGCTGCAAGAGAAAATAGCATTCCTGACCCGTGCTAGACATTTGTCTTGTTTGACCATACCACTGAGTCAACCTCATATGGTGATTGAACGTTGTACAACATTAAACCTATCAACGTCACGTCCGACACCTGTGTATGGCACACCACACAGTTGCCTATACGAAATGGATGAAATAACTACACACAGACATGATATCACTGATATACCCTTAGATGATGCAGAGGTGACAGTTAATGTGTACGGATCATGTAGATGGAGTCCTACAGGAACGAATCAAGTAGGTTATGCAGTA
Source organism: Protopterus annectens (assembly GCF_019279795.1). Classification (NCBI taxonomy): domain Eukaryota; kingdom Metazoa; phylum Chordata; order Ceratodontiformes; family Protopteridae; genus Protopterus; species Protopterus annectens. The sequence continues at coordinate 1,318,381,874 of NC_056737.1, read as the reverse complement.
GTTATTGATAATGACACTGTAGACGCCCAACCCCTGCAGCATAATGTGTCTGCTCAAGCAGCAGAATAGATAGCCTTAACACGTGCTTGTACTGTAGCGAAAAACTGATGTGTGGACATTTATCCCGATAGTCAGTATGTTGTCTGTACAGTGCATGTTTATGAGCAGCAGTGGAAGAATAGGGGAATGATAACATCCACCGGTAAACCGTTTAATCATGCGCAATTGATCTTGAATGCATTCCATTCCATTCAGTTACCCACTAAAGTAGCTAATTGTAAATGTGCAGGTCATAGAAAGCAACAGGATAACAGTAGGAAAGGTAAGGCATGAGCTCATGCAGCTGCAAAACAAGCAGCCTCACAGTTGGAAAGTGTTTGTTTGAATGAGGAATGACGATCCTCAGACATTCTAGATGTAGAAATGTTACAAACAATGCAAACATCAACTACGAAAGCAGAAAAGCCGACGTGGGTATGACGAGGAGCAATCCTTGAAGACGGACTGCACATATCCACAGTGAGAAAGCCAATATTAACGTCTAATGTAGTCAGATATGCGGCTTTGTGGAGCCATGGGTACAGCCATGTCTCAACAGGGGGGATGGTACATTTGGTTAACAGAATACCCCTAACATACGGAATTAGGAACCACATACAAACATCATGAGCAGCGTGTCACATTTGCAGTAGATATCATGCACAGGGAGCATTTAAACCGAAGGGAGTGAGTTTACCTCCACCACCATAACCGTTCCGTACTATTTGCATGTAGTTCATACATCTGAATAAATGTGAAGGGAAGAAATACTGTTTAGTGATTACACATATATATAATCAAAATGGGTAGAAGCATTCCCAACCATGAATCCAGATGCAGCAGCAGTGGCAAAGGTGCCAGTAAAATAAAGTATCCCGAGATCTGGCATACTGTAAAGAAGCTACAGTGACAATAGAACACATTTAGTGAACCAGACAATCACGCAACCTGGGGGATTATTTTGTATT